>NC_047024.1:26186934-26509967 GCF_902652985.1 Pecten maximus | reverse complement strand
CACAATTTACATAAATGTATTGATATCTTTTAAGCAAATATGTTCAATGAACATACATGACTTAATTATTAAATTGAATATCACGCACAATATACGAGGTTTATAATAAAATATCATGGACTCATACGTCCATGGTATGCGTCAAATGTCTTGATCATGGATGTCTATGTACAATGTTATTAGCTCCCCTGGGCCGAAGCTCCGGTGAGCTTATGTCATGGCGCAGCGTCCGTCGTCCGTCCGTCCGTCCATCGTCCGTCAACATTTGCTTCGAATCGCTACTAGTCAAAAAGTTCTTATTTGATTTTGACCAAATTTGGCCAGAAACATCATTGGCAGAAGGGGAACAGATTTTGCATGAATGGTGGCTCTGACCCCAAAGGGGCCAAAGGGGCGGGGCCCAATAGGGGAAATAGAGGTAATTCCTTTAAATCGCTACTAGTCATAAAGTTATGAATGGATTTGAACCCAATTTGGTCAGAAATATCCTTGGGGAAAGAACAGATTTTGCATAAATGGTGACTCTGACCCCAAATGGGCCAAAAGGGCGGGCCAATAGGGGAACTAGAGGTAATTCCTTTAAATCGCTACTAGTCATAAAGTTTTGAATGGATTTGAACCCCAATTTGGTCAGAAACATCATTGGGGGAAGGGGAACAGATTTTGCATAGTGACTCAGACCCAATGGGGCCAAAGGGGCGGGGCCCAATAGGGGAAATAGAGGTAATTCCTTTAAATCGCTACTAGCCATAAAGTGATGAATGCATGTTCTAAAAACAATTATTGAGGTCTTTTAGACCTTAGAGAGTCTGGACTTCATTAATCTTTAAAGCAGTTCGGATTCCCACACTATAACCATATATAGCATTGTTTGAGATTTACAAATAAAGCAACTTGAATATGAACATTATTTTGACATTTGGTCTAATCAAAACAGGTGCGCGATACAGGCCCCATGGGCCTCTTGTAAAATATATATTGATATTTATGTGGAATAAGCTTCAACCATATCTTAAGTGTGTACCAAATACATTTAGTATATGAGACTGTATGCTTTATATTATATACTTAAGTATATAATCGCATCTGGTAGCAGCTAAATACTTAGATAAATTGATTTGAGCTTGGTATGACATCCAAATTGATTTTAATTGATGGATCGTCGCAACATCAGGGAACTATATACGAAGAAAATAAATTCATAATTGTTCTGTAAACGAATTCGAAAAACTGCGTTCATACATTCATAAAATATCCAAATGATGTCACCGCTTTCTATCTGAAATATCCTCTTTATAGTGAATGTTCATAGAAATTCATTCGTTACATGTCTGATTTTGAATCTATGTAGTGAAACCATTATCACTTCTAGTGTTGTTTTAACGAAGCGATTGCCATGATGGTAAACATTTCTTGTGAATTTGGTTCGTCGCTCAAAAGCCTATCACAAATTCTTTTATTGACAAAAACCACAAACTCGGTCAATCCTACAACTGTTCCAGGAAAATTGTTATGTGGTAGCGCAGACATCATATTCACAGATAGCAGGAAACGTCAACGAGCCGTCGGATGCATCTAAAGCATAGCCCGTGCCTACGTTCCAAACTCCCACGAAATCATATACATAGTCGTAGTCGGCTTCAGCAAAGTAGAAGAAAGACGTGTTTACGGGTTCGCCATTGAGCCATTTCCAGTCTTTGTCCCCGGCATCGGTAGCGCCTACCCAGTAGTACAGCCCTATAACAGAAGCGATCATTGGTGTAAACTATTCAGTGTTACAGTTCATACATGGGTCCAAATATCTTTTTAACTATAGGATGACAAACTATGCTATACACCCCAACCTCCGACCCCCGATAATACATATTTCATTGTAGAAATTCAAAATGAGCTTTGGTTTTCTGATCAGTGTTAAAATCATACATGTAGACAAGGAACGAAAGGAAACCCAAATATATAAAATATATCTTAAAATGTTCTATAAATAATAAGAACAAAATATGAACATTGTTTTATCATTAGCAGAGTTAGGTATTGAATTTAGCTGTGCAATACGTTATAAAACGTGGGCTCTGTTAGCCAGCGTTACGGATTAACAACGGTTGGACGTTCGTACGACAAACACATGGACGAACTCTAGATAAAGACAAACATGAAAGTTCGATCCTCTGATGATGTTTATAAGTAGCAATAGCTAGACAGCTTCAGTTACCTCCCTTTTGTACGTTACAGAAGACCGGTAGCGAGAAATCGTCTTCAGTAGGAATTCCTACTGCAGTAAATGAGCATCTTTATTGCGCATGTCATGTCATGGGGGAGAAGGGAACTTCCGGTGAATAAACGTCAATAGTATCATTTTCTTAAGCAATAAACTGCCTAGATGCGGCAGACCTACTGGTATAACTGCCACATGTGTCACAGACAAACTGAATGGTGCGCGCTAACGCACCATGATTGTTTGTCTGTGACACATGTGGCAGTTATACCAGTAGGTCTGCCGCATCTAGGCAGTTTATCGCTTATATTTACGTTCTATTAATGAATCTAAAATATTAATATTAAAATCTCATGTCAATGTGACTTTACAATGTATGGCGGCCATCTTTGTTTACAGGGCAACTTCAGTTATACTCTCATAAATGAAGCTGCTTTTGGTAGGGATTTACTAGTAATATATAAGGGCATTGCCACACCAAATGTAAATATATAGGCATAATGGACATAATTTGCCAGAAGTCATCTTGAAAAGCAATACCCTAGATCTTCTTTATTTATTGACCAAAGGGTATATTTACTCTTGATGCTGAATTCCATTGTTTCGTGTGTATTGGGGTTTTCCGCATTTTGAATCAGTAATACGTACATCTCCTGATATTAATATTAACCAAAGAAATTAACAAATGAAAAAATCAACACGGTTTCCAAATACCGGTATCTTGTGAGCGGAGCGAAGCCCTGTCGAACAGGTTTGGTTTGTTTTGTTGAACGTTTATTAACAGCCAGGGTCGTTTAAGCACGTGCCAGGTAATAATGAATCGCAGTCAGAAATATAATATAAAAATTAACAATAATTTAACACCTACTCTTATCGTCATAGCTGTTCATGAAGGTATTAAAGGTATCGAACTTGTCCTGTGAATCTAGAATGAGAAGATGATTGCCTGCTAACTCGCAAGTGCTCAGAGCATCATTCCACTGTTCTTCGACGGTTGAGAAGGTGACACATAACCCAGCTGGACTCAGATAGATGTATGGACACCAAGCTGTAACAAATAGGTACACCCTGTAATAAAATGCTAAGTGTTGATTGGACAAGTGCATGTTAACTCTAAGATCTAACTTGTAATGCAAATCTGATTAAAAGCATATATCCGCTGCTTTGTCTGCAGGGTCCCGTTCAGGTGACTCTGAATTAAGATTACCCAATCAGCCGGTCGCCTAGAAAAATGTCAGCATATCCTAGAGAGCCTATAGTTGAACGAACTGCGAATGCTTGTACGGGTGTTCATTTGTTGTACAAGAGGCTGACGGTGACGCAACAAACGAGTGAAGAAATTGTTCAAATTAAAAGTTAAACCATGGGTCGCCTTTTCCAATGCCAACACTTGCTCCATTTGTCGGATAAACTTACTCCAGGCATCAATGTAACAACAACGAACACGCTTTGAAAGCGCATCTCTCATTGGCCAATTTTTGATGATTATTGATCAGAATAGGGGTCATCTCGACCTAACCCTGATTGCAGTATTTGCAGATGATATGCTTAGCACGTAGTAAACGAAGTCACAAACAGATGTTTTAACCAGTTTGATGTAATACAGTTATACAATCATTGAATCGGTAATTATTTGTACCTTTTAGCAATACAAAAATGAGTTTAGTTTTTATACTCTGTGTGTATCATCACATTCAATTATATCAATCTATTACGTTTGACCTAAGATAACATCAACTGTTGAAAACATTGTTTATATTTAAATTTACATTGTAATATTTCACTATCAATCCAATAGAAAGAAATGTAAATTTACAAAACTTTACACCGTGTTCCCATAATAATGTCAAAAGTGTTACCACTGGGACTGCTAATCTAGATAGATATCATAATAATGATTAAATTTCCTTAAATGACATCTTTATCTTATTGACTTAATCGTCATTACGATCATATCGTCTTAATCGACATCGCAATCACATTGTCTTACTCGACATAATAATCACATTGTCTTACTCGACATAATAATCACATTGTCTTACTCGACATAATAATCACATTGTCTTACTCGACATAATAATCACATTGTCTTACTCGACATAATAATCACATTGTCTTACTCGACATAATAATCACATTGTCTTACTCGACATAATAATCACATTGTCTTACTTGACATAATAATCACATTGTCTTACTCGACATAATAATCACATTGTCTTACTCGACATAATAATCACATTGTCTTACTCGACATAATAATCACATTGTCTTACTCGACATAATAATCACATTGTCTTACTCGACATAATAATCACATTGTCTTACTCGACATAATAATCACATTGTCTTACTCGACATAATAATCACATTGTCTTACTCGACATAATAATCACATTGTCTTACTCGACATAATAATCATATTGTCTGAATCGACATAATAATCATATTGTCTGAATCGGAATCGCAATGATATCGTCTTAATCAAGATAACTATCATATCGTCTTAATCAATACGATAGCCTTCAGATATTTTTCTTAATCTACATCACAACCATATCGTCTTTGTTTTAAGTTGACTTTCATAACGTCCTAGCGTTGTCAGTAAGACATAGTACACTATCTAATTAGACAAGGTTTTACACTATAAGTGGCAAAGCCTACCTCCCCAAAGTCGTGCACCAATCCTGGGTGTTGATGACGTCAAATTCGTGTATCCTTTGCATTCTCCAGTATTTGCAATAGCATTAGCAAACACGCATTGCTTAGTCATTAAACAAAGACCCATGCATTCCAATAATGTCAGGTTCCATGTGTGGAATAAGGAATACTCGAAGACAATGTCCTTTTTCTGTACACATTCCAGCCATAGTTTATCTCTTACCGACACCACGGCTTCTGAAACTAAAACAGCCAATAAACATTTTTATAAATCAGATACCATAATGTCAAATAGCGCGAGTGAATCAGAGGTCCCGGAGCATGTCGGACACGGCCATTGGACGAAAACTTGGCAACCTGGAAGCGTCCGGAGTTCACGTAAAGATAACTCTAAAAGAATTGATTGTGTAACCGGTCTATTTAAATAGTTTTTGGGGCCGCGGTGGCCGAGTGGTTAAGGTGTACCGACACTTTATCACTTAGCCCTCCACCTCTGGGTTGCGAGTTCGAAACCCACGTGGGGCAGTTGCCAGGTACTGACCGTAGGCCGGTGGTTTTTCTCCTGGTACTCCGGCTTTCCTCCACCTCCAAAACCTGACACGTCCTTAAATGACCCTGGCTGTTAATAGGACGTTAAACAAAAACAAACCAAACCAAACTATTTAAGTTACGTAACAGTCTGGTCACACCCGCGCTATCTATTGGGGGATAGGAGGGTGAATGAATACACCTGCTGTATTCTTCTGTTAGCCAGTTGAGATGGCTAATGTGGAGAAGTGTAGTTTTCTTTGCAACGCAAGTAATGTCTTTTCTTTCATATCTTTTTATTCTTCAATTAACTGGACAACATTTCTACAACATCAAAATGTAATTAATTTGCTGAAAGGGTTTGTTGACTGACAATGACCACACATTCGACCACGAAAATATATTTCTTATCCCGGAGTAGGGAAAATAAGTGCATGCTTAACCGGAAGTTACATACGTGTTGTAGAAACATGTTCTGCGTTCGAGATTTAATGTAGGTTACCGTCGGTTTATTTTGGGTTCCGTTTGGTGTGTTTCAACCACAGTTCCACATTTGCATATACGGCACTGCCAAAACTAAAATAAATATCGTCATTGCTCTGCGTAACGCACATCTGCCATTTTATTGTTCTCATCATCTGTTCATGGGAAACAAGAATAACAAAGGGTCATCCTTAAGTTATGAAAGGAAAGAGAAATGTCAAGGTGCTACTTTTTTTTTTTCACTGTTTTCCCTCAAGGTAGAAAAAAGAATTTATTACGTAAGCAGGACCCGTATTGATGAAACCAATATCATCCTATCTTCCTGTGAACTGGCTTAAATAATTAAATATCAGTTTTAAAAAAACTACACCCTGTAGATAATATCTCAGCTTAATTCTTTCTGAAAATCCTTTAAATCTTTAAAAAGATATGTAATAATTCAGACATTATATTAATAAAAAATATTTGAGTCTGAACACAAAATTTGCATTTGAGCACGAGTACGGTTTCATGTATACGGGCCCAGGATTACGTTACTCGGTGTTTCTAAAAAAAACTGTGTAAGACATTTCTCAGAAGATTTTTATATACCATTTATACCGTTACATGTACTGAAAAAAAAAACACTTTTTAATTTCCCTCCCAGAATACATTGCGGTCCCGTTGTCAAAAGCTCGCGCAAGGCAGCCGTGGGTAGATTAAAGATTACATTTGACGCTTGTTTGAATATGTAACGATTATTCCAGGATAAACATTGTTTCACCCACAGGGACCTGGCGCAACTTCCAAATCCACGGTCCATACACACTTTATATGTGTAGAGACTGTGGTCTGGGACTTCGTGTCGAGTCCCTGTGTTTTTACCTGTCTAGTATCTACCTGTCTTCGCTCTGTCGCCTTTGTAACGAGCAAATCGGCAGTTGATCGTCGTTTTTTCGTTATAAAAGATTCATTATTATAAAGGTGTGACAAGTACACAGAGGCTATAACATTAAAACAAACGGTAGATCGGGAAACGCTTTACCTGACAACCTCTCCATACCTGGTTCATCTTAATGGTGAAAAATAATCAATGTACATGTAAACTTAGTGGAATATTTGGTCTAATGATTTAATTTGATAACGGTTTTAATTGATCATTACATGTCGTCACCTATACAGGAGAATATAAACCAAAATGTTGGCCTGTATTTTATCAAAATTATCAATAATTTGCCGTCGATGCTAACAGTTTCTTATATATGGAATACAAATTATAAGTAACACAAGCTAGCAAACCAAAAACGTAGTCATGCTGTTCTGCTCACAAGTGTTACAGCACGCTAATAGGATTCCTTTGTATGAATTAAAACGCAATAGGGGCATTTGTTTGACCGGAAGTACGTAAAAACACTTATTTTGTTTTGACCTTGAAATGCAAATGACGGATGGGATATTACAAAAAATATGGCATTAAGGGAGGCATTCAAATCTATTAATCTGATCATAGTAAGAAGGGTATTTTCAAGAAAAATAATTCAATTGTGGGGTTTTGGGTCTTTTTTCAGATATATATACATTGTATCTTATCTCAGCTGTTGAACAATTTCTCTTGGTGCCATGCTCAGAGATATTTACAGTGAACAGTTCTTTTTTAATGCTTTATTAATTTTACTTTATTTCATATGATATTGGTTGACTACATAAACGCAATATTTCTTAATCCGTTTACAACGCAGAGCGCGAAATGGGCCACGGCGATCTGATTTGATGCTGTGAAAATCACGTGATGATTTACTTTCGACCATTACTCTGTTAACAACAATGCCTATGAATACATACTAAAAATTGATCAAGTTCCTTCTGTTAAATTGCATCATAGAAAGGCCCAATATAAGGCTTTTAAAACTGATATCACTGGATTCGCTATTTAGATGACCCCTAAATGACTTTATGCGAAATGTTAATGGCGCCTAAAACAATTCCAACCCAAAGCCAGTCCTTCTCTCCCCACACACACATTTCCTTCTCATCTCTTCTATCAATTTCGGAAGTCAGGTATGTTTAATACAGCATTCTCTTTTCCCGCGATAGAACAGTATCATATTATTGAACGCACTTGGCTAGCGTGATCTGAGTAGGAATTCTTGTCAAACATTGGCTACACAAATTTTCTTCTTCTTTTTTTTTTTTTTAATCATATTACATGTATTTTTTAGCAGTAAAAGCCTTTTTACACCAACCGTATACCATTATTTCTAAGCGCACAGATAACTTCTTGTTGGTAAATAGGTGTTTCAACGAAGCATTGTCGTTTTAAATTCGAACAGCGAACCGTAGGAAAATAGACCGTCGCGCTCTACGTTGTGAACGATTACGAAAACAAATTAAGTGAAATGGACGTATCATATAGTAATTTTACACTATCCATTCATGTACAGGTATATCTCTTGTCGACGCTGTAGTTTGTTTACATTTAACTTTAAACGATACGGAGTAAATCCGTTAGTATACTCTTCTGTTTTATCAAAGAGAAATGTTCTATCTCAACATTTTTATCTTTTTACGAAATAAGAAGTTCCAGTTGCTAAGCGGTGGCTCTACCATATGAGCTTATCAGCTTTATTGACAAACGAAGTTTATATTATCATTTAAACTCAGTCTAGCTAGAATAAATATATTTCTTACGCGACGGTTTTTGTTTTTGTTGTTTTTGGGGTTTTTTCCCATGTTTTCGAATACAGCGCGTTGAAGGACTACTCCTTTGTAGGAATATGATTTTTAGCTGTTTTTTAACATAGAACGAAAAAAGACATTGTAAAAGTTGGTCCTCCGATGCGCTCTTTGTCAAAAAAATACTTCAATTCGGGAAAACCCATCTTGAAAGTTGCCAAAAGCCTAATGATGCGGTCGTATAATGAAATATCCATTGCAATTAACAAACACATTTTTTTGCAAATAATAATATTTATATGATATAGATTGTATTCAAAAGCTCAGTTTTTGATACTCATTTTTTTTTTTTTTTTTTTTTTAATCTGTCACCTCGCGTTAGGTCGAAACAGGCTAGTATGCGCCATACCTTTCGAGTAATATTTACTAATTACCTAAATAAACGTGATCTGGAACAGAAGGAATTTATTTATTAAGACAAACCTGTCTTATGAGTATCACCCACGTAAGCGTAAAATTCTGAAACCAGATACCACTGTAGGACAGGAGTATTACAATCAATATTTATAAAGTTTTAAGAAGAGAGTCACACAATCTGGGATATCTCACCAGTAAGTCAACCATCATTGAAAGAAAATAATTAAACGCCAACATGTACAAAATGTATTATAAAATTCCGAAACCACATATTATTGTGGAACATTTGATGTTTTTAGGTGAGCTAAGTGTTGTTGAATGATATTCTAATACGTTGTATCTTTGTAAAGCCCAGTATAAAAACATATATATTCCTAGTGGAACTTTAAACTTACCCTGAAGTAGCTGGGATATCATCAGAACCAAAACTGAAACATCCATCCGTAGGCTTTACAGATTACTCAAAACTGGACTTTTCTTTGTTTTTCCAAAATTGAAGTCGCGCGACAACTTCCGTTGTTGAGTGAGGAACTGCTGAAAGCGTGTTCGGTACAGTGTACGTCAAACCAGTTACCGGAATGTGGAGAAGACAAGAACAGCATTTATCAATATTGATGATTGTTCTATTCATCTGTCACCAGAGCAGTTAAGCGAACCATATATTGTATGTTTCATTACATATTTATGTGTACATTTACAATGTAACGATAAAAATCTTTTCGAAGGGAAGATCATTTTGGAACGAAATATTGACACACTTCGCTGAGTTTGTGGCTTTCTGCGGATGTTTTTATAAAGACACGTTTACTGAAGCTCAATGTTTCATCGATTGTAGGAAATTTAATACACTTACAATTAGCTACATGATTTGTTTTAAGAAAACGATAAAAGCACACTATGTTTGTTTAAACATAGATCATGTTAAAAAAACAAATGTTATATATGCTTAGCTACAAGGTCTGATGCTGCTTAGTAACGGCACGTGAGCTCCATAAATATGTCCATTGTGATATAAATACATGATATACAACTGTATATTACATGTATATATATAATGGACGCGAGCCTTTGACCTTTTATAAGTGTCTTGATACTTGTTTCTGATTTCTTTTTGTATAATTTATTTGTTGTATATATATTGTTAAATGGAAATTGACAAATAAAACACAGTTTAAACTAACGTGTGACCAGCCTTACTCCTAGTTACTCCTGATGGGCTATATAAAACAGTTTTCGCTCCTTTTTGAAACATATATCATGATGCCATCTGTGACTTACCGCCATATTTGAGCTGCATGATAAGGAAAATATAATTTTTAAATGAACAGTAATTTAAGTTATTAAAACGCTTGAATATATACAAATGAGAAAGAAAATGGCACCTTACTAGCCTAGATAAGTGTGAATGGTAGTGGGTCCGCTGAGCCTAGAGCAACTGGGCCCAGTTCATTACCCTGCGTGGATGTAATATCTACCATATACTGTTTGTTTTTGACACATTTGTGGACCTGAAAAGATTTCTTCCGGTGAAGAAATTCGACCAATAAATATTTGAGGCTTGATTCCAATCCCAAATGAAAAGGCTTCACGAAAACAGCCTAGCTTTTTGTCCTCGCTTGTGATTTGATTAGCTCCCTTCGACTGTGCTAATAATGTAAAATTTATTTATTGGCCCGCGAAGGATGCTAGAGATGTGGGAGAAAAACCAGATCATCCAGTGGAACCCAGGTGGTTTGGTAGTTGGGCCAACAAACATAAAATGTTCGATTCCGACTTGAGGTTAGTTTCTGAACACGGACGGAACTAGCTTCTTCCCCATGCTTAGTTATCTGATTATCTCCCTTAGATTGTGTTGAATACTCCGATAAAACCAAATTAATCATGCTGACTAATTTTTATCTTATGTTATCACGTGATAGGACGGGGTTAATCAGTTTACAATTCATGATAGCAACATGAATTAAAATGTATAAAAACATAAGATGTCACTATAAAGATACTATAGATTAATAGCTCAAATCATCAGTGTGTGGCAATACTTTGTAATGTTCAATATAATGAAAATAACAAACAACAATGTTGAAATTATTTAAGCACTTTTGATTTCTGACCCGAAATGGTGAAAAAATAACACAATTAATAAATGGACATAAAAGGAAGCACAGGGACCTCCCGTTTTGTGGCTGTTTTAGAAAGATTAACTTGTTTCCTTTTAATTTGCTAGATATTTTAAAAAGTTTAATAGCAGCACTTATACAAGTTAAATCTGCAAAAAAATGTTATTCTGAGTAAAATGTACTGGTTAAAAAATTGAACTTCCGTGATTTTAAACAAAATACGTTTTTGTCAGTTCTACAAGCATCCATATAGCATATTCGACAACACGTATAGAAGATGTGTCAAACAGCAGTGTTCACTTCAAATCACACTTTGTTCTCCTAGCATTTCTGATATGCCATTAACATTCTGTCCAAAAAGGTGTACGAGACCAAAAAAAACATGATTTTTTTTAACATCACATAGGTGTACATCATTGAATGGTGTTTCTCAGGGAGTTGTACAAACAACCAATATATATCCTACTAGCGTTATTTTTGTGTTTGTTCCTGTTGTTGTTACCTCCCTTCGTGCGTGTTCATGTCGTTATTATCAGAAAATTTATGATAATTGACATTATTAGATTGACATTATTATGATTTACTTATTTTTCATGATTTATTTATTTTTCATGATTTATTTATCTATTATGATTGATGTATTCATTTTGATTTATTCATTTGTTATTATTTATTTATATATTATGATTTATCTATTTGTTATGATTTATGTATTTATTGTGATTTATGTATTCATTATGATTTATTTATTAATTATGATTTATTCGTCTACTATGATTTATGCAGTTATTATGATTAAATTATTTATTATGATTTATTCATTTGTTATGATTTATTAATATATTTTAATGTATTAAAAAAAATCATAACAAATGAATAAATCATAATGAATACATAAATCATGATAAATACATAAATTCCTGGCCGAGTGGTTAAGGTGTACCGACACTTTATCACTAGACCTCCACCACTAGGTAGCGAGTTCGAAACCTACGTGGGGCAGTTGCCAGGTACTGACCGTAGGCCGGTGGTTTTTCTCCGGGTACTCCGGCTTTCCTCCACCTCCAAAACCTGGCACGTCCTTAAATGACTCTGGCTGTTAATTGGGCGTTAAACAAAAACAAACAAAAACAAACATTTAATTTATTATTTATTGATCATGATTTATGCAGTTATTACGATTTCTGTATCTATTATGATTTCTGTATTTATTATGATTTCTATATTTATTATGATTTATGTATGATTTATTTAGGTGAATATAAATAATCATTGATAATTATAGATTATAAATTGAATAAACAATTCAAATAACAATTCGTTATGTAAAGCCGTTGAGTGGGCCAGTCATCATATATATTATTCTCAGCGCTCTAGACTAGGGTTACTTTCACTTTCCCTCTCCGCAGGTTACTTTCACTTTCGCTCTCCGCACTGTATAAACCGGTTGGGTTTGGTTGGGTTTGGTTTGGTTTGGTTTATTTTGTTTAACGTCCTATTAACAGCCAGGATCAGGTATACACCGACCCTTCCCTACATCGTAAACAATTTAATCGTAAAACTAATTGGGTCTATCATATTAAGTATGAACTTTGTAGTTTAGGATTTGGATATGTTTGGAAAATCAATGTGTTTTAAATGAAAATCATTTTTTTTTGCAAATATACAACCCAACGTATTCATGATGTTTTTGTTCAAGAATTGTATAGTGCTTTTGATGTATCCCCCAAATGTTATTTGTATAAACATATAGTGGATTCCTTCTGTACTCAGTTTTATCTAATTAAACCTATCAATCATAGATTTAAGAAGTTTTTAAGCCAATTTCGTATGCAATGTCACAGTCTTAATATCGAGTCTGGGCGTTATAATAACATCCCTAGAAATCAGAGGATTTGTACTGTCTGTAATAAAAATGACGTAGAGGATAAAGTACATTTTGTACTTCTCTGTCCGGCATATTCCGAATTAAGGGCGACATACATCAAAAAGTATTTTTTATTGTCGACCAAGTGTGTATAAGTTTATTGAATTATTCTCGAGTAAAAGTGTTAAAATTTTGAATATGTTGGGTAAGTATTTGTTTCGTGCTACAGCGAAAAGAAAAGCCCTGCTTGCAAGTATTTAAATTGATCTGAGTTTGTTGCTATTATTGATTCATCATTTTTCATCAGTGTCACTGTTGCTTCTGTAGCTTTTTATATAGTATGAGGTAATCCGTTATGACGTATCGTTACTATGTATGACGTCACGGTTTTGTCATATAATTCAATAAGTTAAAACTGGTGAGTTTACAGTGTATATTGATAACACAATTTATTACATTTTTACCAGTGAAATATCAAAAATTATTCATTCTATAAAAGTGATATTTTTCACTAGTGAAAAATATCACTTTTGCTGATTTGACCAATCAAATTAATGATTAGAAAATACCAAAATAATTGACCAATCAGAAAGTCAAACATATATGTCAGCACCTGGACAGGGGGAACTACTTTTTTTGTTTACAAATTATCGCTGTAGGCCTAGTTAGCATACGGGGTAGGTTTTTCGTTGATAAAAAATGTAATAAACAGAATATCTAACAGTGTCTTCAGTGATACCAAATATATTTCACTCGTGTGGCTAATATTTTGATATTTTTCACTCGTGCTGCGCACACGTAAAAAAATATCAAAATATTAGCCCCACTCGTGAAATATATTTGGTATTACTGAAGAGGCTGTTAGATATCCTCTATGTAGTTACAACATGTCTTGTACATCCCATTAGTATTGATGGTAATATTGTCCTCCGTCATCTTATGCTTGTCTATGTCATGATCATTACGAAAATGTTTGTACTGTTCCCTATATGCTTGTTTTGCATTTGGATGAAATAAAAACTAAACAGCCGTTGAGTGGGCCAGTCATCATATATATTATTCTCAGCGCTCTAGCGGTTACTTTCACTTTCCCTCTCCAGGTTACTTTCACTTTCCCTCTCCAGGTACTGTATAAACCGGTTTGGTTTGGTTTGGTTTGGTTTAACGTCCTATTAACAGCCAGGGTCAGGTATGAACCGACACTTCCCTACATCGTAAACAATTTAATTTAAAACACATGTGCGAACCGACGTGTTTCCGTTTGGGCATTGATTACATGGATACCAGACAGGTTTTTTAAACAAATGCCAAGCTAAATTGCTGACAAAATGATGGGGATTGGGACAAGGAGAGAGGGCTAGATCAGTGTAGAGATATAATAGGGATGTGGGGAGGGTACAGAGTACAGAGGGACATATCCGGTCAGGAGTGCTGACTGGAGTGTAGGGATATAATAGGGATGTGGGGAGGGTACAGAGGGACATACCCGGTCAGGAGTGGTGACTGGAGTGTAGGGATATAACAGGGATGTGGGGAGGATACAGAGTACAGAGGACATATCCGGTCAGGAGTGGTGACTGGAGTGTAGAGATATAACAGGGATGTGGGGAGGATACAGAGTACAGAGGACATATCCGGTCAGGAGTGGTGACTGGAGTGTAGAGATATAACAGGGATGTGGGGAGGATACAGAGTACAGAGGACATATCCGGTCAGGAGTGGTGACTGGAGTGTAGGGATATAACAGGGATGTGGGGAGGATACAGAGTACAGAGGACATATCCGGTCAGGAGTGGTGACTGGAGTGTAGGAGGGGGGGGGGGGGTGTATTGAGTGATAATAGAGCAACAAAGAAGGTCGGAAAGGAAGCGGATGGAGAGTGAGGAACAAAAGGGGCTTGGTATAGACGGATAAAGGAGAGAAGGCGTGAGTCACCAGAAGGGATCGAGCACAGGAACACCCAATCTGGAGGGGATAGAGATATAGAAAGGGAAGTGAAAACAGGACATTTCCCTTTAAGCTAAGGGCAACTAAATCTTGCATACAATACACACGTATATACTTTTGTATTGACGACGACGTATTTTACTCATAAACTGTCCCTGTAATTTTACGCCAAAAGCACCGAAAAAATTGAGGAATTTTAATGTGAATATTTGAAATTGGCTTTACCTGGGTAAAATAGCCATGCCAGTCAGCATTTTTATTTGAATGCCGTATGAAATTACATTTACATTGTATGATATATTCTTTTGATAAAACTTGTACTATACCTTTTCCACGAACAGGTGTCCGACCAAAGAGATTTTATTTTTTTATTTGTGTTACACATGACTGCGCCAGACCTTAGCGTATTACATGTAGTACATTCCTGTGTTTACGCCAGAATATTTAAGATAAAAAAAAAGAATAAAAATCATAAAGAAAGTGTTTAACAGTTTTGTTTATCAGCATCCCCTGAAAGCGTATATGAAATTTAGATCGCCCATACTAACAATTATTTGTAGCACAGATTATGATTTTGCATGGGCGCCGCCATTTTGTTTCAGTGACAGTATGACCTCGACGTACAGAGATGTATTAGCTAGCAAAATTACCTGTAAAACTTTTATCAAGCAGTTTTAAGTTGGCCCGGGTGGAACCAGGCGAGGTGTGTTCTGGGAGGAAACCGGTGTACCCTAAGAAAACACATGTGGTCAGACAGCTTATGGCCCCAAACATGTACCTTTACACTTCCGATCGGGGAATCGAACCCCGACTGCCTAGGTGAAAGACAAGAGCGTTACTATTGTGCCACCCGACCAGATTAGAGGATATAGATTAGGACGGACAACGGACGTACTGCGATTTGAACAGACCGCCATCTTAACAGGCCGTAAGGTAATGTCCAGGCCCCTGTAGGTGTGACGTAAAGTAAGCTATGAATTTTGGGGGCAGCTTTTGTGGATAACTGCCCCGCCCCTTGATCTGACAACAATGTTCCAGAAAAGAATGATTCAATTATTTAGAGAATACCCCTAGGTCGGTTGTGTGCATATTATCGTCTCCCATCGGACTATGTTAGTGAACAGATGGGTTTGGCTCCCCCTCCCCAGGAACATCTCGGGTCTTTTCCAGTATGTAATACTCAGTAACATTGTTGCTCTACTTAAATAGCCTGTTCTTTAAAATTTCGAAAATTGAGCCTTTCGTAAGAACTCCAATAATCTTCTTTCGCGAATACTCCAGCAATCCTTAATCACTAATTCCAATACAACAATAATCCCTTGTTCAATCTTCTTTGTAACCCTCTTGCTCGACTCAGTCTTATAAATTTGGCTTACATATTCAAGATCTCCGTGTCATGATCCACAAAACTCGGTGCGTAACCTATTTCAAACTCATAGGTAAACAGAAATAAAGTCCTGAGCCAGGTATGGACATGAATCGACAAGAATGGACTTGTTTTACACACGTAATTAGTTAAAACAACATCATGTATTGTATGTTAACGAATATTTATTTTTGTAGCCTGACCATGCGTGACTCCGGCGATTTAAAGGATATGGAATTCCGCAAAACCTGTGTAAACTTCTTAAGAACGTCGTTACACAGGTTTGCTTAATTGGCCACTTTCCAATTCAGCGCCACCTGGCGGATCATAATCCAAGATGGCGGCGTATGGTGTGTCCGTGTCACAGCACATGTTTTTAGTGTTTTATCAGCGCTACGCGTCAAATTAGACTTTTTCCAGAAAATCTTCGTGCTTAAATGCGTATATAGGTAAGTAAGTCTTTATTTTGGAATGATTTTATAAGGAAATAAGGCGATATAAGACCGATATACACTTGTTCAAATACCCCAGGTGAGAAACCCTGCAGAATGCTATGTAACTCATTTACACAGGTGTAGCATTAAAAATCGGTCATTGTATGATTCACGATTCATTTATTAGTTCTTGATTTGTATAGATCGAATAGAATCAGTCACTGCTTATGAAATGACGGCATCATAACGATGATAGCGAAATAAATAACGATATATCCATAAATACTATTTGCACCAGGTAACATTACAGGTAAGTTTGAAAGGTGTTTTGAATGCCGCCATTTTATATTTCGAGCAGGTAGAGTCACGTGACATCAAGAGGTTGATAATGACAAAACATGATGATGAAAATATTTTTTTAACCAAAAATAAAAAAAGATTTTTAGCAGTCATGTTGATGTTTTGTTTTTGGCCCTGTTTTATGTTATAATGACAAATATATATATCTTCAGTTATGTTGTTTATTAGGCCTATTTAAGAACAGGGTAAAATCTGCTTTTGAATATTTTGATATATATATGGCTCATAGGAATCAATGAGGATATTCAGAGTTACCTATTTAATATAAGATATATTTCATGAGTATGACAGATTTATTTATAAATTATATTTTCACGAGTGTGTAGCACAAGTGTTATCTAATTATAAAATCTGAAATACAAGTGATATATATTTTATATCAAACGAGAAATTATTAAATTTTCTGTTTATTGCATTTGCAGTTAAACTTAAAATGCATTTGCAGACATCTGAAAGCACATTGAATGTATCTTTTATGTTAATGCATTGAATTCAAGAAATCTTACATTTGATTATGACTAGTGATTTTATCAGATTTCTTCCATGCAGTACAGTCAACAACCTTATATCATCACTAGTGATAATATAGGATTTCTGTCAGTAAAATGCAATAAATACATGCATATAGTCTTAATGGTTTATTATAATATAAACAGCTAATATTACCATGGAAAAGCTTAATATGTTACGATATCATAAGCTGTACTATTATTTATTGATAAGCTTTAACCTTATTAATCTTCATGTGTCTATTTATTTTTGTTTACTTATATAGGTACCAACAACAAGTAACCATGTCTCGAAAAAGAAATCATGAGGAGATGAACCAGTCTGCATCTACTGACCGTACACTGCACTGTGTTTGCAAGACCCCAGAAGATCCAGAAAAAATAATGGTTAGATGTGATCTCTGTGATGATTGGTTCCATCCATCTTGTGTTGATCTTGATGAAGAAGAAGCTAAGAACATTGCAAAATGGTTTTGTCCTGGCTGCTGTGAACTAATGAAAATAAACCCTTTAATTTCAAAAAAAGGACTCCTTAGTTTTCAAGGACGCGTGGCACCAACGACAGGATGGGGTGAAGATTTCCCTATTGAGGACATCGATGAAAGTGTTCTTGACTTTGTGAAAACAAAACGCCACAGGGTTGAAGGCTGGACACTATTCCGAGAGGGAAAAATAACAGGTTTGAGCAGTACCACAACTGGAAACTTGATATATTTCAGAGGTCAATGCCAAGCTGCAATGAAGCAGAAAACTTATAACATATACATGTGCCTGAAACATGGAGGAACAAAATTAAAGTGGGGGACATGCTCATGTCCAGCAGGAATAGATGGGCAATGTAAGCACCTTGTAGCCACATTGTTCTGTCTTATTGACTTTCACCGCCAGGATGTAAAAACAATGCCCGATGTGAAAACATGCACAGACAAGTTGCAATTGTGGCATGTTAGAAAACCAACGTCTGATGAGCCTCTTCTGTTCAGAGACATCAACTTTGTCAAACATGATCCGTTTAAGACCGTGAAGAAGGATTTGTGTGCAGCTGCAGCTACTCATAACCCTGTGCCCGAGTTTGCCAGATCTGTTACAGGTAATGATCTAACCAAACTTGTTAACCTGTTTGATGCATCAGGTTTAAACCTTCCAGTGTTGGACACCATTCGAGAAAACAATTTCAAACCTGTGGCATGTAGGCAACGCTGTGATGTAAACCTAGACGCAGATTTGTTTGAGATGGTTGACAATACTAGCTTCAGTGAAATAGAATTGCCACAGGCACTCAAATCAGACATCCAGCAACATTACCTAGTTAATGTGAGTGTAGACACCCAAAGAGCCAAGTTCATAGAGAAAAATACAAGGCTACAGAGCAAGACTTCATTCTGGTTTAATGAGAGACAATACCGTATTACTGCATCTAACTTTGGTGTTTTTTGTCGCCTGAAAAATACAACAGACCCTGTGAATACGTTTCAACAAAAGAAGAAGTTTTTCACGTCAAAAAGTGTCCGTCACGGTATCAATTATGAAGCTCAAGCCTTGGCTTTGTATCAAAAGGAAAAACCATGTGCTAGTTCACCAGTTGGTCTTGTTGTAAACCCCAAACTACCCCATCTTGGAGTGACACCTGATAGACTAGTAAAAGTCAACAATGAGATTAGACTGGTGGAAATCAAATGTCCATACTCTGTATTCAAGAAGAAGACAAGTATATTATCACAAATGAAGGAGAAAAACTTTTATTTGGAAAAAAACCCGACAACTGGTGAAATCCAACTCAAAAAATCCCACGACTACTTTTATCAAGTGCAAGGACAACTGAATTTGTGTGGAATAGAGAAGTGTGACTTTGTAGTATTCGTTCCTCCGGAAGACATTGCCATAGTAGAGATACATCGTGATTCAGAGTTTTTCTGTTCTAATATGTTGCCTAAACTCAACAGTATCTATTTCAGCCATTTGCTCCCACATTTTGTTGATTGTCTCCGCACAAAAGATCAGTGAAGGTCTCGACTTGTATTGTTTAGTACAAGAGGCACATGCAATACCCATCCAGACTGACATTTTAAATACAAACTTTACTTTATGTATATTGAAAAATGGTGTGTAGCCATATATTTTCGCATGTTGACTAGATTCTTTCAATGTGTTGATTATCATAATTATCACATGTCTGTGCAGATGGGTTTTACATACAACATGTACAAAAGTGACTTGGGGAAAACAAAATTTATTCTAATTTTTACATAGGATATTTCATACATTATATTCCTTTTTTGCACTCGTGACTGACACATATACATGTAATGTTCAATATGATAGTTAGTGTAGGACATATGCATGTCTCGTGTTAAAAGCACAATGTACATATATATTGATGGTTTCAGTGTACACTAGTACAATCTTAAACCATGTATGGTAGCATAAAATTGAATACAAGCACAAGTCATACAAATTATGTCCATTGTCACAATTGTACTGTACAGAATTTTTGTTGAAATACTGTTATTAGTTTCATAGTCATTAAGACATTGAATTGTGATATTTTTTAATTATGACTTGTAACATGTAAAAATTAAAATGAAAGTTGTTACTATTGAATTTTGTATTTTTAGTCCACATTCAATTTCACAGTTTCTTAGTTAAATTATTTATTTATAGTCATTACTTCTTGTAAAGAGTAAGTTTAAAAATATGTGAACAATATTCATTTCCTGCGCTATGCTGACATTTCATATACATGGTTCAATATAGTTTATAATTTAGACAGATTATTTTTATATTTTCAACAGTGAAAAAAGATTAACTTAAGAAAGGATGCAGTGAAATCCAAGTTGTCCTATATCATCACTTGTGATAATATAAAATTTCTTCAATACATTTTTATAGATCTAGACAACAACTGGAATATTACAATGTATGACTAGTGATAAATGTTTGATGCATATATATGATGATATGAATATCGGTTGGACAATTTCTGATATTTCATTTGTAGAAATGTATTATTTACAAACTTTTTTGCTTGGAATTTTTTCATGGTATTACTACTATGACAGTATTTGAAAATGCATTTTATTGTCACAAAAATTGTACAAAATTCAACATAATATTTTTGAAACTTTGATCACCATGGAAACATGTTTTATATGTATCATATTATAAAGTGTTCATATATGAAAAGAATCTGACATTTCATTAAACATGAGAGCATTATCAATGTGTCTTTATTCTTTACAAGTGGAGACATCTTTGGGTTGTCTAAACAATGTTCCACTCCCTGAGAAATTAGCCAAATGTCCACAAATATTCCATATCTTTTCAAGCATAGGACACAATGTGATGGGAACTGTGTGTCTCAGAATTTCAAATTCTTTGATCTTCCTCACAGCCCTCTCAACATGGACGCGCACTGTTGCTATTTCTCTGGATTGAGATAACTGATCAGGAGTGAATTGGTCTTTTCCACTTAAAAAGGCAGGCATTATAAGATGAGCACCCCTGTTTTCAAGATCTGTTGTAATGTCAAAGCCGCGATCAACCATGACACCATCTCCTTCCTCTATCAGGTCCAACAATCCACAATGGCGAATTATTTTCTTGTCTGAACATCGCCCAGAGTAGAGCGGAGAAATAAATGTGATTTGGCCACTTGGTGCGATGGCAATGAGACCCTTTGCAGTGTTGTGATGTTTGTACGAGGAAAATGTCTCCCGCTGACACTCCGAGGCAGATGGGTGTTCTATGAATATTTCTGTGCAGTCAATTATGGTTCGAGTAGAGGAAAAATATGTCTTGAAAATTGCTGGCATGGTGTTATTCACATGATCTCTTTGTGGCCAAATTGGTAGCGAAGACAGTCTGTTGTCAAGAAAAGCAATCCAAGTGTTGAGTATTTTTGACACATGTCCCTCAGAAAGGTTATACAGGTCACCTAAATGTTTTTCTGGTAAACCTTTCCGAAGACGAACAAGAGTTACAAATAACTCTTCCATAGGCGACAAGGATCTGGACTTTCCACGTTTGTTGAGAAATATGTAAGGTGTCCCTTCAGATGTGTTGTCTGTCCCTACATAGTACAAAAAGCTACAAGCCGGTTGTAAGAATGTGAAGAAACAGTGTAAGGCTAGGTATGATGAAAATCCTGTGTAATATCTGATATCAGAATCGGAATTACAAAACCGTAGAATTGAAAACTTCTCTTTGTTCCTAATGTGAAGTAGAACACTGTTGGTTTCTTTTAATTTACTCTTGTCTGGAGATTCAGCCCAATCCACATTTGTTAAACTATCCTCACTACTAAAAGGCTGGTCTACAAGCAAAGGCTCATCACAATCATTATTACAGCTTTCCAAAACATGTTTTTCTGGGAAACTTGTATTGTTGGATTCTACATTTCCACAATTTGGACTTTTCATGAGAAGGCTGAGTTTCCTTCTGACGGGTTTCTGTACAGTCCATTGAAATACTGATGGTACAGCAGTCCCTCGCAAACGTTTTCGAACATGAATAGCAGTGGTAGGATGGTAAGAGTCTGCGTTAAAGTGAACGGAGCATACTCTTGTCTCTTTGTTGATATCAAAATCTGCACCTTGATCTCTGCGTATAGCAATCACCCACTTTTTTGCCACTGAAGGGTCTTTAGGGAATGTATGAAAAGAGTAACCATCTTTTGTCTTGGAATTATTTGTACAATGTGGCACACAGCAGTGATGAGGCATTTTGTATCTGAAAAATATAAATCAAAGTTTGTTTTCATAATATGTTTTTAAACCACTAGGCCTATACCAGTACTTTTTATAATATTTATTTAAATACGAATGTCAGGTGACATGAAATAGAAAATACAATGAATCAATGGAAGATCACTATCCTAGATAGATCACGTGACTTTTCACCTGCTCTAAAAATAGTATAGGCTAAATGGCGGCATTCAAAACACCTTTCAAAATTACCTGTAATGTTACCTGGTGCAAATAGTATTTATAAATATATCGTTATTTATTTCGCTATCATCGTTATGATGCCGTCATTTCATAAGCAGTGACTGATTCTATTCGATCTATACAAATCAAGAACTAATAAATGAATCGTGAATCATACAATGACCGATTTTTAATGCTACACCTGTGTAAATGAGTTACATAGCATTCTGCAGGGTTTCTCACCTGGGGTATTTGAACAAGTGTATATCGGTCTTATATCGCCTTATTTCCTTATAAAATCATTCCAAAATAAAGACTTACTTACCTATATACGCATTTAAGCACGAAGATTTTCTGGAAAAAGTCTAATTTGACGCGTAGCGCTGATAAAACACTAAAAACATGTGCTGTGACACGGACACACCATACGCCGCCATCTTGGATTATGATCCGCCAGGTGGCGCTGAATTGGAAAGTGGCCAATTGTCATGTAAATAATTTGGTATTTAAGATCAATATCGTGGATACGATATCGTGGGAAAAATAATTATCAAAGGGTCAACAAATGTTCGTTTCGCCTTAATGAGGTCTTATTTGACGATGACGGGTGACCTATTTGAGGGGTTTAACAATACTTTCATTCAATTCACTGACACGGGTATATGTACAATTCTAATATCTTACAATATTTTAAAATTTTATTTCGTAAAAAAAAAAGTGTATAATTATTTAGTAACAATTAATATTGAATTGATAAAGCAGGATTTTATTTTCACTTTATATAAAAGTCAAGGTAAGCCAAAAGTGATCCAAATAGTTATAGATCGATAATGCTTATACATGTACCTCTTATACATAAAAAAATATATTTTGACGAGAGTTGTCAAATCTTTCCCATGTCAATCCTTTACAATATGTATGACAGAAAGAAGAATGACTTCATATATTGGGCAAGAAAATATTGAGTACGGAGCTGAATTGTTCTCTTGTATTTTAAATATTTCTAAAACCTTTGATTGTGTGTGGCTTGGCGGGTTGGGTTTCAAACTTTTGCACGTTTAGGTTTTGATAGGAAATATGTACAGGTAATAATGTTTTATACGAAGATATGTTTAGCGTTGATAATATCAAAACGTCTGCAATATGTTTTGGATAAGCCAGTGGATCCGCCAGGGCAGTATTATCTCCCCTTGGTTGTATTCTGATTATATTAATGATCTCTTAAACGATAAACGTTACATGCCCCATTCAAACAGATGGTACATGTGTGCTTGTCTTATTTAGTTTTTCTAAACGAAATTTAGATATGTTTGTGTAGCAATTTTGCTGTAAATGTAGGTTCACATACGCTTCTCTAAATCAATTAACGTTGTTTCAAACGAAAATTAAGGTGTGAAAGCACAAGGAACGATAACTCTGGGAACAGAAAGTCTGGAGATATTCGTATTAAAGCAATGTGTACATGTTGATGTTGAACTTTAGGTGACTGTTGACATAAGGCTGAGTAAGGGTGATTGTTTAACAAGGGTAATAACTTACGTAAATTACTATCTTGTTGAGTTTGTTTACGTTTAGAGCTGACCAAATAATGGTAAAATGTTCTAATCTGGTTGAGAATAATGGAATCTATTAAAATTGGCCAAGATGTGATTTGAATTACTGCTTAAGGTGTCAAAACGTTTTCACAAAAATAACAAAATACAACGGGAAAGGTATACATACAGTTCTATCAAAACTTTCGTCTGGCTGCCTGTCGTTCATTATTACTACATGGATACACACGAATGATAGCATTAGCGCATGTGTGCCTAGGGTCAACCAACACTCAACACTGTCCTTGTTATTTTTATCATTAGCCCGTATACATGTATTGTCATTGCTAGCCACTGTCATCACAGGGGCTCGGTTTCGGGATTTTGAGTAACATTTGACATCACTTAACAACCACAACACTATAAATTAAGCGTCCAAAAACATTCTGAATCCGTATCAAAATCGGGGTTTTTATACATCGACAACCCCTAAGGTTTCCCACTGCTGTTACGATGGCCACAGGGACTTGACAATATCTAATATCCAAACAGGCGTTTTTACTATGTACAAGATTCAAGATCTATTAATCAGCGGGCCACACGTGTGTTTGTTACAAAAATCAGAGACGTATACATACCACTGTGATATATACAAAGCAAATAAATTAAGAAATGAAATACTATTTAATTAAGAGACAAGTGGAATTATTTGTACAGTATCCTTTGCTTACTATATGGTTATATTGTTGTTGTTGTTGGTTGTTGTTGTTGTTTTTTTGTTTTTTGTTGTTGTTGTTTTTTTCATGCTTGTATAGTCTGTCAGAAATACTGTGAAGAAATATTTTATTTATCAATTTAGTAAGTGTTGATTGAAATCGTACGAAAATATTAATATGCCTGTTACACTTTACTGAATAATGTTCCTACTGAATATCAATACTAGTACATGTATGTATTCATTCAAGTACCACCATGTATGTACATACTATGTTGATTATGAGCACAAGGGCAATGATGTCTATTGTAAATAAAGATATACAAAATGTTGATGCTCGAAACTTAACACAACAAAATACTACACGTATATATACATCCTATAAATATTACGGAATGTCATATCTAGCTGTGTCAACGCTGAATCTAGACATCTCTAAGTTTGATACTGCGGGCAGAATAGTGGTTGAATACATGATTAGTACGCCTCTGAGCAGTCGGGAGATTAGATGTAGATATATCCACGGAGCTGTCAGACACCCGGGGTGAGATCAGACTTACAAGATGGACACAATAACGTGCCAGTCACCATCCACCGTCGAACCATTGTTAATATAGCTATCTTATTCATCAACTGTGACGACCTCCTCTGTATAGAACCTGTTTGCTTTTCAAAGAAGATCGCGACCTTGTTCTACTTATTTTACAAAATAACCGTATTGGCCATAACAACAGGGGGTTCAACACGGAATACACACTTTATCGAAGTTCAAGAGAGCCCCCGAATTTAAACACTCACTCAAAATGAATCTCTCCGTTGGTTCATTACATAGTAAACTTACTTCGTATAGCTTTGTAATACGGCTGGAATTTAGTTGGAACTGTGTATGCTTCCCTTTTGTTAAAAATCTTATTGAAAAATGACAATTGTATTTATAATATATAAAAGTTACGGAATGTGACTAGCGCTTTACCATCAAAGCGTTCGTTACTACGCCTCTCAATGTTTTTATTTTTAGATATGAAGATTATCCCTTCTGAACTTACATGTATCTGTATGTTATTTTCTTCAAACCTGCTCAGTTACAGCTGCAATTCATAACTTAAATATGTTATAAACATCTAAAAATAGAACGTGAATTTATCCTGAGGGCGCAGAGTTACATCCACGGATGATAAACATAAAAAAATGACATGTGTTTGTTTATCGAATACAGAGAAATTTCACTGCTATTTCATGATGGGTTTTCACATTTTTCCACTTGGGTATTTTGGTGCGTTGCTTTTGTTGTTGGGCCGCCAATCTTAAAATAAAAAACAGTTTGCGCATGCCTATATAATATTAGATATTTCCCGCTGCTCATTTACATTCTCACATGATATCATAATTAGGGTATATATCACTCAACAATTTATTTTTTTTTCGCAATTTTGTCAAAATATGTATATTACGAAGACATAGCCAGCTTAAAATCCGTTACAACTAGAGATATTTGAATGTGGGAAATACATAACAATACACGATTATTTTAGGTACAGACATAAGAAAGATGATCTCAGTGTTGATATAAAATATCTCAAGTGTACAGAAACCTAACTCTGCAATTTGACATATTATAAAGCCAAAAAGGCGCGAAAAAATCAAACGGGGGCAGCCATTTTGTTGACCAGATTCATGACGTCATGTTTCAGATAGCAATGCCAATGAAAATCGCCCCGGGGTAACTGATATGAGCGACATTGCGAACTTATCGCCTTGGCGAATTCACTGGATACAGAGTAGACCGACTATGTGATAAACATCAATTCAACATTCATTTAAAGATAAAGGGATTCATTATAATCCAAACGGTTATAAATGTTTAAAGGTTTTAACGGGGATTTAAAATAGCATATAGTTATACATTTACCATTGTATGGCACTGCCTCTATATAACCCTACCAATCCAGTTGCGAGTTCACCAGCTTATGAACTGCCAACTGAAATTTGAATTTGAAAATTTCAAAAAAAAAAAAAATCGCACAACAAATAAAAAATCGCAGATGGTAAATATAAGCATTGAACGGCTTTCAGTTGGCATTCATAGTCAATATGAATGCCAACTGAAAGCCGTTCAATGCTTAAATGTATGCCGTACTCACGCAGAACTCGTGCTAAATACATCAGCTCACTTACTACTTAAGGCTGCATATAACCGGTAGTGACGTGCGAGCCGGACCATAGGAATTATAGAAAAGTTAATAAAACTATAATGTATCATTGGTGATTATGTTATTCAATTTTCAATTTCGTTTTCTCAGATTTATTAGTCACCCAAACACATTAAAAGCGTTACACGGATTTCTAAATCGTATATAAACAATACAATACGTGTCAAGATGGACAAATGGTAATATTGGCGTTATATTTGTCACTTTTATAACTAAGATTAAATTAACATACGGGAGACCCGTACTATCCGAAGCAGTGTAGATAATGTCTCTTCCCAGAGGACATAGTTATTACAACACAGGACAGCCAGTGTCTGAAACCATGCCAACAAAACGCAGTGCTAATTTACCAGTTTAGGAAAATGAGTTGACAAGCACGTTGTTATGGCGACAGGCGACCCCATTGTCAGCGAGCCCTTTTATTGCGGTTAAGGCACACATTTATAAACATTTACACTACCATAATTATTATTGTCAGATATTTAAAAATAACACCACATTGTGTAAACCAGAAAACAAAAAGAGCCAACAAAAAACACTAAATATAAGGGATAAGAATAAATCTTTAATACAATGACATTGTATATTATAACATTGTATATTATAATATTGTATATTTATGTAAGGTCTCATATTATCATACAATTAACACAAACAAATGAGGATCTGTTCAGCTGAAACTCTTTTAGGGTAAGTATTCTTAGTAAAAAAAAAATGTCGACAAAAAATGTTTGCCCATTGTTTATTTTAACTAATATTGTGTAACGCAACAACACCATATGGTTTACAATAGTTTATTACTTCAATGTACAATTTGCAATGAATATGTACACTTGTATTGAATATAGATAAACACTGTTTAAACTACAGTGTAGCTCTAAGTTATGGCAAAATATCACAGTAATTTAGCATTTGAAATTGATCTAATTACCACTACATGTAATTGAATTCATAATACAATATTATCATTATTTTTTATATTACAATAGTACGCGGATCACTCTCCTTTTTACATGTATTCGTATGATGTATTGATGCATAATCACATGCTGTTATTTTCACCTGAAGGCCGGAAGGCCTACGGAATAAATGAACTGAACTGACCCTCTTGTTTTCTCTCCTCACCTTTAGCTTTCTCCCTCTAATACCTAATATCCCCTGTTCCGCCCCGCCTCTTTGCATATCATTAACAATACACGTGCTACAACAAATGTACCTTATCATTGCTCCCCCTCCCAGTAACCTATTTTTGTTGTCATCGCTTATCATGACTATACCAATACCATCTGAGATTGGAGTGACCCTTTCCCTGTTCTATCACTCAGGAAATCACGCGGCCTACACCCCTGAGCTCTGTATCAGATTCTGCACTTTACCTGTCAATCACGGGTGTTGTTTTCATCAACCGAGTATTACGTGACCTTTGACCTGCTGTCTCTGATATATAGCTACCATTTTAAATGATGTATAAAGTTATACATATTCTAACATTATTCTTAGCCCATTATGTTACAATTTTCAAGAAAACAAATATTCTAACTTGCAATATTAATATCAATATTATCCATAAATATTGTAACCTATCACCAGACATTTCTAGTTTTTGATCAACGTTCTTAACAATTAACTTTTAGATAAGATGTTCAAATGTTAAGCTAATTAGGCTTGATATTTGGACATCTGACCTGTCCTGTGTTTGGTCACCCGATCACGCCCCACATGGTCCGAAATTTCGTGTACTAAATCTCGTGTACTAAATTCTTAGCTTTAATTAAACGGTCTTTAATAGGACCATATGAAATATGCCTTTGAAATAGTGGCATCCATCTTGTTTTTATCGCCTCCGATACTAAATTGAACGAAGTGCTCTCTCTCCATACGCAATGAGTATGTTTACGGGTGATATACAATATGTATAAGTGACGAAGGAAGTGGCCATCGGCGGTTTAGTCTGACGGGCCTTGTTAAAGAGGTTTCAATATTTAATTGGTAACAAGAGGTCACATATATATAATAATGATATATGGCGTACAGTTGCTACAATTTGACAATATTTTATGCAGTGCATATCTGTGATGATTACTAAGAAATTGAACAATGGAGGAGTACGGCTTCAAAGATTAATTTAAAATCAATTAACTTGAATTGTTTTTTTGGTTGTTGTTTTTTTCAAAAATCTACATGTGCTATAGTAGTGTAATAAGTGAAATTGATTAATATATAAGCTGTCTAACCCTTTGGTGTGACCCATGTGTTTACCTGGCCAAAGTGTATTGTTTTACTTATGTAATAACCGACCCTTTGGAACTGGGTGACCCTTGTGTTACCTGGCAAAAGGGTATTAATTGATTTACTTACGTAATTACCTATTGACCTTCCTATGTACCTTTAATCCGTTGGCCAGCTATTTCCTATGAGATCATGTAATAGTTTTATGTAATATAGTTCAAAGGTTAAGAATTGTAAACAACTGGCATGTTCCTATCTATATAAGGAACACCTTATATCTGTTAACGGCGCCAGACTACATTTGGAGGCAGAGGAATAACATCTATTCTCTGTCCCGGGCTGCTTTCGCCCGGGACGGGACTGACAAGTACAGTATGTATGCTTGTACACCATGTTTGTACTAACACTTTAATAAAGTACAGAAAATAGAAAAAGAAGGATTTTATCATATACAATTTTTCAGCATAGCCATATAATTTTCTTTTGGCCCCGGGTATGACGCGACAGGTTGCGTTACTGGTCTAGATGAAGTATGTGATTGGTCAATGTAGCGGTAAATGCAAAATGCAAATAAGCAGTTAAAGACGAAAACAAATTAAGATTGAATGCAAGCTGAATAAGTGGATGTATAGATATATTAAAATGACACATTAATACAATTATATTCCTGATTCAAATGCAGTCTTATTATCACCAAAAATGATTCAAACTCATATAAAAAAAATTCCGGACTGAAACGCATTTATTAATTAGTTCGTTAATGTATTTCTCCAGCAGTTTTACATTATAACCGCCAGCATCAAAACTATGCCGTTTATCTTTTTTAAAGATATTTCTTGTTTGTAAATTCTTTGCATTTTGTCTCGACTCGGATAAGTAGTATTTTGGAATATTTTTCTTTCTCAAACATATTACTGATTCATGTTCACATTTAAATTTATCACCAATATCCGATTTACACAAATTATAAATTCTCTCTGACGAGGTATACCTACCAAGCCATCTTCCTAATTATCCTACTGATTCTACTGCTAGTTTGATATTAAAGGATTTCAATTACTTTTGATTTTCTTATATTTGATTCATTAAGATATTGTTCAAAATTCATCTTAATGATTGTTGTAAACCATAACAGGCTAGTACATTGTATATGTATCAATAGAGAGATCCCGGTCCCCGGTGGGCTCTGAATGCTTCATCAACTCTGAAAAGGATTTATCTGTATTGTGGTATATACTCTGTCGGCCGTCTCGTTCAGGTAGAGGCTGGCTACAGATCCGAGATGGCGGAGTTCTTTTTTCAGGGTAAGATTTTTTTCGTTTAAAGATCTTTTATACTGAACAAATTCTAAATTCTAACGAAAATCCCGACATGTAATCACGAAAAACATATGGATATTTAAGTTCTAATATGGTAGGTGTCTTGATAGTTCTACCTTTGATAATCCGATCAGTATGCTCTCGAAGTGGAATCGTAATAGCACTAGAGTGACCTTATATCAATTCTAATTAATTACGTACTCTTCTTTATGTATGGCGCAGTGGTAATATCACGGGGCTATGGTCCCGTGATTTCTCAATTCGAAATCGCTACCCTCTGTTGTGCACCTTTCAAAAGAATGAAACAGACTCTTTGCACGTCCAGGTTCTAGCTTTTATTGACATTAACATAAAGTATATAGTGACAGGAAACGTATGCATAACGCTTATCAACATTCCAACTGATTGAAAAGTTGCGGAATACAAATGGTTGACCAATCGTCTTCTTAAGTCGAGACCTGGCTTTACAATTTTGGTCCCATGATGGGATCAGCTACATACGTCATGAGCTGTGTCCGGAATCAAGGAGGGGCCGTGTGCACCTCAGTCCAGCGTGATCACCTGTTGGTCAGCGTGACCTTCTGGGTTAGATATGCTAGTCTTTGAAAGCCGATTGTATAATCGTCTCCATATTTATTTCTGCCAAATTGGCCTCTTGTTGGTAATTAGTTCGTACTGTAGTTTCAGTGTCGAACCCTGATATTCTTAACAGCTTCTCCCGGACATAGTGTAAACACTATATCGCTCAATGAGCTGGCTGGTAAAGTAATTACCGTTATTGTAGTACAGTCAATACTGCTTGCCATTTCACTTATATTTAAGAATTTTATATTTCACTTATATTTACGAATTTTCTTCGTAATAGTAACCCCGGGGTTCGATTCCCTGGTCGGAAGTGAAAAGGTATGTGGTCACCTGCCCGACGGTTTCCCCGGGTACTCCGGTTTTCTCCCACAGTAAGACCCTCACGCGCTTCCATCCTACAAGAGTGATTAATATATCAAGTTGGTAAAACTTGTTTCGTAATTTTACTTTATCAAATACATACTTATTTGGTGTAGTTTTCAGTAATATTGAAGTCCCGGCACTGTCTCTAGGGACTGGAATTGACCCCACCCTTATTCTTGTAGCATGATTGTTGTAATATCATTATGCCTAAAGCAATCTGTTTATAAAGTGGGAATCTCGGTCGTTTCCATTTGACAATGTCCCCAGAGACAGTAATTTACCGCATTTCAGAGAAAATACGTGAAAACTGATTTTCAAATTAATGTATCAATTAAAAATAGGTGCGTCCCGAGTTTAACGACACGTTACTCACTACTGTAAAAATCACGTGACGTCGTGTATTTATGGCGTCATAATAGTTTTTCATACGATATTTAAATTTATGACGTGTACGAAGTATAGAATGGCTGATCAGACAAGCTATAGATAAACAGTTAGAAGCATTGTGTATGCATGTCATTCCATGGTGTTATTAATCTGTAGTTTTATAAATCGAGTCATGGTATGTTTTTACAGCTGATATGATTGACAGGTGAATTTGTGAGGGTCACATGGTGACATAGTAAAATAACATGATGTGTAGACCTCTCGTAACTCGTCAACATGGCAAATGTCGACTGTAGCTAACTGTCATCCAAAATTTAACAAAACATTTTTGATTGTTTGATAATACATGTATATACATATAGCCTACGAGCATTCTGCACGCTGTTTAACAACACAAGCAACTACATATCAAAACTGCAGGTACTTGCATATAAAATGTTAATTTTGAAAATTAAAGAAAAATGGCTGGGATCTGGGTACTGTGTAAAGTACAAGGTTGGCAGGAGTTGGCAACTCCGCCACGAGCGAAAAGGCACCCTACACACTTCTATGTACGACCGTCATAAAAAAAAACATTCATCTTTAGCCTACCGTGCCATCAATACGATTACTAGTACAATGTATATATAACCGCATGACCTTTTAACCCTATTTGTAAATGAGGAATCTGAACAGGCTCAGAGAACAGTTTGCAATGTGGTGGTGTCCTGAAAGATTTTTTCACGGATAACTGTGTTTTGGATGTAAAAATTAGTATTTGGTACATACATAACCAGGTGTTTGATACATAGTTAAAGGGATGATCGGTACATAGTTAAATGGGGTGGTCAGAACATTACTAAATTGATGCTTGGTACATTAACAGGTGATCGGAACGTTAAACGGGTGTTTATGAATGGACGTTTGGTACATAGTTAAACGGGTATTTTGTACATAGTTAAACGGGTATTTTGTACATAGTTAAACGGGTATTTTGTACATAAACGGGTATTTGGTACATAGTTAAACGGGTATTTTGTACATAAACGGGTATTTTGTACATAGTTAAACGGGTATTTTGTACATAAACGGGTATTTTGTACATAGTTAAACGGGTATTTTGTACATAGTTAAACGGGTATTTTGTACATAAACGGGTATTTTGTACATAGTTAAACGGATGAAAGATAGTTAAACGGGTGTTTATATATAATCACACGGCCATAATCATAAGGTTTAGTGTACGGGAAATTAAATATGTATATATTTTAATTAAAACTAATATTTGTTTTACAAATAATGGATCAAAGTTAACATTGCATAAATTTATTAGTTTTAAAAGGCATGCAAACTGTGTAAATAAAATGTAAACCTTTCTAATTTCTCTTGTAGCTTAAACAACATGGTGGACACCACGGGTCTCATAAGCAAGTTACAGTAATGTTTGACCTGTGAATTAAATCAAGTTCAGATGCGATTTTTAGCCGATCATCATTTGATTACAGATTTTATCGATTAATTGATTATGGTTTTCAATCGATTTGACATCACTTTCTTGAAGGCTATATTCCAGGTACAGATGTTAAATTCAATTATAGAAATATAAATATTATATGAGATTGTGAGGATTGTTCACATATTCTATTTCTACAATCTTAACTAATATTTAATTTTGTACTCACTGTGGTAGAGCCAGTGGTAAGTTGTTTTTCTTTCCGCATTGCCGTATAATATTCTTTTGGCCCAAGATATGACGCGACAGGTGGCGTTACTGGTCAAGATGAAGTATGTGATTGGTCAATGTAGCGGTAAATGCAAAATGCAGAGATGCAGTTAAAAACGAAATGAAGTAAGATTGAATGCAAGCTGAATAAGTGGATGTATCTTTTCAAATGACATATTGATAAAATTATATTCCTGATTCAAATGCTGCCTTAGTATCACCAAAAATGATTCAAACTGATCTAATTTTGTTGTCCGTGCTGAAACGCATTAGTTCGTTGATTTATTTCACCAGCGGCATTACATTATAACCACCAGCATTAAAACTATATCGGTTATCGGATATTTCTTGTTTTTAAATGTTTAACAATATGTGAATCACTGCATTGCATAAATGTGACCTGCTGAGAGAAAATAAAATGTTGTTGAATCTTGTTGAATCCTACATTTCAAACTAAGACTGTTGCATGTTTACAATTTATTTGATGGGTAATGATAGTATTATCATTTAATTTTTTTTTTCAATCTTAAGAGTTGCAAACATTATTTAAATTCTCGATAACAAATGAGGGTTTGAATTCTTTATAATATATAAAAAGATTGAGTGACCTAACCCAGAATTCTATAAAAACGATACCCCGTATCCTTTGACCCGTGACCTAGAGGACATCGACCCTGTGGTGTGTTCTCCATTTGCCCACTTTTTTTAGAACAAAGAAAAGTGTATACATAGGAGAACAATGGAAAACCAATTATAGTCAGTTCCATAATAATTTTACCTGTGTTTACCTGTATGATTTACCTGTGCTAAAAAGTGGGCAAAAAGAGAGGTATATTTATGTACCTGAGAAGTGGGGAAAATAACACTAAGTTATAGTTTTTTTGTTTTTTTTTATCATTAATCCGTGAATGTCATCATACACACATCATATTTACATACATATATATAAGAAAGAACATACATTAGATAGTTAACATATCCACAAACATTATACATAAGCACTGGTAATACATTATAATATATATACTAAAAACATTTTTCATACATTTTATATTACATTCTTCAGTTAAAAAAGAACATCATATTCACACATATATATTTACATTCTGTGTTACATTTTCCTATATGTCGTTAGTCAACCAAATTGTATTCATGAGACTGTATACTACAATTTACAGTGATTCGGTCAGAATAGGGATACAGCCCCGGGTGTTGCTGGTAAAAACAATGGTCCCCAGTTACATTCGGCCAGGAGAGATTTCAAATGCTAGTATTTATCTACATAAACCACCACAAACAAAGCAACGCAAGTGATGAGAGTAAAATTTAATAGAAAAAATGAAGTCGACCGACTCGATACAAAATTATTATAAGCTCTATTCCTAATCTATAGGAAGTAATCGAATTGTCACTGTCGTCACACAGGGGCTCGTTGTCGAATTGTCAGAAATGCTAGACACGACAACATTTAAAGTCCAGAATTTTTTTTAAATCTTGCGAAAAATCGGCAGTATCGACATAGTTTCTGGTTGTGTATGCATACTGAATTATAGTTATGTGGTTATTCACTGATGTCAAAGGCCTACCTTACTCCAAAATCGAGCCCCTGTGAAGTTGAACATCGTCTGCTAAGTTAGCGACACTGATGTGACCGGTTAGACTGGATTCTGTTTCTAATGAAATATTCTTGGAATCGTTTTCGCCTACTGTCAAGACGACGTTCATTTACAATTTAAGAGATGATATTCTTCTTAAAATAACGTAAATCCAGTCGATAGAAACATAAGTGTTTCCGAGGAATCGAGTCTGTCCTGTGCAGTACCCATTCAACGCCGCATCACTGCTAAATGTTCCTAACAAACTTGATCTCCTGTATCTGTGCATTTGCCATGATAGTAGTGGTCTCGGTAGTGATGGTGTCTGTAGTAGTGGTCTATATTATTTTTTTTCATATAAAGTACTGTATATTTAAATATAAATACTTATAAACAGGTACATTGCGCATCATAAATAACAACAAAATAATAATACTGTAATCAATGTGTATTTTTTCCTATATAAAGTACTGCATAAAATTATACATGTAGCTACTTATATCTTATAGTTCCTTATATGGCCATGTAGCACAGGTAACACAGGTGAAAATTCCAGGTAAATCCCAGGTAAAAACAAGGTGAACTACTCTGAAATAGACTATAATCCCTATCACAACATTTTCTCCATATTGTGATTTTAAAAAGTGGGCAAATGGAGATACAGCCGACCCTGTCAGGGCTAGTGATTTATAATTAGCAGGGTTGTGCCATCTCGTATGTAAACAATGGGCCAGGTGTACGTGTTTTTTTATCCAATCAGAGAGACGTGTGAATTTCAAAAATAAATGGGTATAAAACACACCGTTATGCTGTCAACTTTGTCAGACACCACCTTTACTCACGCATTTACATCTTACAGGAATTGTGTATAGGAGTTAGGTGTGTCTAAATTTTGGATTTATTTATCGTGAGAGGAGGTATGAAAACTATTTTATTGTGTATATATACATTTTAACATTTTTAATGTTGTAAAATGTGATGAAAAAGAAATGTAAATGGGGTTGTATATATTTTTATAGGTACAGGATATTACTAACGAGATCCTCTATTATACGGCTTTCGGAATGGCTGCATGGTTCAGATATTTTTTACATTGACGGGGGAGTGGCAACATATTTCAGGAGCAAATAAGCATGGAAATGTGTTGAATTGAGAGGCTATAGACTTTATTTAATATATTGTACAACGAAGTGCATATTTTGTAGTGATCTTTTTCCATTATCTTTCAATCAGGATTTAGTTCATTTTTAAATATTTTCAACGTCCAAATTTTTTTTAAGTAATGCATGTAACAAACAAGAGAAACTACGATGGCTGGTTCCTCTGTTGATTGGCAATGTATTCTGTGGCTGTGGTCCTGTCCAATAGAGTTCTGTTCCTTACCCCCAACTCTCCCTCCTTTCTATCAGACCAAGTCTATGGAACGCCATGGCTGCCCTTAGACCAAAGGTTGTTTTGCATCATGTCGCCATGTTATATCATCATGTCACCATGTTATATCACCATGTCACCATATCAGATGATATAACATGGCGAATGATGATATAACATAGTGACATGATGATATAACATGGCGACATGATGATATAACATGGTGACATGATGATATAACATGGTGACAGGATGATATAACATGGTGACATGATGATATAACATAGTGACATGATGATATAACATGGTGAATGATGATATAACATAGTGACATGATGATATAACATAGTGACATGATGATATAACATGGTGACATGATGATATAACATGGTGACATGATGCTATAACATGGTGACATGATGTTATAACATGGTGACATGATGATATAACATGGTGACATGATGATATAACATAATGACATGATGATATAACATGGCGACATGATGATATAACATGGTGACATGATGATATAACATGGCGACATGCTGCTATTACATGGTGACATGATGTTATAACATGGTGACATGATGATATAACATAGTGACATGACGATATAACATAGTGACATGATGATATAACATGGTGACATGATGATATAACATGGTGACATGATGATATAACATGGTGACATGATGATATAACATGGTGACATGATGATATAACATGGTGACATGATGATATAACATGGTGACATGATGATATAACATGGTGACATGATGATATAACATGGTGACATGATGATATAACATGGTGACATGATGATATAACATGGTGACATGATGATATAACATGGTGACATGATGATAAATCATGGTGACATGATGATATAATATGGTGAAATGATGATATAACATGGTGACATGATGATATAACATGGTGACATGATGATATAACATGGTGACATGATGATATAACATGGTGACATGATGATATAACATGGTGACATGATGATATAACATGGTGACATGATGATATAACATGGTGACATGATGATAAAACATGGTGACATGATGATATAACATGGCGACATGATGATATAACCTGGTGACATGATGATATAACATGGTGACATGATGATATAACATGGTGACATGATGATATAACATGGTGACATGATGATATAACATGGTGACATGATGATATAACATGGCGAATGATGATATAACATGGCGAATGATGATATAACATGGTGACATGATGATATAACATAGTGACATGATGATATAACATGGCGACATGATGATATAACATGGCGAATGATGATATAACATGGTGACATGATGATATAACATGGTGACATGATGCTATAACATGGTGACATGATGATATAACATGGTGACATGATGATATAACATGGTGACATGATGATATAACATGGCGACACGATAATATACTATAGTTCAAGTTCAAGTTCAAGTTCATTTATTACTTTGAGTCTTACGACTCATCAGTGTAAACATATGATATACAGGATATTTACATATATACAAAATGTTAAATTGGCCGCAGGAGAATGAACAAAGCAATAATATAATATAATAGTAACATCAATCTATATCTCATGCTTGTGATCGGCACTTATTTGCCGCTTACAGATATTTCCCAAGATTACACAAGTCTTTAACATTATTTGTATTAAGTAATTGAGTAAGCTTATATACACTTGGATTATTTCTATAATAATATTTTAAATACTTCTGTCTTAAATCAGAAAACCTAGTACAAACTAAAACAAAATGAAATTCGTCTTCTATATCATTAAGATTACATAGAGTACAAACTCTTTTACTTCTATCAATGTCAAAATATCGCCCAGATTCAATATTCAACTTGTGAGCTGACAGCCTGAGCCGAGCAATTTCTTTCGTATAGCTGATATTAACTGATTTTGTTAGATACGACTGTAATAGAATTTTATCATTTAATTCCCAGTAAAGCAAACCTTTCGACATATCTATAATAGCACTATATCCATTTTGATTAAAAATGTCAAATAATCTTTCCTTAATTATTGGAAAAGTAAAATCGTTTCCATTCTGGGCGTCCCAAATATAACCTAAGCCTAAGCGATTCAATTCATCTTTGATTTCACAGACCCATTGGTCCTTAAATAGGGGCATATTTTCATAACACGATTTCAATATACAATTTTCAGTATTGAGCAATTTAAACCAATATTTAAAAATTCTAAGTTTCTTTGTTATGTACAATGGATAACGGCCTAATTCGAAATATACCATCATATTTGGAGTAGATTTGCGCACACCTAACAACTTTTTACAAAAATTGACATGATGTTTTTCGATATCAGGGCCTTTATGGAATCCCTATACTTCTGAACCATAATTGACTATGCTACTGACATATGTATTAAACACTGCTAATTGAGTCTCAATAGTAAAATACTGTTTCTTACATACCCTCATTAATGCAAATAATGCTTTTCGACCTTGTTCAGATATTTTTTTCTGTGTTTGTTTAAATTTTCCATTATAATTCAATAAAACTCCTAGATAGTTTAATTCATTCACTATCTCTAAAACACACCCATCATATTTCCAATTTTCATTATCTTTCAATTTTCCCCCATTTCTAGAAACAACTATCTTTGTCTTGGAAGTGTTAACAGTTAGGCCCTACTTGGTAGTGTAATTAAGCAGGGAGTCTAGCATTTTTTGCAAGCCTTGGGGTGTTTCGGCAAAGATAACAGTATCATCCGCATACATAAGTAAGAATATGTTAATTAGTTGTAAGTCAATTGAAGGGCAGTTGTCTTCTATAAATTGCATTTCAAAATAGCGACATGATGATATAAGATGGTGACATGACGATATAACATGGTGACATGATTATATAGCATGGTGGCATGATGATTTAGCATGTTAACATGATGATATAACGCCTTTGTTCTTCAGGAAGCTAAGGCCTTCCATACTAGTCAATGCCCCGATTGGTCAAGCTTCATATCAGGTAGACTTCGCATAATACCTTATAGTATCTGTCGTGATTGCATTTATGCTTATTTAAAAATAATGTAACAGTGCTGTCCACTGCGATTACGGAATAACTGTTCAATTACCTGTCCACAACCGGCCTACCATATTGTATGTACTGAATACCCTTCTTCAACACTCGGTCAAGGATTACTCAAATGATGTATCTGGGATACACTAATTGATGCCATAATGTGTAACAATCGGGTTGTATATGTATATGGATAACTTGTTATAAATGTGTGTGGTGAACATACGTCTATGTATGTCCCTGGGTGAACACACAATGGTTGATTTTTTCGGCATAGCCGTATAATTTTCTTTTGGCCCCGGATATGACGCAACAGGTGGGGTTACTGGTCAAGCTGAAGTATTTAATTGGTCAATGTAGCGGTAAATGAAAAATGCAGATTTACAGTTAAAAGCGAAACAAAGTTAAGATTGAAACTGATACAATTTTGTTATCCGTGCTAAAACGCATTAGTTCCTTAATTTATTTCACCATCAGTTTAACATTATAACCACGTGCATTAAAACTGTGCCGTTTATCTTTTTTAAAGATATTTCTTGTTCAGCTTGTTTAGGTTCGAGACCGAGCAATTCAAATTATCATTTGAATAGATTTTCATTTCGTCACTCAAATACCTAATATTTGACAAAGTTTGATTTATTTTTTATAGTGAATAAAAAATACTTCTCCTATGTATAGAAACGTACTTTCGTTAGATGAGTGACTCCGTAAACTGGCATTAAGTCAAAAGTTTGGTAAATCCGTGCCATCTTTAATGCGGAAGTTACATTTAAATCGTGTCAGCTTTAAATACGGCCTAATCTGATTGTATAGCTTTTTGTTGGGGTATTGAGGGATAACTTCAGTTTAACTCGGATAAATGGAATGATCCGCAAAGCGGATTAGAGGGATTAGTCTAATCTATATAATATTTAATAATGATAATCAGCACTATAGCGGTAATACAGTAAGTAACTTTAGTAAATCTTATTCAATACACACTGACAGGACAACGTCAATTATAAAAATGTGAAGTAATTCATAGCATCTCTGGTCTGTACCATTAGATTATTAGTTTGAAACTAAATTGAGTCTATAGAACTCAATCTTATTTCAATTTGACACTGTGATTTATATTGCGTTATAATATATGAAGTTAGTTTTACTACGTAAAATTGATGTTTAAAATAATACAAAAGAGAAAATTCTTATTCCGCGTATTCAATATTAGAGTTTAGCGTAATGTGATATATTGGGGATTAATTAAAACGTTGGTAACCGCTAGGTCTGGAGCCGAGCCCATGCGATTACATAACATTAACGAACCATGACGAAATGGGTTTTACCAATTTAAAGAACGTTAGTTTTTATCTTTAGCGGTACCATTATCACATAAATTAGTCGACCTTTATATAATTACGTTCTATCAAATCCGTACCGACGTGTTTGAACCAGTTGAGTCATGTACTGATCGACAAATCTAACTGTGACCTGTTTAAACACAGACTTCCGGTGGTCTTAATCTCAGGTTTAAATAAACGGAAGTTATTAGTGAGCTGCCAATCCAAGATTATCAGACGGATTTGACATTTGCAGCTTAACGCTAACATTGAAATATTACATCACGATATTTTATATGACGATGGTTATAAAACGTAACGCATCAGACACGAAGTTAGGGGAAAACAAAATTCACCCGAAATATTCATCCACCGTACTTGTGGGGTAGTTACAAGTCCGTCGTCAAACTTGACAAGGGGAGGTAACTGTGATAGATCAGAATGGGAATACATGGCTGGTTTTAACGGTTCATGTAGGAAACGAAATAAACGTTCGTGTTTGTTACCGAAATTCATCATAAAACATCATGCATTGTGCAACAGTGCTTTAGGACGGAAAGAAATGGACGTTATTCAGTGGGACTAATGATTAATACAAATGTTTAAGTTTCTAATTAAGTGTGCAGGTTTGGTTTGGTTTTAGTTTATTTTGTTTAACGTCCTATTAACAGCTATGGTCATTTAAGGACGCCCCCCCCCCCCCCCCCCCCCCCCCCCCTTGCGTGCGACATGCATGCGTGTGGCGAGTGCGTATGTGTGTTGTGGGAGGCTGCCGTAAGTTCGTGTTAAGTCCCCTTGTGATAGGCCTGAACTTTTGCCGATTTATAGTGCTACCTCACTGAGGCATACTGCCGAAACACCCAGCTGCACACTCCACCCGGTCACATTATACTGACAACGGGCGAACCAGTCGTTCCACTCCTAATATACTGAGCGCATTTTTAAAGACACTGGTATGTCTCGGCTAGGGGACAGAACCCAAAGCCTTCCTCACAGGGGCGAATGCTCAACTAAGGCCAAAAGTGAGGCATTGTCAAGGGAGACATAAGAAAGAAGAAAGTTGTTCAGAAAGTAGAGAAAAGATAAGATCCCAAATTTAGTCGCCTCTTACGATCATGCAATGGGGGCAGTAGGTACAATTCTTACGCCCTACCTGCAGGGCAGTTAAGTGTGCAATGCACGGCCATAAATTACTGATGAAATCGACTTGTGTGTGTATTTTTTGTTCAATCAGTTATTTATGGCCGTGCATTGCACACTTAATGCACGGCCATAAATTACTGATTGAACAAAAATACACCCCACAAATCGATTTCAAAAAGTCGTCCAGTCAGACGGAAGGACGTCTATCTGACCGAAGCTTTACCTAAGTTACACGGGCCTTTTGTCTCTAGAATATTAAAATTACAAAAAAAAGAGTTTTATGATTTTTTCTCAGTGATAATTATATCTGATTCCCGCTTCAAACCAGGGGGAGATAATCTTGTATTCACTTTTTTGCCTTGTTTAATTTTCAGTGTCACGAATATATTTTATGTGCAAACTGATATGGTGATGCTAAAAAAATAATAAAGTGACAACTCCATTTCATTATTAGATCCTTTACGTACGACAACCTTATAGAGACGTTTAAAGTATTCAAATGGACATTCAGGCTGGCGATATCACACAACTATTCCGCCCCATAGGCATAGCTCTAACAACTGTCCGTGATGACGTAGCGATATATCACTAAATATCCATATACTTCAGCATCTCGACCTCAAATTAATGGAATCCTGAAATGCTGACTCACAGTTTAAATATAAAAGAAGTGAATTGAACGGGCCACATACAACGTTAACAGAGCAAGACCGGGCGGTTATGGACATTATGTGGCAATATGTGTATAGGTAATTTTCATCAGTTGGGTGAGGGACTTTTGAGATAAACCTGTGTATTTGTACCCTTTCCCCACGGGGTATTTTCTTGTAAAGAGTGGTAATTGTATGGTGGAGTTTGTTTTGGGGATTAAATCCCGCTAAGACCTACTTATTTCTACGGTTACAGGTGTAATCAGTGTTTTTGTATACCTCCACCTCGCGATGTTGACAGTTCTATTCAATGTTTTGTATACCTCCGTCCACCCCTCGGTAAATAATTGAGCGACCACGGTACGAAAGAATCTTTCTGTAAATAATTTGAAGATTGTACAGAGTACTGACGGATTAGGATTTGTCAGATATATTTAAAGTCTCTGTTTTAAAGATATTACATCACTGACATCTTATATATTCCTTGTTACAAAAACGCATGATTGTGACACCTGTAATTTAGAAATATATATGATTAACATCAAAAATGAACAAAATCAACACGCATCAACTAAATGCCAAAGCCCTTTTTGGGGGGAGGGGTTGGGGGTACAATTAATTATTATCTACATAAAATTTTATGATGAAAATTCAGTTCATTTTATTCCGTAGGCCTTTCGACCTATAGGTGAAAATTGAACCTCAACTTTTGTAGGTTGGTAAAAGCGTAAAGTATGTAACATTTGTTAAAGGGGCATTCTTTTAAATAAAGTTTAGATCGTCAAAATTAAACTTTCTGGAAAATATGTATTTCGACTCTAAACATCACTTATTACCGTTAAAACATACGATATTTGTCTACAATACGCCTGATGCTTCGTGTTTTTGAATTATTGTAATTCATTTTTAAGAGAAATGTTACATTCCAGCAGAGACGTCTCTGATTCAAGATATTTTTTTTTAGGAGCAGACATTTCACATATTTTATTGAAAGTGTGGTTGACATTTTTAAAATGACTAGTCAATCTTATAAGACCGTTTGTTATCGCCAAGAAGATAAGAGTTAACTATTTCCCGCCGAGTAAACAAGGAGTGGTTCTTGTCCTTCGAGTAGGGCCTATCTGACAACCCTTCCACGCGGCTAACCGCAAGGAATGTATACACAATAAATTTGAAGCGATGACTCACTCCATATTGGCCCAGACCGGTGATAATCTGATATCGACAGTGTGTCATGATGGAAATTTCCACTATCACAGGGGGCGGAGCTAATGTTTTTCGTGTCGTGCGCAAAGTGGTGAACTAGGTGTGTCGCGTAGTGTTAATCATACGGGAACCACAAGCGGTCGTAAGAAACGTTACAAAAACCGGGGAGGGGCTTAAATGATAGTGACGTGTGCAAAAGGTAGGTATCCAATCAAAATGGGTTATAAAGTTCGTGTGCAAATTTGCACTACAACCGTGTTTGACACTGACCATATTATCATTTGGCCGCGAGACACGTACTGAGTTAGACGGGTGTTGCTGTGTGTGTAGTTTATTGAGGAAGTGCGCGCTTCAACACTCAGTCCGTGGGATTTACCGTCCGACTAGAGCTAGGTATGGAAACGTGATATAGTCTTTATACAATAGTTGTTGCACTCGAGTAATATTATCTGAACATTCAAACGCAATTTGCCGTAAATCATATTGACGACGAATAACATTTAGTGAGCAGTATTTTCTTACTTATAACATATCTTTTGATGATTGTTGACGTTGTACTGTTAAATTGTTTTCTCTTCGATATATAATCGGGATTGTAATTTTATTTGCATGTAAATTTTATTGTCGATACCGTCACAGTAATTTTGATTTTGTGGACGATACGTTGATAATTGTTTTTTGATCGTTAATTTTTTTTATTCATAAATTTTTCAAAAAAGATCAATGCTTCGTTATCAGATCGCTTTCACATGTTATCAATTTGCATGTACACAATCTTAGAACTATCATAGTTATTGTTTATTCAGATGAAACTTTGAGCATTTTACCGGTAAATGTTGAGGATGATTCATGTGTATGCGATAACTGATAATTGTACATGTATATCGGCGATACCATTGCTATTGGTATAGAATTGTGAAAAATGCTTCTATCCGCGATATTGGCGATGTTGTTGGGGAATTGCTGATTTTTTTTATCGACAGTATCGTTTTCTCACCGATACTGTGAGGGAGATGTGAGGATTTTTATTGCAAATATTTTTGAAATTGTAGATTAGTGTTATTGATGATATCGCGAAGCATGTGTATCTTTCCTATCGACTAAACAATATCTTACTGAAATCGCCGATGACGTACGAAAATTGTTAGTGTTTTATCGTCGATATCGCTCGGGAATCGTGAGATTTAACTGCCGATATCGTTGAAGTTGTGGATTGTTGGTTTAGCCGATATCGTCAGGGAATGGTTAGTGTTGTATCGCCGATATCGTTAGGGAATGATGGGGGTTTTATCGCCGATATCGTTAGGGAATGATTAGTGTTTTATCGCCGATATCGTTAGGGAATGATGGGGTTTTATCGCCGATATCGTTAGGGAATGATTAGTGTTTTATCGCCGATATCGTTAGAGGATGATTAGTGTTGTATCGCCGATATCGTTAGGGAATAATGGGTGTTTTATCGCCGATGTCGTTAGGGAATGATGGGTGTTTTATCGCCGATATCGTTAGGGAATGATTAGTGTTTTATCGCCGATATCGTGAGGGAATGATTAGTGTTTTATCGCCGATATCGTTAGAGGATGATTAGTGTTGTATCGCCGATATCGTTAGGGAATGATGGGTGTTTTATCGCCGATATCGTTAGGGAATGATTAGTGTTTTATCGCCGATATCGTTAGGGAATGATGGGTGTTTTATCGCCGATATCGTTAGGGAATGATTAGTGTTTTATCGCCGATATCGTTAGGGAATGATTAGTGTTTTATCGCCGATATCGTTAGGGAATGATGGGGGTTTTATCGCCGATATCGTTAGGGAATGATGGGGTTTTATCGCCGATATCGTTAGGGAATGATTAGTGTTTTATCGCCGATATCGTTAGGGAATGGTTAGTGTTTATCGCCGATATCGTTAGGGAATGATTAGTGTTTTATCGCCGATATCGTTAGGGGATGATTAGTGTTTTATCGCCGATATCTTTAGGGAATGATTAGTGTTTTATCGCCGATATCGTTAGGGAATGATGGGTGTTTTATCGCCGATATCGTTAGGGAATGATGGGGGTTTTATCGCCATTATCGTTAGGTAATGATGGGGGTTTTATCGCCGATATCGTTAGGTAATGATTAGTGTTTTATCGCCGATATCGTTAGGGAATGATTAGTGTTTTATCGCCGATATCGTTAGGGAATGATTAGTGTTTTATCGCCGATATCGTTAGGGAATGATGAGGGTTTTATCGCCGATATCGTTAGGTAATGATGGGGGTTTTATTGCCGATATCGTTAGGGAATGATGGGGGTTTTATCGCCGATATCGTTAGGGAATGATGGGAGTTTTATCGCCGATATCGTTAGGGAATGATGGGGGTTTTATCGCCGATATCGTTAGGGAATGATTGGGGTTTTATCGCCGATATCGTTAGGGAATGATTAGTGTTTTATCGCCGATATCGTTAGGGAATGATTAGTGATTTATCGCCGATATCGTTAGGGAATGATTAGTGTTTTATCGCCGATATCGTTAGGGAATGATTAGTGTTTTATCGCCGATATCGTGAGGGGATGATTAGTGTTTTATCGCCGATATCGTTGGAATTGTGGATTGTTATCGGCGATATCATATGGGAAGTTAATTGTTAACGACTATATCGATAGGAGCTGTAGAATTTATCATCGATAAAGAAATTGTTTTATTTTTATCGCCGATATTGTTTTGGAATATCGTTAGAATTTTTTATCGACAATATCGCCTTAAAACGGAATGGCTTGTAGAATCGATATCGGTATGTAATTGTGTATTTTTTCAACGAAATCAAAATAATAGGGAATTAAGAATTGTGTATATCGACTTTATCTTCTGAATATCGGGAATAATATATCGGCAATATATATTATGATATCGTAATTTTACAATAAAATATATCGCTGTTAAAGCAAACTATTTCTTTGTTTAAAATCATTCGAAGTAAATTGTTAAAAAAAAAGATGTATTAATAAAATTGTAATTAATCATCTTAGCTTTAATCATGATCATAAAATTGACACAGAAATATTATGACAAGTTATGACTTGTCAACATAGAATTTGAAAAAAAAACGCGTCCATTTCCCACTCAAATATTTCAAGTGCCTGTAGTTGTACAGCCGTAATGTATATACGTACTGACTGGCGAGACATCAGCCGATGAGGGAAAGTCTGAGTGCGAGTTTTATCAGCAATGTGGTGTTGTTGGGAGCGCTGTCGAACTCGTAGCCGGTCCTGAATAACCTTATTTACACAAAGAATCACATGCCGCGCTACGATGTCAAGGTCAGATTTGTAGCCGTGGGACAGTAATTGGCTCCTATAACATATGACAGGTGTCTGGAACGAAAATTTCCACTACGTACTAGAGGGTCAAACACAGCAGTGTGTAACACAATAGCACAGTGTCATCAGTCAAGCGGAACGTAGATTTTAAGTGGCTAGTGAAGAAAGGGGAGGAGCTACGTGATATGCGTCTAGGTGTAAGCTCGACCGTGATTCAGTTTTACAAACAGTTAGCGAAGAACACGGTGTACATGGTGTAGGAGATTGTAGCGATGTGATCATGATTATACGGGATGTGTATATAAACATTTCGGTCTGGAATGCTTTCGCTCGCTGGCACAAGGTAACCCGAGGGTTGATATTGACGTCTCGTTGAATGTGATTTAATGATAGTGATATACTACATGTCCTACAGGTAGATACTGTACAGTATTTATAAAATGCTGTCGGTGATCAACTTTTACTTAATTCCGGGACGCTTGAGCTTGACTGCTCACTTCGTACTTAAGATTATGTTATTCTTTACATCTTTTGTAATCTTGTTAACTTATGGAATATTTTGTACGGATATGTCTACTTTTTAAAACGATCTCGAAGCTTAAATTCGACTAAATAAAAACTTACTTTGCAAATGTAGATATATATAAATAAGGAAACCAATTTATCTTCAATTGATCTTGAACATAACATAACTTGAACATAGCATTCAATCTTGTGATGTAGGTCAGGGACCATAACTCTTGTATGATATTGTCTGAAAATTCGAGATGAAAATTCCAAGTAATAATAGAAAGAAAAAAAACATAATTACGTACTTTGCTTTTATTTTTGTTTAACAATTATTTTTATCATGATATGCACATGTAGTTTTGTTAACTGATTAGAAAAAAAAACGAAAACAAAAGCTTTCGAGATCTTTTCCCTCGTTGAACGTTTTAATAGAACTTTTTAGATGAAGACCCATGGATGTGGTGGTATCAAATTACTTTCAGAGCTATTTTTCAGTGCAATTAATTGTATCTGGGCACCTTAATATCCCAAATATTGAAACCCGATATACTTTGTTTTGATATATCAAGTCGTGTTTTCCTGTTCAGAATTCTGATTCATGGATTGTTTTTGTTTTAGTACCCTTACCCGATATCTTATCGTCGCGTGCTATGTTTTAGACTTAGCTTCTACTTAAAATACAGTTTTCTTCCGGACATATTGAATTATGGATACTCATATATATAATGGGGCATATTTTCCCATTATTTAATCCAGTGATATAGCCCTTTATTTAGCTTTAGGTAATATATGCGTCCATTTGCGACACATCACAGTTAAACAATGTGACACATTCATTGTCACTACGTGAGCATCTTTGTTTTTACGATACGGAATGAATCTTCACAGATTTTGATGAAATTGACGAAGTATATATATTTCTATTTTGTAGATTTTTTCCTGCCCTTCGCTGTATCCATCTGCTGACGACATTCCCGAGAAACCAGACCGTATCTGATCAGGTAACTACAGCAGCCGGTCATTTACAGATTGATTTGTAATGTTGGACAATTATATTTTGAAATAAAATTTTATTAAGACATCAGGTTTTGTTCCTTATCATCAGTGTTGTGACATTTCACCCATCACACGAGAAACATTTGATCACCTGATGATAAGTACATGTATATAGTTATGGTCCATTCGTAATTGCAAGCTTCATGTTGTTAAGATTTCATAATTGTATTATTTAAATGATTACGTAACTTTTTCTTATAGTTTGTGCCAGTGTGTTTCATTTTCATTTTAATTGTGTTGTATTTTGATAACTGTTCCTTACAATGAAGATATTGTCTGTACTGTTTTGAAGATTCCGTGACGATCAGAACCGGAATTAAGCATAGATTATATCATTTGCTATAAATAGTAACAAAGCGCAGAAGATCCACAAAGTAACGGTCAAGGCCGTGAGCTATACGTAGGTACAAGTCAAGAACATTTAAAAAGTGTAAGTCGAGAGTATGATTATGAAATGTACCAGTAAGAGCACGTGTTGTAATTGTAACAGGTTTGTGAGTTATATATAGTAACAGTCAAGAACGTGATTTGTTAACCGTAAGCCAAGGCATGAGTTATTAATTAACTATTATTTAACTGTCTATCTATAACAAAAATATCTATAAATGGTTATAGTCAAGAACACAATAATTAGGCTAAAAACACCAGTAATTAGCAAAAGTTATTTTTGTTAAACATCTTATAAATACACCCAATGATATGAACGCTAAAACATCCCAATTATCTAGAAAATTGCCATAAAGAACAACAGTCTTTATATAGTAAAAATCGATAACATAGTCAAGAAGTAAGATATAAACCAGAATATTCAGCACCATATAAATAGTAACGGGCAGATCACAAGGTATAAATAGTAACGGGGAGATCACAAGATATAAATAGAAACAGACATATCACAAGGTATAAATAGAAACGGGCAGATCACAAGGTATAAATAGAAACAGGTAGATCAAAAGATATAAATAGTAACAGACAGATCATAAGGTATAAATAGAAACGGGCAGATCACAAGGTATAAATAGTAACTGGCAGATCACAAGGTATACATAGTAACAGGCAGATCACAAAGTATAGATAGTAACAGGCAGATCATAGGGTATAAATAGTAACGGGGATTTCACAAGGTATAAATAGTAACAAGCAGAACACAAGGTATACATAGTAACGGGGAGATCAAATGTATAAATAGTAACAAGCAGAACACAAGGTATCAATAGTAACAGGAAGATCATAGGGTATCAATAGAAACAGGTAGATCACAAGATATAAATAGTAACGGGGAGATCACAAGATATAAATAGTAACAGACATATCACAAGATATAAATAGAAACGGGCAGATCACAAGGTATAAATAGAAACGGGTAGATCCAAAGATATAAATAGTAACAGACAGATCATAAGGTATAAATAGAAACGGGCAGATCACAAGGTATAAATAAATAGAAACGGGTAGATCACAAGATATAAATAGTAACGGGGAGATCACAAGATATAAATAGAAACAAACAGATCATAGGGTATATATAGTAACAGACAAAACAAAAGGTATAAATAGTAACAGGCAGACCACATGGTATAAATAGAAACGGGCAGATCAAAAGGTATAAATAGTAACAGACAGGTCAAAAGGTATAAATAGTAACAGGGAAATCACAAGATATAAATAGTAACAGATAGATCAAAAGGTATAAATAGTAACTGAGTAAACAACGAGCAGCGTTTCTTAATTACTGTCATTAGATAAACAAACGCGTTCTTGTAGTGTTACGTTAGGTCTCGGTGTTCTATAAATATGCTACATTTTGTCTTGATTTGTCTAAATTCCGATCGGGGAACTTGAAATAAAGTCATCAAATGAGTGCAGTTCCCATAATGATAATGGTAATAAAGTCATCAAATGAGTGCAGTTCCCATAATGATAATGGTGATGGATTCGCAGGTCAAGAATGCATAACACCGACGCAAAATGGACAAAGTTAACGATTCACAAAACTAAGAAATTTCCTCTTCTAACCGGCATCAACACTATCTACTAACTGCTGTTGTGATCGTCGAGTGAGTGCCTATATTAACGAAGCCTTGACCAATTGACTACTCTCAACTATTGCTATTTGTAGGAGACGCACTGAATGCACCAGCATGCCTATCATTTTCGGAGTGGAGGTCGGGAATGACGAAGAAGTCGACTGCGATTGGGACGGACAGCTGATTGATAACACCACAGGAAAGAAGGTCTTCGATCTTGGTCACCAGTATGTTCCCCCTGAACAGCTCTTCCCGAGTTTCAAAGATGGACCGTGTCTTTTGAGTTGCGCCAACTGTGCAACTGTAATGAGAGTAGAGGAACTCGTTCAAGTGAAAAGGGAGTTTTATCCTCGATTGGACGTTCATGATGTTTTCAGTAATATGGAAAACGAATATCGCTCAGAAATCGTACCCTTCTGCTACACGTGTACTCAAAGATTGGCTGTCATGTTTGAAACGGCTTGTCCACCTCTTCCGTCGACAGAGGCAGAAGTGAACGGCGATCCTATGAGTAGCATGTCACAAGCGAATAATTGGACAGCTGTCGATGTGAAGGAGGAAGAAAATGAAATGGTGAACAATGCTGAAGGTGTACAGATGAAGTCACATCAAGATTTCGCGTTGACTGAAAAGATCCCTAATTTGAATGATGGACTAATTGATTCTGGTGTAGAAATGGAAGACAGCGATACTTGTGGGGAGCAAATGGAAGACAGCGATACTTGTGGGGAGCAAATGGAAGACAGCGATACTTGTGGGGAGCAAATGGAAGACAGCGATACTTCTGGGGAGCAAATGGAAGACAGCGATACTTCTGGGGAGCAAATGGAAGACGAGGATACGGAAAAAAGCGATACTTCTTGCCGGGAAGTGGAAAACAAGAAGACGGCAGATTCGGATGTCGAGTCATCGGTTGAAACGTACACATGCAATATATGTGATTCTGAATTTCAAACAGCTGTTGAATTCGGGAAACATACACGTACGCATGAAAGAATCAGCGCGACGATCTGCCCAGTCTGCAGTATCCAGTTATCCAATGATAAGTTCTATGAACATTTAGAAATGCACGGAAGAAAAATAGAACGACTTCTCAAAGATATGAAGAAAATAAACCGAAAGGAATCTGTAAAGAAATTGAAATTGAAGAAGTGCTCGGAGTGCTCATGGGCCTTTCACAGCCGATCGGAATTGAAAAAGCATAAGCGAGAAACGCATTTCAAGTGTGTGTTTTGTAACAAGTACTTCAAAGATGAAAAGCGATGTAAAAAACACGTCCTAAAGGGAAAGTGTGACAAATACAGACCGAGAAGGAGGAAGCCATCCCCCGTTACTTCTCAAAACGAGTTCATGTGCACGACATGTCAGAAAAGTCTTCCTTCGCAGGAAGATCTATCAAGTCATCTCAAAATGCATCTAAAATTTAAGAAATGCAAGATTTGTTTTTCAAAAGTTCGAAGTGGAGCACATTTCCAAAGCCATATGCGTCAACATGAGATCGCGGCAAAAGAAAATCCAGTTGGTTCTTCCATGACTACCGCGCCACAAGAATTTGTGGACGAAACCGTCAGTTCGGGAAACACTGCTGAAAGAAACACAAGTTTACCTGCAACGTCCGAACAGCAAGTACAGGAAGATAACATTGACATGCCCGCAACGCGAACTACGTGGCGCCAGCTGTCGTTACAATTGAAAAACAAGGATTCGCCCGTTAAAGAAAATGGCACTAACGACATTAGCAGAAACGATGCGCCAATTAGCAACGTCTGTGACAAGAGCAAGACAGCACATCTTACGAACACGACCGTCGGTAGCATTATCCCCATCAGAAGCAACTCTTTGGTCAGAAACTCTTCTTGCGACAGTTTCACTAACATTAGACAGCGATCTGTTCACACAAACACGCAACATACAAAGATGGAAAACGCCACTGAAAGGATCGGTAAAAAATGCAAGAAAGCATCGTCATCTGAAAAGGAGAACAGGAATCAGTTGTCTGAACCACAGGAGCAATTTGTATTGGAAAAGAAATTTTCTTTGAAAAACAATACGAAAAGGATTTATTTCAAGAGATCCCCAGAAATATTGGCACAGCTGGCGAATAAACAACTGAAACATACAGAAATACACGTCAAAGAAAGAGTGCAATCTTGTACTCCTTAGACGAAGATGCCTGCAAGACTCTTGTAGGCCTGGATATAGAAGCAATGCTTCCCAATACCACGAATTTATTAGCATATATGCTCCATTATATAAGAGAGCATCGATTGTTGCAGCTCCCCGGTGAAATGGCGGTTATCTAATTGTAATAATGCAAGTATGTTCTTGTGATGATGAAGTCACGTATAAACGGGAACACGAGGAGCTGCAACAACTATAAGCCGAAGTGGCTCAACAGCACATGATAGTGTAACGGCACTTTTGCATCGATTTGGAGCGAGTGTTATCCTGTATAAAGGGTATACAAGTATGTAAATGAGATTGCGGCTTGCTAAGAAGATGATGCAAGTGCAAATCTGGCGTCAAGGATACCTTGCGTTTTGTGAAGAAGCAGACTTCATCGATGTACGTAATCTAATAAGGATGATTACGGTACATTATGCCTTATGTTGACAATACTACATCCGTTTGTCGGAAAAGGCGTGTTTATTGATACGGAGACAATGCAAGAATATCATTATTGAACCAGATACCAAAATGTGATGCTGCTCTAGCATGTAATTGCGTACCGGAAGTGTTAAACCAGTACGCACGCTATCACGCAGCAGGAAGTTTATAACGTTAGAGCTATACCTGTCACTGATTGTCGGTACGTGACGTTTTTTGCTTGGTTTGGCTATCGGATACTTTCATGTATGAACGATTATCTTTTAAATACTTTATTCATCAGTAGTGGTATACGCTTAGAGAATGTCGGAGTGGAAACATTACTCCTATAATTAACTGCCGTATGTGGAATATACCTCTACATCGACTAGCCAATAACCTATTCTGGATGTACAACAAACAGGACAATACCAAACGCTCGGATATACACGGAACGAACCAATACCATGTATGGACTACTACTCGCCTTTATATAGTGGTTCCTGCTTTTGTAAATATACTTCTTAATTTTTGTTCTTGAATGTCTGCCTTAAATATAGCTATCTAATAAATTGATTTTAAATGTCTTTTTTGTGCTAATTAGATTAACATTATATCTTTTATAGCCACTATTGCAATTGCTATATTTTGACACTTCTACATTATTGAAGTAGATGAAAGATTGGTGGAGGTTTCTTGTATCAAACTTTCTCATTGCGGAGGGAAAATCAATTTTCAATTTACCTTAGTTATCTAAAATTTCCATTTTAATTGCGAGAATAATTGTTTAATACGTTTTGACTGCATCAGAGGATAATTTAGAACGATTACATTGTACAACGTAAATTGCAAATGTACACGAAATCTAAAAAGTCAGTCACGTGGCAGAAAAAAAAGGCTCGATTTTTACTTTCGTTTTGAGTAAGGTTTGCATTGTATTGCTTGTAAATCACTTAGAATGGTATCCAATAAAAGTGCTCTAATGGTATGTTCTGTGTTTTTGTTATTTGTGTGCATGTACATGTATATATTTAATGTTAGATACGTATTCCATTTAAAAAAAAACTTCAAATATAACTAAAATGTACCGAACCCGTTGGCAAAAATTCGCCACGTCAACACAAAGGCTTATATCACTGGAAAAATTTGTGTGAGATGGCAATATATTCAACGTCAGCACAAACGATCAACGACAAACGTACTAGTGGCAACGGGCAAAATGAAAATTCGTTTATCCAAAGGAGGCAATTATATTCGTGCATAGGTATGTAAACCTGTTAATTGATCACAAACTTTGGCTTCAATTGGCGTATCCAAGATATAAAGTAATTCTTGGCTGACTGATTGAAGGGTTAATTATTCAGTACATAAAATGATGGGTCGTGTATAGACAGGTAATTAAATCGATAATCCGTAACTGTAGTAGGCAGCACTATTGTGTAATAATCTGATTAGTCTGTATTGACAAACTTAACTACCTCTGCGACTTGCCTTTAAAAATGTAGTCCTACAAGCGATAAGTCTGAATTATATAATTCTCTTGGTTAACCTCTCGAAGATCGGACATAATAATCATCTGAAATCAACCTTGATGTGAAGCTTGACCAACCGGGCTTTGACTTGACTTAGTCTGATAGAATGGGGACATGATAGAGGGAGAGTACGGGGTAAGGGCTCGACTAGGCAAGACCTCGACAACAGACTCCATTTGACAGTGAGACCTGCCATCGAAGTTGCTGTTGATTTGTTACAAGCACTTGTACACGTTGTGGAATAACTTGACCGAACAATCAATTGGATATTGCATATTGTATTCAAACTACTGATAATGCAGGCAATTCGGTGAGACAACAGTAAACAGCCTTACAAAAGTATACAATATAATTAAGCTTACATAGATCAGTTTCTGTGTCACATTTAGATAATCATATTAAGTCGTGGTGGTATCTCGTTGAACGTTGTCTGATATGTCAATAATGGGTATTCAAGTTGCTAGTACGGAGGACGACACTAATTGAATGAAGAATTAAAAATGAAAAAAAAAAAATCAAATGTAAAAACATTAAAAAAAAACATGACCACAACAAAATATGCTCATTTTAAATAATAAGCAAATAGAGCATATTATATTATAATAGAGCAAGCGCAAGCATACCTGGACAAACGATACAAAAGCAACGTTCAATGACGAAATACACCAAAGTGTCAAAAGTGAACAAAATAATCACAACGTCAGACCAAGCCTAGCTGTACCTAGTCGGAATTCTTATGCATTTTATTTACTTTTCTGTATTCTTTTTTCTTTCTTACACCCCATATATATTTGTCGCCATGTGCCCCTAGCTATAGATGTTCTGAACAGCCTTTCTCATATGATTCTAGCTTTTGATATATGCTAGACAACGTCTTCTTATGACTGGTTGTTTGTGTATTTCAAAGACAGCGTTTTCATAAGCCCTTGCTGTTGGTGTATTCCCGAATCCTCATATGACCCTGACCCTGACTGTTGGTGTTTCCTAGACAACGTACTTACGAAACTCTGGCTGTAGGTGTATCCTAGACAACGTCCTCGTGTAACTCTGGCTGTTGGTGTATCCTCGACAAAGTCCTCATGTGACCCTGGGGTTTATGTATCCTAGACAACGTCCTCATGTAACTCTGGCTGTTGGTGAATCCAAGACACAGTCCTCATATGATTCTAGCTGTTGGTGTATCCTAGACAACGTACTTATATGACCCTGGCTGTTGGTGTATCCTAGACAACGTTCCTATATGACCCTGGCCCTGACTGTTGGTGTATCCTAGACAACGTCCTCATATGACCCTGGCTGTTGGTGTATCCTAGACAACGTCCCTATATGACCCTTGCCCTGGATGTTGGTGTATCCTAGACAACGTCCTCATATGACCCTGGCTGTTGGTGTATCCTAGACAACGTACTTATATGACTCTGGCCTTGACTGTTGGTGTATCCTAGACAACGTCCCTATATGACTCTGGCCTTGACTGTTGGTGTATCCTAGACAACGTCCTCATATGACCCTGGCTGTTGGTGTATCCTAGACAACGTACTTATATGACCCTGGTCCTGACTGTTGGTGTATCCTAGACAACGTCCCTATATGACTCTGGCCTTAACTGTTGGTGTATCCTAGACAACGTCCTCATATGACTCTGGTTGTTGGTGTATCCTGAACAACGTCCTCATATGAGGTGTATCCTAGACAACGTCCGCATATCAGGTGTATCCTAGACAACGTCCTCATATGAGGTGTATCCAAGACACAGTCATCATATGAGGTGTATCCTAAACAACGTACTTATATGACCCTTACATTAAGGTCCTCATATGACTGACTGTTGGTGTATCCTTATACTGTCGTCATATAATCATGACTGCTGATACAATGTACTTCACTCATATTACCCTGGCTGTTGGTGTATCTTAGACATCGATCTCATGACTTAAACTCTTGGTTATCTTAGATACATTCGTCATATGATCCTGGCTTTAGAGATTTAGTAACACCCAAGCAGACAAAAGCATGACATCATAAGCGGGTACATATAATACCTCAACAAAATTTCACAACACAATGATAAATATCATATTAGTAGAAAAGTCTACTAAATGAAAACTGTCAAAGACAAAATAACCAAAACGTCAGCTCAGAGAGCAAATATTCAACATGACCTAAATATTTTTTTTAGACAGAACAGCTGATTTCTTGAGGTAAACCGTCATTAAGCCAAGGTAAAATAAAATGTTATAAGCTCGAGGACGTCCTTTAACAGAGTACTAACGAGACTGTAATAGAGGGTGTCAATAATGCATTACCTGCAGTATCTATGAAATGGGTTTGGTTTATTTTTTGTTTAACGTCCTATTAACATCTGAGGTAATTTAAGAACGGGTTTAAAATGAGACAAGGCTCAAAACTGGTAGACCTTAACGCATCTCAGAACGTTCATTTGGAGGATATTGGATATTTTAGAAGAGACGATGAGCACAGAAGATCGGTGAAAGGTTTGGAACTAAACGCTATCCCAAGAAGAGGTATTTGTAAGGTAACAATATATGTATTGTGATGGTATATAATCTATAGGTATCCATTGTTCTTTGTGTACAAAGGATACATATTTTACCATCAACAGGGCGGATTTGTTTCGCTCAATTACTGACCCTCTGACTGGCTGTCACACTGCTATATTTGTATATTGTTACAGTCAGGTAAATCGAAATACACAGGTCGTCAGGAGAGCTAATGTTTACGACCCCTTCTTTGAGGTTTGGGAGGGTGCGGGTATATAAAGTGGAACATGATTTGACCGACACTCTATGAGACGAGTCAATTTGACGGATATGTCAATATGTCGATAAAATCAGGATCGGCATTGATGTATGACTGATTAAAATTAAGCCATTGAAAATGCATTTAGTCATAATTCATTTCATAAACAAAACGTAATCATAGAAGTAACAGTCAAAGAGCTCGGCCTTCTACATAAGAAATTGCCAAGGAAAACTTGAATTTGCACTAGGTAAGATTTCATAATACTTACCTATAACAGTCAAAATATTTCAAGTGTTGCCACCGGTGTTAAGTATTTATGATCTTTAATTTCACGTAGGGGATTTTTGCGTTCTACCTAATGTGTGTTAGATGGACGTCTGTTAAATGTATTACATACTCAGGCTCTCCACATTTGATAAATCTTTTGCATTCCAACAAATCCAAGCGTCAATATCTCGGTATGAGGACGTTAAGGAAAAGAAATAAACTGCCCAAACATTTAAGATATAGTTTTACCCCTAAGTGTGAAATGTGAGTAACGCTTGACCCGGTACGAAAGAGATGTATCAAGCCATCCATTCTGAGATAAAAGAAAATCCCATCCGGTTAACAAAGCTTGAGAGCTGAGTCATTATTTGCGTAGGACGATTGAAACGCTTGGTTAAACCTACATAACTAGATGTTTTAGCCAGATTCATATCAGTTACCGAAAAAAATGAGTTTCAGTTGATTTATACATTCTGGGTTGTTTTTTTTTAATCATGGAGTGAAACATGAGTGTCCATCGTCCGTAAAATAGGATATTGGATATCTTGGTTGACTGACAATAAAGTCGAAAAGGTATTCTTATCATGATACCATCATATATATATTACAGTTTAACAATATCTTAAAAGACCCAGGTAATTACTAGCTATAGGGCTCTGGCTATCTAGCCTTGCTCTCTGTCGGTGTTGTTAAACAGAACACTCCTTATAACTATTAAAAACACATGAATATCGTAGGGAAACGTTTATAATATGTAGGTGTCAATTTTTCATATAATTTACAGTAGCATGAAAAATAGCCTACACATCAAAGTAACCACAGGTCCACCATGTTTAGAGGGATGGTGTCATTGGCATTCTCGCGAGAGTTTTCCTTCATACAGATCTCGGCTCTCGCGGGATCTTTGTACGGCAGCGATGTTTTAATACGCCACATATTATCATTACTAACTGTAAAAGGAACTGTAAAAGGAACTGTAAAAGGAACTGTAAAAGGATATTCCGAAAATTCTAAAACGTCTGTGATGTGCCTATATTAGAATAAGGAAATTACAATTGAATCATTAATGGGAGAAGACAGAAATGTGTAGTAATCGAAATATTTGTGTGAAAAGGTTTTATAAAAGATACACAAGATATTTGTCCTATTCAAATCGCCATTTAGATACAGTACAGCCAAACTTGATAACACCGCACCATACAACTGTTTCGTCCTTCTAGTAATCACCAGTAATGCATAGAGCCTGATGCTGATGATAGTAGGGGGCCAAAATAGATCGAAACAGTTTTGTCAAAATCTGGATTGGGAGGTGTAAAAGACTCGTTATTCAATAAAAGTATTGTACAAAAGCCACATAAGATATTAGTACCTTTCAAAAACTATTGACAATTAGACACAGCACAGCTAAAATTAATTATATATCATCATACAGCTGTTTGCCTTCTACTTCAAGAACTCGCTAAACAACAAAAACATTACATGAAATAGGTAAAAAAAAAACAATGACAAAACCTGGGTTTAATACATTTTATGATTTTCATTTTAGGATAATTTTCAAAAATAAAAGTAAACAAGTGTATCGTTAAGGCCTTAAAGTTCCTGTGGGTATACTTCATCAACATTGTCAATCAATTGCTTGAAATTAAACACAACACACGATTCATCTTAAATTGCTACCGGAGGAATTGAGAATGGATCAAGTACCTATTATCATAAAGAAATCGGTCAGTAGGGCGCAGTTTGAAGGTGAATATTGAAAGAACTCCAAAGAGCTTTTGCTAAATCTTCAACATCCGCGCCTTACAAACGTTTCCTTTATCAAAACAATCGATTTTTTAATTCTTTACCCAACCATTCCAAAACTTAAGAACTACATTCGTTCTCTCGCTAAGGGAGCTTTCTTTTTTTTCCAAGAGAACGAAGGGCGTTATAAGTACAGTGTTGTGAGATATACTGGAGTGTATTTAATAATGAGATGAAAAGATCTTCCAACAAGCTTTTTATATATACTCATTTCAACAAAATGCTTCTAACGTTATACTATGGATATTGACTGTTGAAAACATCAAAGTATTAGTTTGTATATTTGATGGAATGGTGTAGCGAAATAGCTATAGGAAGTTACCGTGTCAGTTGAAATTCCTATTTGTTGATCATTTGTCAGTTAATAGAGGAATGGGGATATGCCTGCTAGAGTGCCATAATTACAAATTAATATAATTTTTGCTCCCTTATTTGTATTAATTTGATTCTAAAAAGGGATTATCATCACTTATAGGAAATAACAGTGGCGAGTATATGTGGTCATTTGTAATTACCGATATTACTTTATCAATTCCGCGAGTTAGGGTAGAAATAAGTGTTTTAGTATGGTTAAATAATGATCATTAATTGGGATTTTGGTTTTTGTCACTTTAATGGACCAGATGTTTATGTTCTAGACGGTTCTCGATTGTTAGGGAATAGAACAGTCTGAGAGCATTCAGGGGATTGCCTTTTTGTCATCTGTCCGGTAACACTAGCTCTCTGGCCGGCTTGACTTTGTTTTTATACAAACCCGATTATATTGGACAGCTAATCAGAACCGATAACAAAGACTTGCTAAGTCCTTAAATTATACCGATAGGTATATTGGAGATATAATGACTGATAAAACATACTTACCATGTCGATCTAACAAGCTCTGTAGAACTTTAAATCAAGGACATCATTGGCTCTGCAAAATCAGCCGCTTACATCATTCTTTTCTTACAACATAACCAGACAGCTTTAGTTTACATGTATCTTAATTTACATGTATCGTAATTTACATGTATCTTAATTTACATGTACACTGTATCTTAATTTACATGTATCTTAATTTACATGTATCTTAATTTACATGTACAATTGTATCTTAATTTACATGCATCTTAATTTACATGTATCGTAATTTACATGTACACTGTATCTTAATTTACATGTATCTTAATTTACATTTATCTTAATTTACATGTACAATTGTATCTTAATTTACATGCATCTTAATTTACATGTATCTTAATTTACATGTATCTTACTGTCATTAATATAACGTACACTCCCATGAGATCTACAACTAATATTTATGATAAACAAGAACGTTTCAATATCCCAATTGTTTAGTTTCCATTTCTAGATAGCATCATGCCTGTTTTCCGTGCCTACGTTGTTTCCCTGTCTCTGCTGACCTGACGGAAGAACTGGCGTTGCGGGACCTACATTTGCACAGTAACGTCGTCGATGAAGAGGCTTTCTTTTCAGGAACGCCTTATATTATCCTGTAAATGGTATCCGTGCAAATTTCCTTAATGATTACATAGATTAAGGGAATTTTCTGAAAGAATTCAAGGAGAAGTACACATCAACGACGCACCGTCACGTAATTTTAAGTCAGAGTGAATAAAGATATCGTTTTCTTAACAACAGGAGAATGTCAACCTCTCACAAAAATGCGATTCCAGTTTGGTTATAGGAGAAATTGACCACCCTAGGTCAAGCACATGGTCAGTGTATATCTTTGAAAACCAGAGTCTAGTACTAAACATTTAAACCTATTAAGTACAGCATAGACGGTAACATAAACTGGAGGCTGCGGTCGAGGATCATCTTAACGAGAAGGTATAACGCTCATGTAAGAACTGAAAATGTTGGTTATTGAAGAAATAGAAACTGCTAAGATGACGGCAGCACGGACAAAACTAGAAATGAAACGATTTAAAATGCAATCTAAAAACTCCAGACTGGGTGCAGATGAAAAAAAGGTCAAACAGCAAACGAAAAAAGAACAAAAAGAGCGAGCTCATGAATCTAAATAGAGAAAAGATACAAATTGGAAGCTGAGGACAAAAGAATTCGACCACGACAGAAAACTGAACAAATTGGAATTAGAGATAGAGGAAGCAAAACATCATAGCGACCAAAGTCAAACAAAATACAACCGCTATATCGACTATAACTTTAATCATATTTCCATGCTGGTAATGAAGCCATAACATAAAATGCCATTCGTTTTTCTGCACTATCATAACAGGTAGGATGGACAGAGGAGTTCTGAATACTTCAACGGACAACCTTATTAACAGGTGAGACTAGAACTGTTGCTATCCAAACACATCAACTACTTTGGTAACTCAGTAAAAGCTCTAACGGAAAGATAAGGGAAGAGACTACCTATATCTAAAGTTGTAGCAGTAGACACAAAAAGACATTATGAGACAAACAGAGGACTTATGGCAAAGATTGAACAATATCTTGTTAGGTTGTTCGATTTGGTAAAGACTACCATGAACATGAACATGCACAATGGCTATGCCGTAACAATGGATCGAGCAGTGTTGTAGAAGCCATGTTGGATTGCATTCTCCCGAGAGGAATACGTGTATTAGTAAACCAACGCTCGGTAAGAGTTCAAACGGGAAATCTTTAAAAACTTACAAAGACCCGAGAATGGAGAACAACTGTAGCAAGTATAGACATTTCGCAAAGGAATGTCAGAGAGAGAAAAAGGAAGGAAAGTGAACCTGTATAAGGTAGGACTTATCAATGCTCCATGAGAAGTTAACGACTGTGACACTGGGTCAGCTATTACTTTGATTTAGGAAGACATTGTCGACCCCAGTTGTGTATTGAAGGGTCAGCGAGAGACTCTGTGTACAGCGACTGGACAACCGTTTTCAGAAAAGTTGGCTATTTGATTGACCACTGATGGAGTGTTGAAATCATTCTGTTGACCAGGTGTTTTCACAGACATACAAATGTATTGTAGTACTTGTGATATATGTCAAAAGACCACCAGAAGACGTATGGATGCAATAGGCCCTTTATGTATGTTGTTGGATCATTGCTTTTTTTAAGGATGTTGATGCGCAACCCGTAGCAGATGAGATTGGTGGAAGTGTTTAGCAGGGTGGACGCGCTACGTGTTATTCTCGAAGACCAGGTCACAAACTTCACATCTAGAACGTTACAAGAATTCTACCGTGTGATGGGAATCAAAGGTGGTTCGATAGGAACGCCACAGCACGGGAACGTCGACCGGGTGATGAGGTATTATTATTATTACCATCGGACAGTTAAAAAATGGTAGCGCAGTGGAAAGGACCTTACGGGGGCATAAGAAAAGTAAGCGACATTAATTACGAGGTGAATGTCGGTGGACGTTAAAAGCGATTCATCTACCACATCAACCTATTACCCAAGTACAGCAAAGCTGTACAGAATATCATGTTTATCCAGAAATGTTATCTAGCTGACTCGGACGTTGATGGTTCCAACCCAACAATTGAGGATACGCTGGATGTTAAGCTTGGCAAGAATTTGAATCGCAACATCAGAAGATATATCAGCTTTGTCAAGAATACAATGACGTCATCAACCCCAATCCCGACAGGACACAATAAGTTGCACACGGCCTGAGAACAACATTTGAAAAGCCAATACAACAGGAGCCGTATCGAACTCCACAAGTAAAGAAGCAGTTAAGATGTTAAATAATGGTACAGTGTGGATACATAACACGCCCATCCGTGCTCATCGCCAATGTTCTTGGTGCAAAATGAAGGATACCACTTCTCGGCTCTGTGTACAGAAGACTCAACGACGTAACATTGTGTGACGGATATTTGAAAAGCCAGGTAAAGCGCTATATTTCAGCACATTGGACCTAGCAAAGGGATATTGGCAGTTACCCTTCTTTACATAATTCATAAGAATTCGGACAATACCAACTCAAGGTAATGCCTTTTGGAATGGAATCAGCACCAGCTAGATTTGCAGGAGAAGAACATGTTGTCGCCTAATTTGATGACGTTGTATTTAGTGACAAGTGGGAGGACCACCTGTTACACATCAAGACTGTTTTTGACAGACTCAGAGACAGTGGGCTAAAGCCTTCAAAAAGTTTGGTAAGAGGAACTATACTATTTAGGACATGTGGTAGGGAAAAAAGCTCAAAACAGATAACCACAAGCAATGGTTTATTATCCCCTTCCACAAACGAAATTTACTTTTGATGTATGACAGGGTACTATTAATTATGTCAAACTAGATGTTCAAAATAGGGTTAACGAAGATGTTTGAGGTCTCAACAAAACATGAACATTTTGTAAAATGAAGCAATCTGTATTTCAAAAAGTATAGTTACTACCAACTTGAATATTGTTCAGGCAAACGTTGATTAAAAAAAACACCAAAAAATTGCATACCATTTTCCTGACATTAATCTGATAATCTTTAATATTTACAATTTAATACTAGTGTCAAAAAATGTACATACAGTGTCGCATCAACTACATACAGTGTCGAACCATGTACATATACACAGTGTCGCACAATGTAAATATACAGTGTCGAACCATGTACATATACACAGTGTCGCACAATGTACATATACTGTGTCACACCATCTACATATACAGTGTCGCACCATGTACATACAGTGTCGCATCATCTACATACAGTGTCGAACCATGTACATATACACATTGTCGAACCATGTACATATACACATTCTCGAACCATGTACATATACAGTGTCGCACAATGTACATATACTGGGTCGCACCATGTACATACAGTGCCGCAACATATACATATACACAGTGTCGCACCATGTACATACAGTGTCGAACCATGTACATATACACAGTGTCGAACCATGTACATATACACAGTGTCGCACCATGTACATACAGTGTCGAACCATGTACATATATACAGTGTCGCACCATTTACATATATACGGTGTCGCACCATGTACATACAGTGTCGCACTATGTACATATACACATTGTCGCACCATGTACATATACACAGTGTCACACCATGTACATAAACAGTGTCGTACCATGTACATATAAACAGTGTCGAACCATGTACATATATACAGTGTCGTATCATGTACATATACAGTGTTGCACCATGTACATATACACAGTGTCGCACCATGTTCATATACGCAATGTCGTACCATGTACATACAGTGTCGCACCATGTACATATATAGTGTCGCACCATTTACATATATACTGTGTCGCACCATGTACATATACAGTGTCGTACCATGTACATACACACAGTGTCGCACCATGTACATATACATAGTGTCGCACCATGTACATATACACAATATCGCATCATGTACATACACACAATGTCGCACCATGTGCATATACACATTGTCGCACCTTGTACATATATAGTGTCGAACCATGTTCATACAGTATCACACCATGTACATATATACAGTGTCACACCATGTACAAATAGTGTCGCATCATGTACATATACAGTGTCGCACCTTGTACATACACACAGTGTCGCACCATGTACATATACACATGTTGCACCATGTACATATACGCAATGTCGTACCATGTAAATACAGTGTCGCACCATGTACATACACACAGTGTCGCACCATGTACATATACACAGTGTCGTATCATGTACATATACAGTGTCGCACCATGTACATACACACAGTTTCGCACCATGTACATATACATAGTGTCGCACCATGTACATATACATAGTGTCGCACCTTGTACATATATACAGTGTCGTATCATGTACATATACAGTGTCGCACCATGTACATACACACAGTGTCGCGCAATGTACATATACACAGTGTCGCACCATGTACAAACAGTGTCGCACCTTGTACATAGTGTCGCACCATGTACATAGTGTCGCACCATGTACATATACAGTGTCGTACCATGTACATACACAGTGTCGCACCATGTACATATACATAGTGTCGCACCATGTACATATATACATTGTCGCACCTTGTACATATATACAGTGTCGAACCATGAACATACAGTATCACACCATGTACATATATACAGTGTCACACCATGTACAAATAGTGTCGCATCATGTACATATACAGTGTCGCACCTTGTACATAAACACAGTGTCGCACCATGTACATATACACAGTGTCGCACCATGTACATATACGCAATGTCGTACCATGTACATACAGTGTCGCACCATGTACATATACATAGTGTCGCACCATGTACATATATACATTGTCGCACCTTGTACATATATACAGTGTCGAACCATGAACATACAGTATCACACCATGTACATATATACAGTGTCACACCATGTACAAATAGTGTCGCATCATGTACATATACAGTGTCGCACCTTGTACATACACACAGTGTCGCACCATGTACATATACACAGTGTCGCACCATGTTCATATACGCAATGTCGTACCATGTACATACAGTGTCGCACCATGTACATATATACAGTGTCGCACCATTTACATATATACTGTGTCGCACCATGTACATATACAGTGTCGTACCATGTACATACACACAGTGCCGCACCATGTACATATACATAGTGTCGCACCATGTACATATACACAATATCGCATCATGTACATACACACAATGTCGCACCATGTGCATATACACATTGTCGCACCTTGTACATATATAGTGTCGAACCATGTTCATACAGTATCACACCATGTACATATATACAGTGTCACACCATGTACAAATAGTGTCGCATCATGTACATATACAGTGTCGCACCTTGTACATACACACAGTGTCGCACCATGTACATATACACATGTTGCACCATGTACATATACGCAATGTCGTACCATGTACATACAGTGTCGCACCATGTACATACACACAGTGTCGCACCATGTACATATACACAGTGTCGTATCATGTACATATACAGTGTCGCACCATGTACATACACACAGTGTCGCACCATGTACATATACATAGTGTCGCACCATGTACATATACATAGTGTCGCACCTTGTACATATATACAGTGTCGTATCATGTACATATACAGTGTCGCACCATGTACATACACACAGTGTCGCACCATGTACATATACACAGTGTCGCACCATGTACAAACAGTGTCGCACCTTGTACATAGTGTCGCACCATGTACATAGTGTCGCACCATGTACATATACAGTGTCGTACCATGTACATACACAGTGTCGCACCATGTACATATACATAGTGTCGCACCATGTACATATATACATTGTCGCACCTTGTACATATATACAGTGTCGAACCATGAACATACAGTATCACACCATGTACATATATACAGTGTCACACCATGTACAAATAGTGTCGCATCATGTACATATACAGTGTCGCACCTTGTACATACACACAGTGTCGCACCATGTACATATACACAGTGTCGCACCATGTACATATACGCAATGTCGTACCATGTACATACAGTGTCGCACCATGTACATATACATAGTGTCGCACCATGTACATATATACAGTGTCGCACCTTGTACATATATACAGTGTCGAACCATGAACATACAGTATCACACCATGTACATATATACAGTGTCACACCATGTACAAATAGTGTCGCATCATGTACATATACAGTGTCGCACCTTGTACATACACACAGTGTCGCACCATGTACATATACACAGTGTCGCACCATGTACATATACCCAATGTCGTACCATGTACATACAGTGTCGCACCTTGTACATATATACAGTGTCGTATCATGTACATATACAGTGTCGCACCATGTACATACACAGTTTCGCACCATATACATACAGTTTCGCACTATGTACATATACAGTGTCGAACATTGTACATACAGTGTCGCACCATTTTTTTTTACTGAACATTGCCATAGGAAAACATTATTGGAATTAAGGTAAACATTCTACTGAAGAAAATATCCTTATATTCTGTAATACTTTCCTTGGGAATATTGATGAAAATGAGGCCTGTAAACCTTCGGAGAAATACCATTATTTGATAATTCATCCAACACGTATTTATCTCTTTTCATGTTTCATTTCCCTTTGCGCCGTTATATGTTATCTAAGAATCAGTCCGTTCTTTGGCGACGAGATGAAATACGCGTACGTCCCTGTGTAATTCACGAGAAGTTGACTATCCATATCACCGTTAACATCTATTTGTTCAGTATGATACACACATATATCAGTTTCTTTATTGCTTTATTAGTTCGGGGTCATTAATCTACAGATTATGAAACTAAATCAGTTACATAACCCTAATTCTGTCTTAAATAAAATGCCAAATTTTGCTTTTTCTGGTTCTCACTACCGGTTACCAAGATGTTTTTTTTCTTTTTTCAATTCTGGAATTGACTTACACATTTTCTATCCCTTCCTGTTCTTCACTTTCGGTAACCCTACATCCGTCCTCTACCCGTTTTTGCCCCTTACTACAGACTTCAGTACTGCAATTCTCTCCCGTTTCTTGTCTCTCACTATCAGTTAGTTTCATCTCGGTATTCGTCTAATTCGATATACCTCCGTCAGTAGTAGAAGACAATTTGAATGTACCTGCTGCCCCCATTGCATAATCGTAAGAGGTGACTAATTTTGGGATTTTATCTTTTCTCTTCTTTGTGAACAACTTTCTTCTTCCTAATGTTTGCCCTGCAGGTAGGGCGTAAGAATTGTACCTGCTGCCCCCATTGCATGATCGTAAGAGGCAACTAAACTTGGGATCTGATCTTTTCTCTTCTCTCTTAACAACTTTCTTCTTCCTAATGTCTCCCTTGGCAATGCCTCACTTTTGGCATTTAGTTGAGCGTACGCCCATGTGAGGAAGGCTCTGGGTTCTGTCCCCTGGCCGAGACATACCAGAGTCTTTAAAATGGTAGTTGCTGCTCCTGCTTAGCGCTCAGCAAATTAGGAGTGGGACGACTGGTTCGCCCGTTGTCAGTATAATGTGACCGGGTGGGGTGTGCTGCTGGGTGTCTTCGGCAGTATGCTTCAGTGAGGTAGCACTCTAAATCGGCAAAAGATCCGGCCTATCACAAGGAGACTTAACACAAACATACCGCAGCCTCCCAAAACACACATACGCACTCATCACACGCATACATGTCGCACGCACGGGAGGTCGTCCTTAAATTACCTTAGCTGTTAATAGGACGTTAAACAAAATAAACCAAACCAAATCTTCCTAATGTCTCCCTTGACAATGCCTCACATTTGACCTTTAGTTGAGTGTTCGCCGCTGTGAGGAAGGCTTTGGGTTCTGTCCCCTAGCCGAGACATACCAGAGTCTTTAAAAATGGTAGTTGCTGCTCCTGCTTAACGCTCAGCATATTAGGAGTGGGACGACTGGTTCGCCCGTTGTCAGTATAATGTGACCGGGTGGGGTGTGCTGCTGGGTGTCTTCGGCAGTATGCTTCAGGGAGGTAGCACTATAAATTGGCAAAAGTTCCGGCCTATCACAAGGAGACTTAACACGAATAAACCGCAGCCTCCCAAAACACACATAAGCACTCAACACACGCATGCATGTCGCACGCACGAGAGGCCGTCCTTAAATGACCTAAGCTGTTAATAGGAGGTTAAACAAAATAAACCAAATCAAACGTTGTGGGGACTAACAAGTAAGCAATACCCTATCATCCACTTCCAACATGTCCAATGATTTACAATTTAAATGTGTTGTCTATCTAATTGCAATCACGTGACTATCTTCCAATTCTTCCAATTGTTCACACAATTACTGCCTTTGAAACCGAAATGTTGCAACAAGGATGGATAGTATTGCAACAGCAATACAAGGTCCCCTGCCTGACCCAGGAGTGCAACTATTTATTTCCCATTTTTTAAACTACGTGTTATACTGATCACGTATACCAAGTTTCGTTAAAATCAGAGTAGTACTTTAGGATTGTCCGGACACGCCTCAACCAATGAGAAGCCAGCGACCATTTTGATTTTTTTTTTTTTTTCGAAAAAAAAATTGGGATGCACAACTACATGTGATACAGATAATGTATACCAAGTTTCGTTAAAATCGGAGTAGTACTTTAGGAGGCGTTGTCCGGACAAGTCTCTACCAATGAGAAGTTGGCGGCCATTTTGAAAATTGGTTTTTCGGAAAAAAAATGTAGGATGCACAACTACATGTTATACTGATCATGAATACCAAATTTCGTTAAAATCGGAGTAGTACTTTAGGAGGAGTTGTCCGGACAAGCCTCAACCAATGAGAAGCCGGCAGCCATTTTGAAAATGAATTTTTGATGAAAAAATATGTGGGATGCACAACTACATGTTATACTGATCATGTATACCAAGTTTCGTTAAAATCGGAGTAGTACTTTAGGAGGAGTTGTCCGGACAAGCCTCAACCAATGAGAAGCCGGCGGCCATTTTGAAAATTGGTTTTTCGGAAAAAAAATGTAGGATGCACAACTACATGTTATACTGATCATGAATACCAAATTTCGTTAAAATCGGAGTAGTACTTTAGGAGGAGTTGTCCGGACAAGCCTCAACCAATGAGAAGCCGGCAGCCATTTTGAAAAATGAATTTTTGATGAAAAAATATGTGGGATGCACAACTACATGTTATACTGATCATGTATACCAAGTTTCGTTAAAATCGGAGTAGTACTTTAGGAGGAGTTGTCCGGACAAGCCTCAACCAATGAGAAGCCGGCAGCCATTTTGAAAATTGGTTTGGGGGGGGGGGGGGGGGGGGAATGTGGTATGCACAACTTCATGTTATACTGATCATGTATACCAAGTTTCATTAAAGTCGGAGTAGTACTTTAGAAGGAGTTGTCCGGACAACTATTGGGTGATAGAGACGGACAGACAGACAGACAGACAGATAGATAGACAGACAGACAGACGGACGGAGGGTAAACCTATAGTCCCCCCGTTTTTCAAACGGCAGGGAACTAAAAATATCCAACAAGTCATATTTTTGGGTTATTTTAAGAAGTGAAATGCAAGCTTTTGTATTAAGTAATTCAATTGCATTGCAAATGTTCGGCTGACCTTCGCTTAAACCACTCGGACAAGGAGGATTTGAACATCCTACCATCTGATATTGTTTGGCATATCAACAACATTCCACATCAAAGTTTGATTTGTGTCATCGTCAAGAGCTTCTCCACTTTGGGGTTTCATTCACTGCATAAACAAACTTGCACCACAACACATTATAAATTCAAATTTACCCTTTGGGCTCCAAAATATGGCGAACAATACACATCTATTGTTTAGCTATTTCATAATCAACTGCCCCTTGATAGCCGTGAACAGTAATGCTTAAAACTTGTTAAGAAATATAAAACATGGCTTTTTTGTAAATTATGAAGAAACTCAAATCCGGACCCCATAAATATGAACAACGTGATTCAGCTTATTGATGTTTTAGCTTTTTGCTAATCAACATCCTCTTGGTGATGGTGATTCTTTTCATGTAGAGCTCGATGACGCCGGGGTCATTGCAAATTCCCTCCATATTCTTCCAAAAAGGAGAGTACAAAAGTGAAAGCAATACGTATGTATATTAAACCAGCTTTCTATATATTTATTGGTTCTATCATATGGATATCGAATTTATAAATGATTTCATGGCGCTTTGTGTATGTATATATTTAAACTGATATATGACAAATTACGTTAATTACAACAATTCGCTTCCTTTTAAATGGGATCGGTTTGTATCCGAAAGAATTCAGATTTCAGTTGAGAATGGAGATATTTCTCATTGTTCCTGTCAGTCAAGTTCCTGGCAATCGTTTATTATTGTGTTGACCGTTTTCAAACACATATCCCTACCTCCGAAGGATGTTTTAGCTTACTTCCTGGTCCAACTATCATTTTGGTTGTTCATTCCCTCCGAATGATTTTTGGATTGCTCAAATCACACTTTCTTTTGACTAGAATAATAACTTTGGTTGTTCCACCAACAAGGTTCCCTCCCCTTCTGCCTGATGTTTTGATTAATATTTTTTCTCTATCTTAAACATTCTTTTCTTGTGTTTCGAACGTTTAGTATGATCTTGAAAGTCTCTTCTACTTCTGAAAGATTTCTGGCAGACTTTACATTCAAAGGGTCTTTCGCCTGTATGTTTCGACATGTGATGAACTAGATCATATCGTGTATCATAACCGCTCTTACAAACATCGCAATTGTAGAGACGATAATCTTTAAACTGCTTGTGTGTCCGCAGATGGCGATTGTATTCTAGACGTCTCGTATATTTCTCGCCACAAACGGTACATTTCATATATTTCCCGCTTTTGTGTTTCTGGAGATGTCTCTTTAAATCACGATTTTCGAAAAATCTCTCACCACACGTATCACACGTGTGTGACCTCTCACCCGTATGTAGACGTCTGTGTCGATGCATATGCGCTTTCTGTGTGAAACGTTTATCGCACAAATCACATGGGAACATTCCCGTCTTGGAGTTATCGGTGTCCGTATCTCTGTCTGTATGAGTTGCCTTGTGTCTGTTCAAATTACTGCTTTGAGAAAATGACTTTTGGCAGATGTCACACGAAAATGGCCGGTCACCGGTGTGAACGGTCAAATGCTTTTTCAGGTCTCCTCGTGTTTGACAACTCTTATTACAAATGTCACACTTAAATGGTCCCTTTCCTTCGTGTATAGACACGTGCAAGGAGAGGCTAGATTTAGTCCGAAATGTCTTGGAGCAGTATTTACATTTGCGATGGCCTCTGGCAAAGTCAGAATCGTCTGAAGAATAATCGAGGTCATCTGAACCGCCGGCATGGAAATCTGAGGGCGGCCCTGGCTCCTCCAAGGTACTGTTGCCAGGAGGATAACATCTTTTGTCCATCTGATGTCCACTCGCAATGACCATCTGATGACGAAAGGTGGTTATTGGAAAACGATGAGCTGTCGTCCTTAACGCGAACTCTCTTTTTCTTCAGTTGCGTCGAAAGTTGCCCGTTTCCCGACACATGTTTTCCAGGTGTTTTTGAGGAAGCACATTTCCGTCCTTTTTTCACTGTTGCCAAATTACACGATTTAGTCTCCGATGAGCAAAATGTCCTTTCTGATTTGGAATGATTATCCCCCAAGTTAGATTTTCCTTCTGATAGGCGCTTTTTCCTCGACTTTTTTCGAAATCGTGGAACACGATCTAATGACTCTTCTTCAAGTAAGAAATTTGAAACTAATGCAATGTTGCCATTGTCGTCTTTGCCACCGCTGCGGTTCGATATATATGGTAAGACAGCTACTTTAGAATTCGACTGATTTATAGGACTGGGACTTAATATACTTTTGTATTTGTTATGTTCTAGATTGTTATTTCTGTCACGTGGCTGTTTTGTTTTTTTGTGATTGACGTTATTGTTGTTGTCGTCTATATGACTTTTCCCCAAAACAGCCGGTTGCTTTTTAGGTATGACAAGAGTCTTTTTAATAATTATCTTTTTGCTCTTATCAATATCAAATTTCTTCCGGCTCAAAACAAACAATTCCTCCGCAGGATTTTCTTTCTCTTCGAATAGCTTCGTTGACTCTTTTGGTCGTCGTTTTATCCTACGGGTGTCATCCCCAGGAACATTCTCGTCGCCTACTTTTTGCTGTTGCTCGCAGTCGTCATCTCGCCAATCCTGTCCTTCGCATTCGGACGTAAAGCTGTCACTGTTTCCCACGTCTTGTACCTTGTAACCGGACACTGTGTAGTCACTATCTCCCACTTCCTGTCCCTCGTTACCGGACGCAATGCTACCATCTTCTCCCACTACCTGTCCCTCACTTCCTATGTATGTGCTGTCACTGTCTCGCACTTCCTGTACCTCGTTACCGGACTCTATGCAGTCACTGTCTCGCACTTCCTGTACCTCGTTACCGGACTCTGTGTAGTCACTGTCTCGCACTTCCTGTTCCTCGTTACCGGACTCTATGCAGTCACTGTCTCGCACTTCCTGTACCTCGTTACCGGACTCTATGCAGTCACTGTCTCCCACTTCCTGTACCTCGTTACCGGACTCTATGCAGTCACTGTCTCCCACTTCCTGTACCTCGTTACCGGACTCTGTGTAGTCACTGTCTCCCACTTCCTGTTCCTCGTTACCGGACTCTGTGTAGTCACTGTCTCTCACTTCCTGTTCCTCGTTACCGGACTCTGTGTAGTCACTGTCTCCCACTTCCTGTTCCTCGTTACCGGACTCTGTGTAGTCACTGTCTCTCACTTCCTGTTCCTCGTTACCGGACTCTGTGTAGTCACTGTCTCCCACTTCCTGTTCCTCGTTACCGGTCTCTGTGTTGTGACTTTCTCTCACTTCATGTCCCTCGTTACCGGACTCTGTTCGATCAAATCTTTTCTGGTACCTACTACCGGTTACCAAGATGTTTTTCTCTTTTTCACTCCTTGAATCGATCTGGACATTTTCTATCCCTTCTACCTCTATTTGTCCCCTACTACTGACTTCAGCACCGCCATTCTCTCCCGTTCCGTGTCCCTCGCTATCAGTTTCAACGGGGTTTTCGTCTATTCCGTCTTTCTCTATGCTTCCGATCTCAAAACTGTTACCATCTAAACGGATGGTTCCTACTATATTTACCGATGAGGTTGTTAGTCGATCGAGGTTGGAACTGATATCTTTATTGCTCAACCTTCGATGAGGATAAACATCCTGTCCACTGTAATCATCAAAACCTGCACAATATACCTCACGCTCGTAGACAAAGGCAGGTAAGACATCAGGTGCCACGTTGTCATCACTTCCCTGTGGTGAAGTCTCGACTGACACGGTTAGGTCCTTCCCAAGTCTGTTGGCACTGCCTTCTACAGCTCTAACTTTTTCTGTGGCAATGACATCACTATTTGTGATGACGTCATTGTCCTTCCGTAATATAGCGTGTGTATGATTATTAGCACTGTAACACTCGTCTATATCACTTGGTTGTTTGGCACAATGGGGTCGTCTCAAATTGTCCAATATCCTATGAGATTTTACATGGAACTGATATATACTTTCACACGTAAACACCTTCTCACATACCCTACATGTGAATTCCTGGTTTTTCTCATGACTCCGAAAGTGGTCATAGAACTCCTCTCCGTCACTAAATTGTTGATCACAGAATGGACAAACGTGGTTTTGAATTCTATCATGTGTGTCAAAATGTTTTCGGATCTCCGTCCTACTTAGGAAAACCGCCGTGCACAAAGAGCATTCATACTCGATACATTGTGTGACGTCATCAAACACGTCGTTTGTCCCATGGATGGAATCGACAACGTCACTCATTAAGCAGGCCACGCAGAATTGTTGGCTCGAGTTTTGTTCCAGATCGAAAGATGAAAGAGACAAGTCGTCCATTAATTCCTCTCCACAATTTTTGCATGTCATTTTAAGCAATTTATCATTAGATACCGGAGTCGTAGTGTTCGGTGCAACCTCTTCTTCCTTATGGTATTCGGTTTCCATAGCAACATACGCTTGATCACGTTTGTTGTCTTCATAATGAAGTAAATTACAGGCTCCGACAAACAGTTTCTGGCAGACATCGCATCCACAAAGTTCCGGTTTAACATGGATGTGTTCGTTACAGTCTAGTTCAGCTTTAATTACATCTGATTTTTCTGTTTGATTTGAATATATTTCACTAGTTGCACTAGCCGCTTGGGTGGAAAAGGCAGAATTCTCATTGTTTTCTATCCATTGGTATGGTCCGAATTGATGATAAAGTTTTAAATTTGACAGAAGACCTTGTTTTCCATCCTCTTGGTAGTGAAGCGGGGCTGGACACGAGTAAACATGCTGTGATCCAGGGTTATCGAAGACGATTTCCACGGCCATTTGACACGTCAGCGAACATTACTCTGGAAGAAAAAGAAGCGGTTCATTGATCAGATTAAAATCATCTACCACTTTCAGGTTGTATCAATTAACACAATTAACACCATTGTTTATCTAAGTATTTTGAAACAAAAATGCAAATTTATTACATACAATATTTGGGTTGTTATCAGGACCTCTCAAACTGTTTGAAGTTGTAAATAATACATTAAGTCACAGACGTTGTCCTTGAGTCATCATATGTTTAAGCGTTAAAAGAAAAAAAAAATATTGTAATTTCACCATGGTAACCAAAACAACATCACTGTTATTCCACCATGATAACCAAAACAACATCATTGTAATTATACCATGGTAACCAAAGCAACATCATTCTAATTACACGACGATAACCAAAACAAAACCATTGTAATTACACCATGGTAACCAAAACAACACCATTGTAATGATAACACCATGGTTACTAAAGTATCATAATTGTGATGAAAACATCATGGCAATTAGTGCCAGACCATAGTAATATTGTCTAATCTATAAAAAAAAAATTAACGGCTTATTGTAAAACACCTAACAACTGCTCGTCCGGTATGGGCCTCCATATTATTACGTAAACATATCGCGTTAACGACTGTCCGGTGGGTATGGGCCTCCATATTATTACGTAAACATATCGCGTTCACGACTGTCTGGTGGGTATGGACCGTCGTACCATTACGTCCTTACCACGTCTCAACGACTGACCAGTCGGTATGGACCTCTATACTCATATGTCCATATCGGGTGTTAACGAATGTCCGGTCGGTATGGGCCTCCGTACCTATACGCCCCTATCGCGTATCTGGAGTTTTTTTTCGAGGATCTATATACAAATCTGTTATTTAGTTCATAATTGGCCTTCGAGCTGGGGGTTTTTCAGTATGAATTATAGTTTCGTTATTATATCGGTTTCTCTCTTGTTTTTATACATGAACAGTTCCACGTTAAATTACACCGCTACACTATCGCTGTTATAAGTGATATTCAGTCCAATTTACAACAAAACAACTTTCTTTTTTTTAATTTTCTAACACATAAATGGTGTTAACTTCTTCGAATCTATTTGATTAAAAATAATCATTAATTTCAATGAATAATCATATAAAGTTATCTAAAAGTTTATAGAAAGATTCTATGTGAAACATTTACCCCTACAAATGAAAATAAAAGGGTTTAGTTTACAACAAAAATGGTTACCGTGAAGAAAAGAAAGTCTTATCAATGAGATGAAGCTTGGGGGATGTTTGTGCTGAATATTCCAAACAATATTAAATATTCCAAACAAAATTAATGTATTATAGAAAGTGATTTCAGTGAGAGTTAAACATATTTATATATTACTATTTCAACGTGTAGTGTTCAAAGCATATATTCTGAAGATGAATAGTGCAAATATAGAATGTAAACTATATCACTTATCTACAGGTCCGTAAGCGATTTCCGGAATTTCCAAAAATGAAGGGTCATATGAGGACGGGTGTCAAGGAGACGTCAATACCAAGGGTTATATGAGGACGGGTTTCAAGAAGGGTTATATGAGGACGGATGTCAATCAGACGTCAATATCCAGGGTTATATGAGGACGGATGTCAAGGAGAGACAATATACAGGGTTATATGAGGACGGATGTCAAGGAGACGTCAAAATCAAAGGTTATATGAGGACGGATGTCAATGAGACGTCAATATCAAGGGTTATATGAGGACGGATGTCAAGGAGACGTCAATATCAAAGGTTATATGAGGACGGATGTCAAGGAGACGTCAAAATCAAAGGTTATATGAGGACGGATGTCAAGGAGACGTCAATATCAAAGGTTATATGAGGACGGGTTTCAAGAAGACGTCAACAGGCAGGGATAAATGAGGACGGATGTAAAGAAGATGTCAACAGGCAGAGTTATATGAGGACGGGTGTCAAGGAGACGTCAATACCCAGGGTTATATGAGGACGGATGTCACGAAGAAAACAAAGCACAAAGACAGAGCAGAGAGGGAACAAAGGAAATGGAGTTGATTTGATTGACAGCTGACATTTATAGCTGCCTTTTATGACTGGGGTAACAGGTACACGAACAGGTAAGAGAATTAACATTCCCTGTCCGAGCCTTAAGGCGGTATCATACCTGGTAAGACCAGTTAATACCATTACGTAATAGATTCCATTGAAAGGCAAATACTTTTAAGATGGACACCGCCAATGCATTAGTTAACCTGACATGTACCCACAGGGATTACATATGACAACATCAAAAGTGACCAGTTCAGTAAAAGTATCATATTCAAACATGGATCGTATATAAAACGGGTTATAAGATGGTTACATCATTTACAATTACACTTGCAAACGTTTGTATTTAATCTACATTGTACCGATTAGAGTATTAGGCTCCATGCTATACTTGATTGTTGATCATTCCAGTTTGTCGGCCGACATTAACACCTGTCAATAATTATGTAACTCTGTATAATTAAAAGCTAGTATGTAATCACTCACCTGTGGAGAATGACCTCTGTACAGGTCACGATTACGTAAAAAAAATGAGTAAATGTGTAAATGCCCAGGGACGTATATAGACATATGTACGTCCCTTCTTGATATATATCAATGTCCGAATCGGTGTCTTTAACAATTGTGTATATAATCTACCAGATTGTGCATCGTACTACTCTGATTTCTACTATATACCTTAACCAGAGACATATATACATGTACGTGTAAGCTATACATCAATGGCGCGGCAATCCTACATCTTTCACATCCATTCAATCCAACTCCTTCCCACATACCCCTCCTCTCTCATTCTTCCACAACCCATCTTCTTCCCAATCGCACATTCCTTTCGCACTCCACCACAAAACCTGTGTTTAAAAATATTTTGAAGCGTTCCACCTTTGCCATCATGTCTACTGTTAGCATTTACTATTGGAAACGGATTAATAAAGGTATAAGTTTTTTTTAATCTTGTTTTCAGAATCTATTCCTGTTCATTTTGTCTGTACTGTTGTAATCATTTTTAAAATACACATTGGAATGAAATTGAGTTAATTTAAATGTCTATACCAAAAGTATTGCGGTACACATAAATATATAAAACAAATATAGGTACCAAGCAAAGGCGTTACGGGTTACAAATTAATGCAAAAGACATGACAGTATGCTGACCTTTTGAGGGAGATGGATTGATATAAGCTTTAAGCTTGTTTCCAGATCCTTTTGCAAATTATGAACCGATATTTTGTATTTTTGTATACAATGTCTATGGATTAGATAAAATACTGTTTAAACTAAAAGACACAACATTACCATATTTCAGTATAAATGTGTTTACGAAATGTTGTGGCTCTTCAAAGATATCAGGCGCTGGTGGTACCGATGTTTGTCCGACCTCTGTTCATCGGTCAGAGCTATGCCTATACATATCACACAAATGGACGACGTAAATTGAAGGGTAAACTGATTTATAATCAGTCCTCCGTCATTACAGAGCGGGAGCGGCTGGTTAATCTGTGCCAATCGACAGTATAACCTTGAAGGTCGCTCGACTGAAGGTCAAAATTGAGTCGGAGAGAGACATTAGTAAGGGGAAGAAAGGAAACTCTGAGGGCTGGTACCTGGCTAGGTAGTCTAGTCCACGGGTATAAGGAACAACTCGTGTCAGTGATTGGTTAAGAACCCTGTCGAATCAGAGGCGTCAAAAGCTTACTTAAACTTAAAACATTTACGTTATTTTCTAAAGATCTAACTATGAAACATTTGAAAAATTTGAATTAATAAAGAATCATCAAAACTTTTTTTTTTTTTTTTTTTTTAAATATATAAGAAAGACACAGCAAAATGTCATATATGACAAAAAAGCGCGAATAATATGTAAGAAGGAGAAACATATATTAGCTGAAAGCACAATTCTAACATAATTAGGGTAAATGAAATAGCAGATGAACCACTATACAAAATTATTTAAATCTAACATTTTATAATTATCAAAAGTTCATTACATAACAGTATGTATTCTTATTTAATATTTCTTTTACAACACAATAAATATAATGTGCAAGTTACGTCGTTAAAAAATACAATATAGAGAGAGCTCTTACTCACTTGATCTCAGTATTCTGCTTCTAATTGAAGTCTTGAGTCTGCCAAAAGAGTATAATGATACATTCAACTTAGTTGGATTTCAAGTTTTAAAGATCAAGAGTTTGGAACTGACAAATGGTCTTCAAACATGGCCATCGATGTTTGACCATCACTCTACGTAAGGAAACATGGCGAAGTGGTCCGTGCTGACGTCACCAGTTTAGATACTTGCCTTTGCACGCGATGTGCAAGGCGATTACTGCTAATGACTGACTCATTCTAGCAACATGTAGTTATGTTTTTAAAAAATACGGATTTAGCATAGGGACTTGGTACGATTTATCAACTCATGGTCCATGATACATATATATTATATGGGACATATGGGTTGGGAATTTCGGTGCCAAGTCCCTGTGATAAATACGAGTATCGAATTGTATCACATAAAAGGAAACATTATATATATATGCAACAGGCCAGTTCATGGTTGAGACAATAAGATATCCCACATACATGATTGATGCCAGCTGACATGGCCCACATTGTACTACATATCATACATACATATATCATAAACTGACTTGTGTTTAAATTCTTCTTACCAGGGCGATATCACCAAAACCTATTTTTAAGATAAAACTTGTTTCGACTCATAGTATGATAACTTGTTACGGTCTATGTATATTCGTGTGTTATAAGCTTAAATATGTGGAAATTCAGCCAAGTCCCTGTGGCACTACTAACAGAAAACCAATAAAACCACCGTTCGACATTTTTTTTAGAAATACATGTTTCTGTATCTTAAGTCATCAGTATTAACATGGATTTACATTTCCGTCGTAAAGGATAATTATCGCTCTGTTAAACTACTTACTTGTAAAATTAACAAAACTTCCATAATGTTGACTTCACCTTGCCTTCCTTGTAGAAGCCGACACACAACCCTCGACTTTCTCGTGGAACAACTAACTTCCGGTGTAGAAATATTTTCGGTATGACATAGCATTGACTTGAAGTAAAAGAACTTTACACAAATGCTATGACCACGCCAGGGAATTGTAGATCTTTTGTTTACGACTCTGACCAAACTAAATCCCAAGGACAAAATGACCTCTAGATTTAAAAATACCCTTTGTTATGATAATTCCTCGCGCCATATGATACCTGTTCTCCGTGGGAACTCTTTTGTTCCTTGGCTACCCGAAGTGTTGTTATAACGCCCGGGGCAACAATTACTCTGACGACGGCAGGGGGCAGTTATAATTGGCCATTATGTAACCACTACTCGCCACTTCGTCAGAATTTGAATGGATGTGTGACCTCATACGACTCAAACAATTCGGACACAGACTCAGTTATCTTTGTCCGTAGTCCGAACGATAAACTCATCAATTAAGACACGTGCTAAAGAACCCAACCAGAAAAACTAAATTTAGTTGTCTGAAATATATTAAACAGGCCATAAACGATCTCCAGTCGGACGTTCGTCAATCTCGAGCTGAAATGCATATTTGATGGTTTAAAGTCTCGATTTAGGTTCTACTCGCGACTCTAGGTTAGTAACATTAGTCCGGGTCGACTGTTAGATGATGTCAGTTGGTGATCCCCTCCTCCTTTCTCAACGCAGGCTTGGGATCGGCTACGCCGGAGCAGAGACCTATAATAGTATATAGGTCTCTGGCCGGAGTACCTATTTTTTCCAAGTATTTATTTATTTATTTATTTATGGGTTTTACGTCAGCTATTACGGCCTTACGGCCTTTCAGCTGACGAGCTTTTATATTAGTCAGTAGATCTTTCTCGCGTCCAATCGGCTGTCGACAGAGTGATACGAAGGGAAGTAACTCTGTCAGATCAGGATGAATCTCTTGTCCCCTGTTTGATCATTGAAGTAATTTCACTGTTACAACGGAGAACACTAAAATATTAGATACTAATAATTAAAATAACATATTCATTATTATTCTTCAGAGTACTAATTCGAAGAAAATTTGTAAGATTAAAACTTAATACAATATCTTAACAAATAGTTATAGTCTTAACCAGAGACTTGAATATCATGGCATATACGTCTCTGTCTTAACTACAGTATATATCAGTCGGGTCATGTAGTGCGTGTAGTGCGTACTGACCAAATTCCACTCCAGGGCAAGCTGACCATGGAACAAACTAAATGGTACAGTTATGAGAGGTCAAGGCAGTGTGCCAGACTCCGACATGCAGGACACTGGACAGGAAATCAAATTTGAAAAGCCAAAACCTAAAACAAATTAAGGTCATTGGTCAATTACAACCTGCAAATATTCCTTCACCAATAAAAATATAATACGTATCTAATAAACGTAGCGGAACTGGACCGGGTCGATCATCGACGTCCGGCGAGTATTCGGAGGTCCTGTACTGTAATATGTCCAGTAGCTGTTTGTATACTTATACATAGAACTTGTTAATCATCGTATCAAAATGTACACATGTTAGCTAATTTGCCAGTAATTATATAGAGTAAACCTCGGTTCTCTAAACAACTACGATGTTATCTAAACCATGTTCATGTAATACTGGTTGTATTCAATTATCTTCTTGTGGTTCCAATTAATGTGGTAAAAATTTGTATTTACATGTAGACTTCAGGTCACGAACCCCATGACCATATTAAGTCGAGGGAAATTTATCTGTCCGGTCGCTGCACATCAAAATAGTATAAAAGTTACTCCTACCCGTACATCGTACGGATACGTCACTCCTACCCGTACAACGTACGGATACGTCACTCCTAACCGTACATCGTACGGATACGTCACTCCTAGCCGTACATCGTACGGATACGTCACTCCTACCCGTACATCGTACGGATACGTCACTCCTACCCGTACATCGTACGGATACGTCACTCCTACTCGTACATCGTACGGATACGTCACTCCTACCCGTACACCGTACGGATACGTCACTCCTACCCGTACATCGTACGGATACGTCACTCCTGATACGTCACTCCTACACGTACATTGTACGGATACGTCACTCATAGCCGTACATTGTACGGATACGTCACTCATAGCCGTACATCGTACGGATACGTCACTCCTACCCGTACATCGTACGGATACGTCACTCCTACACGTACATTGTACGGATACGTCACTCCTAGCCGTACACCGTACGGATACGTCACTCCTACCCGTACATCGTACGGATACGTCATTCCTACCCGTACATCGTACGGATACGTCACTCCTACCCGTACACCGTACGGATACGTCACTCCTACCCGTACATCGTACGGATACGTCACTCCTACACGTACATTGTACGGATACGTCACTCCTACCCGTACATCGTACGGATGCGTCATTATACCCGTACATCGTACGGATACGTCACTCCTACCCGTACACCGTACGGATACGTCACTCATACCCGTACATCGTACGGATACGTCACTCATACACGTACATTGTACGGATACGTCACTCCTAGCCGTACACCGTACGGATACGTCACTCCTACCCGTACATCGTACGGATACGTCATTCCTACCCGTACATCGTACGGATACGTCACTCCTACCCGTACATCGTACGGATACGTCACTCCTACCCGTACATCGTACGGATACGTCACTCCTACTCGTACACCGTACGGATACGTCACTCCTACCCGTACATCGTACGGATACGTCACTCCTACACGTACATTGTACGGATACGTCACTCATAGCCGTACATCGTACGGATACGTCACTCCTACACGTACATCGTACGGATACGTCACTCCTGATACGTCACTCCTACACGTACATTGTACGGATACGTCACTCATAGCCGTACATTGTACGGATACGTCACTCATAGCCGTACATCGTACGGATACGTCACTCCTACCCGTACATCGTACGGATACGTCACTCCTGATACGTCACTCCTACACGTACATTGTACGGATACGTCACTCATAGCCGTACATTGTACGGATACGTCACTCATAGCCGTACATCGTACGGATACGTCACTCCTACCCGTACATCGTACGGATACGTCACTCCTACACGTACATTGTACGGATACGTCACTCATAGCCGTACATCGTACGGATACGTCACTCCTACCCGTACATCGTACGGATACGTCACTCCTACACGTACAGTGTACGGATACGTCACTCCTACCCGTACATCGTACGGATACGTCACTCCTACCCGTACATCGTACGGATACGTCACTCCTACCCGTACATCGTACGGATACGTCACTCCTACCCGTACATCGTACGGATACGTCACTCCTACCCGTACATCGTACGGATACGTCACTCCTACACGTACAGTGTACGGATACGTCACTCATAGCCGTACATTGTACGGATACGTCACTCATAGCCGTACATCGTACGGATACGTCACTCCTACCCGTACATCGTACGGATACGTCACTCCTACCCGTACATCATACGGATACGTCACTCCTAGCCGTACATCGTACGGATACGTCACTCCTACCCGTACATCGTACGGTCCTATCCGAACACCGTACGGTTACGTCACTCCTACCCGTACATCGTACGGATACGTCACTCCTGATACGTCACTCCTACACGTACATTGTACGGATACGTCACTCATAGCCGTACATTGTACGGATACGTCACTCATAGCCGTACATCGTACGGATACGTCACTCCTACCCGTACATCGTACGGATACGTCACTCCTGATACGTCACTCCTACACGTACATTGTACGGATACGTCACTCATAGCCGTACATTGTACGGATACGTCACTCATAGCCGTACATCGTACGGATACGTCACTCCTACCCGTACATCGTACGGATACGTCACTCCTACACGTACATTGTACGGATACGTCACTCATAGCCGTACATCGTACGGATACGTCACTCCTACCCGTACATCGTACGGATACGTCACTCCTACACGTACAGTGTACGGATACGTCACTCCTACCCGTACATCGTACGGATACGTCATTCCTACCCGTACATCGTACGGATACGTCACTCCTACCCGTACATCGTACGGATACGTCATTCCTACCCGTACATCGTACGGATACGTCACTCCTACCCGTACATCGTACGGTCCTATCCGAACACCGTACGGTTACGTCACTCCTACCCGTACATCGTACGGATACGTCACTCCTGATACGTCACTCCTACACGTACATTGTACGGATACGTCACTCATAGCCGTACATTGTACGGATACGTCACTCATAGCCGTACATCGTACGGATACGTCACTCCTACCCGTACATCGTACGGATACGTCACTCCTGATACGTCACTCCTACACGTACATTGTACGGATACGTCACTCATAGCCGTACATTGTACGGATACGTCACTCATAGCCGTACATCGTACGGATACGTCACTCCTACCCGTACATCGTACGGATACGTCACTCCTACACGTACATTGTACGGATACGTCACTCATAGCCGTACATCGTACGGATACGTCACTCCTACCCGTACATCGTACGGATACGTCACTCCTACACGTACAGTGTACGGATACGTCACTCCTACCCGTACATCGTACGGATACGTCACTCCTACCCGTACATCGTACGGATACGTCACTCCTACCCGTACATCGTACGGATACGTCATTCCTACCCGTACATCGTACGGATACGTCACTCCTACCCGTACATCGTACGGATACGTCACTCCTACACGTACAGTGTACGGATACGTCACTCATAGCCGTACATTGTACGGATACGTCACTCATAGCCGTACATCGTACGGATACGTCACTCCTACCCGTACATCGTACGGATACGTCACTCCTACCCGTACATCATACGGATACGTCACTCCTAGCCGTACATCGTACGGATACGTCACTCCTACCCGTACATCGTACGGTCCTATCCGAACACCGTACGGTTACGTCACTCCTACCCGTACATCGTACGGTGTACGTCCCCATAGTCATATTATTAGTAATGTCCATATCCTAGTCCCGCCGGGGTCAAGATGGCTGCCATAGTTACCTGAACATTGGGTCTAATCATACCTGTGTTTACACCTTTGATATACCTTCTCACCTGTGTTATGTGAATCACGGGTCATCCTTTTTGTGAGAGGTTTGCAAACATTCCTTTCATTCATGTTTGCATTCGGCGCTTATACCACGTGCACATTTTCCGGAAGATTGTTCCATTTTTAACAATGCGCATGGCAAAAAGATTCTTGAGAATATCTATATATATCGATTATTATGATTGCCTCCTACAAAACATGCGTAATGTGTCTTGTTGCGGAATCTGTATCAGACATAATTGTAGATGTGATTTACTCACTAAATACTGGCATTACCAGCTACATGTACACCAAACCATGCCATATTTCACACGGGCTCCCGGACTTTCGGTGATGCCATAGTTGACTTCTGCCTCAATTAATCTGCAAGTATTTCTGAGTTAAGCTTGAGTGTTTTCAACTCGATTGTAACTCGGACAACAACACTTTTGTTTAAACCTTATTAGGTGCAATACGTGTGTCCAATTCTTTGTGTATGCTACGCGCTAAATGACTTTTTGGGCCTTTTAATGAAAATTCGTATTTCCTCTATATTCGCTCTATTTGAACTGTTCTCTTGTTCATTTGTCGATTTCTTGTGTACCTAATGATCTCCACGTTGAAGAACTTAAAACATAGATATCAGCTGTGATAAGGATCGATCAGATGTTAGACTTACTTGTTTGTTGACTGGACTGACGATCTGTCCAGATTCACAGAGTACCACAGAGATCTGCATGATTTAATTAGCAAAATCGCACGCGTTTATAGATTGTGCAATCGAGAGAGAGAGACAAATAACGAAAAACCGCTTATTTTCTCGACGTTTGATTGATTGAAAGCTAGTCTGAATGTCTGATTGATTGATAGGTCTTAACATCCTTGTTCCGGTTATATCCGAGTCTTGGACACTTGACAGTATATCAGATTTTGTCCATTGTAACACATAAATCTATATTGAGCTCTGTTAGTTATTGGGATTAGTATCCCCGGTGGGTCCAGCCTGAGGACATTGACAGGAAACGGCTGTAAAGAATGACAGCTGTCACTCAGTATAAACAAACGCACCTGAGATTTTGTTGGTCTTGTATATAGCACATTTTCAGACGATTTTGGGGGGGGGGGGGGGGGGGGGGGGGGGGGGGGGGGGGGGGGGGATAGAGTAAAATTCGATAAATCTGATACCCCGTCGTTCATTATAAGGAGAAAAATCTGACACCCCCACCGTTCATTATAAGGAGAAAATGACGAAAAGAAACCGATAGTAATAGCTTGGACTACATGTAGGCGATCAACCAGTTGCTTACAAATCAGTCTAGCTATACCGACACAGGCTGCTGTAAGTAACCCTCATCAGTGACGTAAGAAGTCGTCAGAAAGTGGGTGGGGTGGGGTGAGGGTTGGGGGGTGAACCTTGAAAATTGCACGCACCAAAAACAAATCCTATGCCCCCCCCCCCCCCCCCCCACCCCACCCCCCCCCCCCCCCCCCCCCCCCCCTCCTTCCCCCTCCCCGCCGTTTCCTACGCTGTAGCTAATGTATTGTTCCTTATCATGTTTATTGTTACACCTGCTGGCTTTGGAGGGACCACCTCCCTGCCCTATCTGTAATCCATCAACAACTCTCGCTCTTTGACATGCTGACCCCACTGGGCCAGGCTTCCTCTCTACTATCATACTCTGCACACACCCCTGTCCATTAAACTGGCCACCAACGCTTGTTATTACGGGCGATATAAATTGTTTTATTAACTTGAATTAGATCATTGCATTAAGCCCCACTATCATTGCTCTCTGTAACTGATTATCAACCATTAATCATTGAGAATTGCCAAGCTAAATGCTATACCAGATTATCTGCCCCTAGTTTAATCTAGAATCAGATATATCCTAGGGACCAAAATCATAAAGCTCACTTTTATTTATAATTATATTATATTATTAATATTATAGAGACAGGTGGCCAATATACTCTATCCATCAATCTTTTTATTAACTTGAATTAAATCTATCATGGTTCCCTGTAACTTTAAAACTAGGAGCAGTTAATCTAGAATTAGAAAATCATCTTTTTGACATTATATTCTAACATAGGTAATTTTGATTTTTTTTTTTTGATGTGCATATCAATTCAATTAAGCAATGAACTAATAATAAACTATGAATTCATAATCATATCACTCTAAGTGTAGCGATATTTCAAATGTCCGAATTTTGAATCAATTCAGTGGTCAATGGTCACTAGTTCAGGTTATGAGATGATCAATTAAATGCCTCAGTAATGGCCACTATCAAACCAGCTATTTATTAATCTATACCAATCAAATAATGGTCAGTTGCTGTTGATGTTTTCATTGTGGTTTTATAAGTCTGTTGGAACCTTAACACGTGAAGACATGACCTGTTGTAAATAAATATTTGGAATCAGAACCCGGGTTAAAGTTTTTTTAAGCGTAAAGAAACACATGTGCTATGAATTATTTTATTCGTAGAGATGAAAATCATCACTTTGACAAATATTTTTTAAAATTAATAAATATATTCTAACAGGGGTATTTTTGAAATTTGAGTTAATTTGATTTTGGTGTGTGTGTTTGCACCAAATGTCAACAAATTAATCTTCATTAATAATTTGACAGTCAGAATTAGTATTAACATATTAAACCATTATGGAGGGCGCTTTAAAACCATAATAACGATGAAATATGTTAATCTTATATTCCCGACCGACATTTAATGAAGATTAATTGACGCTTGGTGACAGTAAGCAGGATACCCTCCACCCCCCCCCCCCCCCCCCTCCTTTTCCGAGTTTACATTATCAGCATAAGCTAGCCCCCCCCCCCCCCCCCCCCCCCCCCCCCCCCTGTGAACATGTTATCTCATGCATGACTCCTACTTCCTGGGACTTAATGCAATCAATATTGTATTGAATATTGTATATATAACCGATCACTGAGCAGTTTTGACCTACTTAATTCAGTCACAAGTACATACCGACCACAATTTAACGTCAATTAGATTATAAAGAAAATAATGAAATTGAAATTGACCAAGAGAATAAGACCATGCGTCCTGGAGTAGTAAGCGTCTTCATTGATTACAGCATAAATACCATTTGAATATAAAATATGTTTGGTGGGATTCCAGGCCCAACGGTTTATACAATATCTTGATTTAGTACTCAAACGTTCAACAACGAAAATATGTTAACATAACAAAAAGCGGTGGAAGCATGGTACCATATTCAACCGACGCCACGCTTGGCAACACGACTGTGTGTCAGGTTTAATTGATAATTTTATCCCTTCGTGACAATTCAGTAGCAAATTTGTAAACAAAAAATAAAATAAAATAAAAAAAAAATGAAATAAAAATATGTTTAACTGTTTATTTAATTCCCTTTTCATACATAGATAATCAACATTGCAATACACATATACAGACAATAATGGTGTTTACAGTTGATGAAATTGTTACATTTTAAACGTATGATGGCGAACAAACAGTAGAAAATGAAATACAAATCGAATAAATTTACGCAATTTTTCAGCAAGTCAGTATTATTAGTATTCATTAGGGAATTGAATTGTATTTTCGAACAGAAATAATCTCCTAAAAGAAATGTTCTTTTACTGGCAGATTTGGCACATTCTAAAAAATAGTGAAACCTCTCCATTATTACAATATCTGAAAATTATATCTTCCCGTGCAGCATTATTCCACCTTCCTGTTCCAATTATAAATTAATGGTTAGTTGTTTCTATCATCTAGCTGTTCAAGATAATTCTCGAATCCTATAATATTTCCTCCAATCCTATAACACACAGACCAAGAAGAGCTATTTACTGTTCACAGGATGTATTGTGTATGATAACAATGTGATAATTGATTCATCTCATCACATGTTAAAACAATAGACCTACTGATATCTCCCTACCTGTCAACACCATCCAGTCGACACATCCGATGTTATTGTTTATTCTGGAATTTTTTTCTGTTTATTCAACTTCGTGCCTGTCGAACTCCTGGGACTCTCAATTACTAACCATATCAAAAGTCAACTTCTACAAACTGAAGGTCCTTACCATAAAGGTCAACTTCTACAAACTGAAGGAAAACACGAATACATTATACATTCGAAATTTGTAATAACTGGAAAGAGGAGGCCCGGTTTAAATCAATGCATCCCCCTCCTCCCCCATTTTCCGTGGGGAAGCATTTCAAAATTTAGGAAAGTTTCTTTGCTAAGAATCCTCCCTATTTTTTTTTTAAAGAATTGTTAAGCTGAATTCTAATACTAGATTGATATCTTCCCATAGCTTTGAAACTTAGAAATCAAGACATATCGTGAAGACCAAAATTATAGAACTCAATTTTATTGATCATTTCAACATTCTAGAGTCTGGAGGATAGTTACACCAGTTATCACAGGATGTTTAACTTATATAATGGAGAATAGGTTAAACTGTGATCAAATCTAACCATCGTAACATTGGGACACCTGGTACAATTTAATGCATTTCCGGGCGGGTTTTCGGCAAATAATACTTTAACAATAACAATATTTTGTAGCTATAGCGTCTGGGAGCTTAACAAAATAATATAGCCAGCCCACCTGTGAAACGCATAAAAAACATTATATTTTACATCACCCCGAAACCTCTTGCGGGTAAATGGGTATTTCAAACTAAATTTTGACAAGTACTGGGGACTGAACGACTAATGAGATTTTATCTCAAGTGTAACTGAATGTAGATCATTTTCAAAATTTCTTAAAAATGCTTTAAATGTCAACTACGCAAGGAATTATGTAGAGGTAGGCAGAATTAGGTCAACAAAATGCTTACTGGTACATTACCTGTAGGGAATTTCTCCCATTATATATGATTCACGATTTTGAACATTGATTTCATGGAAGACCATCCAGACCTTTATTAGGTTGGACATTCCGAAACAATGGTACAATGTCATTGTGGGTAAGAGACATGGTAGGACACATAAATGTCTGTGTTTCAAGATAATATCAGAGAACATATTTTTCAGTTAGACAATTGTTGATACCCCACTTCAATTAAGTACATTCTGTATATGGAAATCTGTAACTTATATTCTAATCACACACAATACATATTCTCTCTAATACAATTATATTACAATTATACAATTAATTATACTTACATTCAAATCACACATAATATATATTCCGACTTAATTGAAATTATAAATATATTATTTGTCTATCTGTTTATCAAATAAGGGTAATAACAGGATGCAAAATACAATAAATAAATATATAAAAATAAAGAGAGAGAGGAAAACGAGAAAACAAAGTACGAGGATGGCATGGCACAACCCAAAAACTCTCTCTATAATGCATTCTTAATTTGAGCTAGGGTTTGGAGGCATTATGCGCTAATTTTGATTTACATACATAATAATGTTTTCCGTAGCTTTCATAAAATGCAGTTGTTTTTTATTTGAAACTACCAATCACACGCTAATGCTAATAGCTACTAACTTGACTAAGCCTTATATGATTGTTTTTTGTTTTTTGCTTTTGTTTTTTGTTTTTTGTTTTTTTTTGTAGTTAAATAAGTTTTTTGTTAAATTCAAGACCGCATGTACATCGCCAAGTAGCTACCATCATTTAGAAATTATTAGAAATCAAGAGCAAAATTATCGAAGGACGTATACAACACTTCCCTAACTTCCAATTACCTGGTAGACTTACACCGAATCGATACACTTTGAAATTGAATATTGTAAAACAGGGAACAGTCTAAAAGTTTATCTACATAGTTCTTTAACCGGGTAGTAGGCAACGTTTTACTCTCTCAATGCACATGGCTTCAAAACAAACTACAATGTATTCAGAAAAAGTGGTCAAGTAGATAAACCATGCATTGGACATGCATTGGTCAACCCCAGTACACGTTACTTTAACAACACTTACACGCTGTCAACCCCAGCACACGTTACTGTAACAACACATACACTGTCAACCCAAGCACACGTTACTGTAACAACACATACACTGTCAACCCCAGCACACGTTACTTTAACAATCACATACACTGTCAACCCCAGCACACGTTACTGTAACAACACATACACTGTCAACCCCAGCACACGTTACTGTAACAACACATACACTGTCAACCCCAGTACACGTTACTTTAACAACACATACACTGTCAACCCCAGTACACGTTACTTTAACAACACATACACTGTCAACCCCAGTACACGTTACTTTAACAACACATACACTGTCAACCCCAGTACACGTTACTTTAACAACACATACACTGTCAACCCCAGTACACGTTACTTTAACAACACATACACTGTCAACCCCAGCACACGTTACTTTAACAACACATACACTGTCAACCCCAGTACACGTTACTTTAACAACACATACACTGTCAACCCCAGTACACGTTACTTTAACAACACATACACTGTCAACCCCAGTACACGTTACTTTAACAACACATACACTGTCAACCCCAGTACACGTTACTTTAACAACACATACACTGTCAACCCCAGTACACGTTACTTTAACAACACATACACTGTCAACCCCAGTACACGTTACTGTAACAACACACACGCTGTCAACCCAAGCACACGTTACTGTAACAACACATACACTGTCAACCCCAGTACACGTTACTTTAACAACACATACACTGTCAACCCCAGTACACGTTACTTTAACAACACATACACTGTCAACCCCAGTACACGTTACTTTAACAACACATACACTGTCAACCCCAGTACACGTTACTTTAACAACACATACACTGTCAACCCCAGTACACGTTACTTTAACAACACATACACTGTCAACCCCAGCACACGTTACTTTAACAACACATACACTGTCAACCCCAGTACACGTTACTTTAACAACACATACACTGTCAACCCCAGTACACGTTACTTTAACAACACATACACTGTCAACCCCAGCACACGTTACTGTAACAACACATACACTGTCAACCCCAGTACACGTTACTTTAACAACACACACGCTGTCAACCCCAGCACACGTTACTTTAACAACACATACACTGTCAACCCCAGCACACGTTACGTTAACAACACATACACTGTCAACACCAGTACACGTTACTTTAACAACACACACGCTGTCAACCCCAGCACACGTTACTGTAACAACACATATGCTGTCAACCCCAGCACACGTTACTGTAACAACACACATACACTGTCAACCCCAGCACACGTTACTTTAACAACACATACACTGTCAACCCCAGTACACGTTACTTTAACAACACATACACTGTCAACCCCAGTACACGTTACTTTAACAACACATACACTGTCAACCCCAGTACACGTTACTGTAACAACACATACACTGTCAACCCCAGTACACGTTACTTTAACAACACATACACGCTGTCAACCCCAGTACACGTTACTTTAACAACACATACACTGTCAACCCCAGCACACGTTACTTTAACAACACATACACTGTCAACCCCAGCACACGTTACTGTAACAACACATACACTGTCAACCCCAGTACACGTTACTTTAACAACACATACACTGTCAACCCCAGTACACGTTACTTTAACAACACATACACTGTCAACCCCAGTACACGTTACTTTAACACACACATACACTGTCAACCCCCAGTACACGTTACTTTAACAACACACACGCTGTCAACCCCAACACACGTTACTTTAACAACACATTCACTGTCAACCCCAACACACGTTACTTTAACACAACATACACTGTCAACCCTAGTACACGTTACTTTAACAACACTTACACTGTCAACCCCAGCACACGTTACTTTAACAACACATACACTGTCAACCCCAGTACACGTTACTTTAACAACACATACACTGTCAACCCCAGCTACACGTTACTTTAACAACACACTACACTGTCAACCCCAGTACACGTTACTTTAAACACACATACACTGTCAACCCCAGTACACGTTACTGTAACAACACACACACTGTCAACCCCAGTACACGTTACTTTAACAACACATATACACTGTCAACCCCAGTACACGTTACTGTAACAACACATACACTGTCAACCCCAGTACACGTTACTTTAACAACACACACACTGTCAACCCCAGTACACGTTACTTTAACAACACATACACTGTCAACCCCAGTACACGTTACTTTAACAACACATACACTGTCAACCCCAGTACACGTTACTTTAACAACACATACACTGTCAACCCCAGTACACTGTTACTTTAACAACACATACACTGTCAACCCCAGTACACGTTACTTTAACAACACATACACTGTCAACCCCAGCACACGTTACTTTAACAACACATACACTGTCAACCCCAGTACACGTTACTTTAACAACACACACACTGTCAACCCAAGTACACGTTACTTTAACAACACATACACTGTCAACCCCAGTACACGTTACTTTAACAACACACACACTGTCAACCCAGTACACGTTACTTTAACAACACACACACTGTCAACCCCAGTACACGTTACTTTAACAACACATACACTGTCAACCCCAGTACACGTTACTTTAACAACACATACACTGTCAACCCCAGTACACGTTACTTTAACAACACATACACTGTCAACCCCAGTACACGTTACTTTAACAACACATACACTGTCAACCCCAGTACACGTTACTTTAACAACACATACACTGTCAACCCCAGTACACGTTACTTTAACAACACATACACTGTCAACCCCAGTACACGTTACTTTAACAACACATACACTGTCAACCCCAGTACACGTTACTTTAACAACACATACACTGTCAACCCCAGTACACGTTACTTTAACAACACATACACTGTCAACCCCAGTACACGTTACTTTAACAACACATACACTGTCAACCCCAGCACACGTTACTTTAACAACACATACACTGTCAACCCCAGTACACGTTACTTTAACAACACATACACTGTCAACCCCAGTACACGTTACTTTAACAACACATACACTGTCAACCCCAGTACACGTTACTTTAACAACACATACACTGTCAACCCCAGTACACGTTACTTTAACAACACATACACTGTCAACCCCAGTACACGTTACTTTAACAACACATACACTGTCAACCCCAGCACACGTTACTTTAACAACACATACACTGTCAACCCAACACACGTTACTTTAACAACACATACACTGTCAACCCCAGTACACGTTACTTTAACAACACATACACTGTCAACCCCAGTACACGTTACTTTAACAACACATACACTGTCAACCCCAGTACACGTTACTTTAACAACACATACACTGTCAACCCCAGTACACGTTACTTTAACAACACATACACTGTCAACCCCAGTACACGTTACTTAACAACACATACACTGTCAACCCCAGTACACGTTACTTTAACAACACATACACTGTCAACCCCAGCACACGTTACTTTAACAACACATACACTGTCAACCCCAGCACACGTTACTGTAACAACACATACACTGTCAACCCCAGTACACGTTACTTTAACAACACACACGCTGTCAACCCCAGCACACGTTACTTTAACAACACATACACTGTCAACCCCAGCACACGTTAGTGTAACAACACATACACTGTCAACACCAGTACACGTTACTTTAACAACACACACGCTGTCAACCCCAGCACACGTTACTGTAACAACACATATGCTGTCAACCCCAGCACACGTTACTGTAACAACACACATACACTGTCAACCCCAGCACACGTTACTTTAACAACACATACACTGTCAACCCCAGTACACGTTACTTTAACAACACATACACTGTCAACCCCAGTACACGTTACTTTAACAACACATACACTGTCAACCCCAGCACACGTTACTGTAACAACACATACACTGTCAACCCCAGTACACGTTACTTTAACAACACACACGATGTCAACCCCAGCACACGTTACTTTAACAACACATACACTGTCAACCCCAACACACGTTACTTTAACAACACATACACTGTCAACCCCAGTACACGTTACTTTAACAACACATACACTGTCAACCCCAGTACACGTTACTTTAACAACACATACACTGTCAACCCCAGTACACGTTACTTTAACAACACATACACTGTCAACCCCAGTACACGTTACTTTAACAACACATACACTGTCAACCCCAGTACACGTTACTTTAACAACACATACACTGTCAACCCCAGCTCCACGTTACTGTAACAACACATACACTGTCAACCCCAGTACACGTTACTTTAACAACACATACACTGTCAACCCCAAATACACGTTACTTTAACAACACATACACTGTCAACCCCAGCACACGTTACTGTAACAACACATACACTGTCAACCCCAGTACACGTTACTTTAACAACACATACACTGTCAACCCCAGCACACGTTACTTTAACAACACATACACTGTCAACCCCAGTACACGTTACTTTAACAACACACACACTGTCAACCCCAGTACACGTTACTGTAACAACACATACACTGTCAACCCCAGTACACGTTACTTTAACAACACATACACTGTCAACCCCAGTACACGTTACTTTAACAACACATACACTGTCAACCCCAGTACACGTTACTTTAACAACACACACACTGTCAACCCCAGTACACGTTACTTTAACAACATATACACTGTCAACCCCAGTACACGTTACTTTAACAACACATACACTGTCAACCCCAGTACACGTTACTTTAACAACACATACACTGTCAACCCCAGTACACGTTACTTTAACAACACATACACTGTCAACCCCAGTACACGTTACTTAACAACACATACACTGTCAAACCCCAGCACACGTTACTTTAACAACACATACACTGTCAACCCAAGTACACGTTACTTTAACAACACACACACTGTCAACCCAGTACACGTTACTTTAACAACACATACACTGTCAACCCCAGTACACGTTACTTTAACAACACACACACTGTCAACCCCAGTACACGTTACTTTAACAACACACACACTGTCAACCCCAGTACACGTTACTTTAACAACACATACACTGTCAACCCCAGTACACGTTACTTTAACAACACATACACTGTCAACCCAAGTACACGTTACTTTAACAACACATACACTGTCAACCCCAGTACACGTTACTTTAACAACACACACACTGTCAACCCCAGTACACGTTACTTTAACAACACATACACTGTCAACCCCAGTACATGTTACTTTTAACAACACAAACACTGTCAACCCCAGTACACGTTACTTTAACAACACATACACTGTCAACCCCAGTACACGTTACTTTAACAACACACACACTGTCAACCCCAGTACACGTTACTTTTAAACAACACATACACTGTCAACCCCAGTACACGTTTACTTTAACAACACATACACTGTCAACCCCAGCACACGTTACTTTAACAACACATACACTGTCAACCCCAGCACACGTTACTGTAACAACACATACACTGTCAACCCCAGTACACGTTACTGTAACAACACATACACTGTCAACCCCAGCACACGTTACTGTAACAACACATACACTGTCAACCCCAGTACACGTTACTTTAACAACACACACGCTGTCAACCCCAGTACACGTTACTTTAACAACACATACACTGTCAACCCCAGTACACGTTACTTTAACAACACATACACTGTCAACCCCAGTACACGTTACTTTTACAACACACACGCTGTCAACCCCAGCACACGTTACTGTAACAACACATATGCTGTCAACCCCAGTACACGTTACTTTAACAACACATACACTGTCAACCCCAGTACACGTTACTGTAACAACACATATGCTGTCAACCCCAGCACACGTTACTGTAACAACACATATGCTGTCAACCCCAGTACACGTTACTTTAACAACACACACACTGTCAACCCCAGCACACGTTACTGTAACAACACATATGCTGTCAACCCCAGCACACGTTACTTTAACAACACATACACTGTCAACCCCAGTACACGTTACTTTAACAACACATACACTGTCAACCCCAGCACACGTTACTGTAACAACACATATGCTGTCAACCCCAGTACACGTTACTTTAACAACACACACACTGTCAACCCCAGCACACGTTACTTTAACAACACATACACTGTCAACCCCAAGTACACGTTACTTTAACAACACACACACTGTCAACCCCAGTACACGTTACTTTAACAACACATACACTGTCAACCCCAGTACACGTTACTTTAACAACAAATACACTGTCAACCCCAGTACACGTTACTTTAACAACACTTACACTGTCAACCCCAGTACACGTTACTTTAACAACACACACACTGTCAACCCCAGCACACGTTACTTTAACAACACACACACTGTCAACCCCAGTACACGTTACTTTAACAACACACACACTGTCAACCCCAGCACACGTTACTTTAACAACACACACACTGTCAACCCCAGCACACATTACTTTAACAACACACACACTGTCAACCCCAGCACACGTTACTTTAACAACACATACGCTGTCAACCCCAACACACGTTACTTTAACAACACACACACTGTCAACCCCAGCACACGTTACTGTAACAACACATATGCTGTCAACCCCAGTACACGTTACTTTAACACCACATACACTGTCAACCCCAACACACGTTACTTTAACAACACATACACTGTCATTCCCCAGTACACGTTACTTTAACAACACATACGCTGTCAACCCCAGTACACGTTACTTTAACACCAATAACACTGTCAACCCCAGTACACGTTACTTTAACAACACATACACTGTCAACCCCAGTACACGTTACTGTAACATCACATACACTGTCAACCCCAGTACACGTTACTTTAACACCACATACACTGTCAACCCCAACACACGTTACTTTAACAACACTTACACTGTCAACCCCAGCACACGTTACTGTAACAACACATATGCTGTCAACCCCAGTACACGTTACTGTAACAACACATACACTGTCAACCCCACCACACGTTACTGTAACAACACATACACTGTCAACCCCAGTACACGTTACTTTAACACCACATACACTGTCATCCCCAGCACACGTTACTGTAACAACACATACACTGTCAACCCCAACACACGTTACTTTAACAATACATACACTGTCAACCCCAGTACACGTTACTTTAACAACACACACACTGTCAACCCCAACACACGTTACTTTAACAACACTTACACTGTCAACCCCAGTACACGTTACTTTAACAATACATACGCTGTCAACCCCAACACACGTTACTTTAACAACACATACACTGTCAACCCCAGTACACGTTACTTTAACAACACATACACTGTCAACCCCAGTACACGTTACTGTAACAACACATACACTGTCAACCCCAGTACACGTTACTTTAACAACACATACACTGTCAACCCCAGTACATTTTATTTTAACAACACATACACTGTCAATCCCCAGTACACGTTACTGTAACAACACATATGCTGTCAACCCCAGCACACGTTACTGTAACAACACATATGCTGTCAACCCCAGCACACGTTACTTTAACAACACATACACTGTCAACCCCAGTACACGTTACTGTAACAACACATACACTGTCAACCCCAGTACACGTTATTTTAACAACACACACACTGTCAACCCCAGTACACGTTACTGTAACAACACATATGCTGTCAACCCCAGCACACGTTACTGTAACAACACATATGCTGTCAACCCCAGCACACGTTAATTTAACAACACACACGATGTCAACCCCAGCACACGTTAATTTAACAACACACACGATGTCAACCCCAGCACACGTTACTGTAACAACACAAATGCTGTCAACCCCAGCACACGTTAATTTAACAACACACACGATGTCAACCCCAGTACACGTTACTTTAACAACACATACACTGTCAACCCCAGTACACGTTACTGTAACAACACATACACTGTCAACCCCAGTACACGTTACTTTAACAACACATACACTGTCAACCCCAGTACATGTTACTTTAACAACACATACACTGTCAACCCCAGCACACGTTACTTTAACAACACATACGCTGTCAACCCCAGCACACGTTACTTTAACAACACATACAATGTCAACCCCAACACACGTTACTTAAACAACACACACGTTTTAACCCCAGTACACGTTACTGTAACATCACATACACTGTCAACCCTAGTACACGTTAGTTTAACAACACATACACTGTCAACCCCAGTACACGTTACTGTAACAACACATACACTGTCAACCCCAGTACACGTTACTTTAACAACACATACACTGTCAACCCCAGTACACGTTACTTTAACAACACTTACACTGTCAACCCCAGTACACGTTACTTTAACAACACATACACTGTCAACCCCACTACACGTTACTTTAACAACACATACACTGTCAACCCCACTACACGTTACTTTAACAACACATACACTGTCAACCCCAGCACACGTTACTTTAACAACACATACGCTGTCAACCCCAGCACACGTTACTTTAACAACACATACACTGTCAACCCCAGTACACGTTACTTTAACAACACATGCACTGTCAACTCCAACACACGTTACTTTAACAACACACACGATGTCAACCCCAGTACACGTTACTTTAACAACACACACACTGTCAACCCCAGTACACGTTACTTTAACAACACATACACTGTCAACCCCAACACACGTTACTTTAACAACACTTACACTGTCAACCCCAGTACACGTTACTTTAACAACACACACGATGTCAACCCCAGTACACGTTACTTTAACAACACATACACTGTCAACCCCAACACACGTTACTTTAACAACACATACACTGTCATCCCCAGTACACGTTACTTTAACAACACATACACTGTTAACCCCAATACACGTTACTTTAACAACACTTACACTGTCAGCCTCAGTACACGTTACTGTAACAGCACATACACTGTCAACCCAAGTACACGTTACTTTAACAACACATATATATATATTTATTAGTTTTTTTTAAAAGCTACACAGCTATCATTAGCATAATCCATGCCTATTCACCAGTGACGACCAAGATGAATGCAGTTACATGTATATGTACAGAACAGAAGGGGAAGGTGATTTGAAGTGTTATTTCTATAATTTGGTAGGTAATGCAAAACAGTATGGAAGGGTGACTTACTAAATCTCTTACTGGTAATATTATTTATATGTTAGAATAGGGTGAAGGAACAGAGAATTCAGGTTACGTATCGACATGTTTGATATACTTCCTGCTTACATACAGTGGTTGTAAAGAAAAAGCGCAATGTCATTGCTTATATGCTGTAGTTATTTCAGCGTTATAGCCCCCCCCCCCCCCCCCCCCCATATATACAAATATAGGTTGCCCATTTATATATACAAAAATAGGTTGTCAACCATAAATACAAATATAGGTTGCCCATTTATATATACAAAAATAGGTTGTCAACCATAAATACAAATATAGGTTGCCCATTTATGTATACAAATATAGGTTGTCACCATTATATATACAAATATAGGTTGCCCTATTTATATATACAAATATAGGTTGCCCATTATATATACAAATATAGGTTGCCTATTTATATATACAAATATAGGTTGTCAACCATAAATACAAATATAGGTGGCCCATTTATATATACAAATATAGGTTGTCACCAAAACATACATAAAAATATAGGTTGCCTATTTATATATACAAATATAGGTTGTCAACCATAAATACAAATATAGGTTGCCCATTTATATATACAAATATAGGTTATCAACTATAGGTTGCCCATTTATATATACAAATATAGGTTGTCAATCATAAATACAAATATAGGTTGCCCATTTATATATACAAATATAGGTTGTCAACCATAAATACAAATATAGGTTGCCCATTTATATATACAAATATAGGTTGCCTATTTATATATACAAATATAGGTTGCCTATTTATATATACAAATATAGGTTGTCAACCATAAATACAAATATAGGTTGCCCATTTATATATACAAATATAGGTTGTCAACCATAAATACAAATATAGGTTGCCTATTTATATATACAAATATAGGTTGTCAACCATAAATACAAATATAGGTTGTCAACCATAAATACAAATATAGGTTGCCTATTTATATATACAAATATAGGTTGCCCATTTATATATACAAACACAGATTGTCCCCCATATATACTACTAGAGGTTGTCTCCCATTATATACAAATATAGGGTGATCCCCATTTATATATAAAGATATAGGTTCTTTTTCAGAAATATCACACATTACATGGCCTATCCTCAGTGTCTCAAAAGCATATCTTATTTATTATTTTACAATTGTACATTGCAGTACATTTCAAAAAAAACGGTGTTACATCAATATACTGTCTTGGTATTTGAGACAAACGACACCATGCAACCATTTGTTTTCTGGTAGCATATTGTTGACTTGGTAAAAAAACCGAATGAGTAGTGCTGATTGTTTTATCGAAAAATTGGTTCCATGTTTGTGTAAACTAGACAAAATAGAATTTAAAAAAAACCCCACACAATTAAAAATAGGTTACAAAGTTTTCACATGTGTTAGGTAATGGGGATTACATTACAGCTTGCTTTTGTTGTATTAAATGCTCAACCAACGCAACCTTTATAAAGAATGTTTTTAAATGCTTCGTTTGCCTGATAGAAGGGAGATAACTCTGCTAGATTGACTGTCTTTACTGAAACTTCTCTCATGGCAACTTTTCTAATAAATTTATTATCATTTATTATCTCCTCTTTCAGCAAGGCATTTTTATGTTGGGTAAATAAATAAAAATGGAACTAACAGAATAGTAGTAGATGTACACACGAGGAAAATATTTAATAATTTCTAGAAGTATCACCGGGTCAATTAAAAAGAGATTACTATAGCTGAATATTATGTAAGAATTTGGAGTTTATATCTACGGATAGTGACTTCTAAAAGCGAATATGAGCACAAGAACATACAGTTCTTGCATTTGTCCTAATTATCTACAGATTTTATAAGAGATTTGTTCTTGTTTGCTTGGTTTGTGTGTGAGGGTGTGTGTGAGTGTGTGTGAGGGTGTGTGTTATGTGTGTGTGTGTGTTTTAAGGAAAATGATTTAAATTAAAATAAATCGCTGGTGTTAATTTGCTCTTAATGAGATTTTTTTTATTACAATAAATGTTTGTTTTTTTTATAATTTAGGATTGGATTTATTTATTTTCAGACACTACACAGCAAATTAGCGGTAAAAGGCGAGTGAAGAAATGTCGTCCGTCAGTGATATATCTGAAATCCTCTCCAAGATTGAAGAGTACTTACAACAGTTAAAAGTTGATATCAAAGACAAAGTTGACATTGCCAAGAAATACTTCCAAACAGACGACGGATCACTTAATTTCAAAAGCCTTGAGGAAGTCCATTCCCACTTGACAATTTTATATGGATATCTGCCACAGTTCACCAGTGGCGAAATTCCAAAGCTACTGCAAGGCGTTGTAGGAATAGTAGCATCTATTTCCTCATTCACCTGTCTTGGCGGGCCTGTCGTTCCATTCATTTGTGGAGTGTTAAGTAAAGTATTTGCTGCTTTCGGGGGCAACACGCTCACTATAGGGGAGGTCGTTGAAAATGAAATCCGACGAATATTTTCTGGCCACAGATATGAAACACTTCTGGAGGAGGCAGAGGACCTCCACCTCATGTACCGTTTTGCATTTGACTTCCTAAACCCAGCGAGTGAGAAAAGTCACTTTACTGAGCATGATATAACGAACATGAATATTCAAATGAATGTTTTTCAAGGTGTTACGTTTCTTCGTAAGTTGGGAAAGCTAATCAAGGAGCTAGCAAAAGAACACGAAGAGGATGATCCTTGCAAAAAGGAAGAGAAGGCAAAGACAGCGATGCAATTCATTGAGTTATATATAAAACTAGCTTCACTACGGGACATGATTCTGTTTCAGTTCTATACAATCACCAACTCAACACCCCACAGTCAGTATCTGGCAGGAGGAGTGCAGAGGGTGATAGGCGCCTTTGATGAACAAGACCGAGAATGTCTTGGCCTGTTTCTCAAGCCCTCAAAAGATTACGTCTACATTGTTTCATACGTCATAGAAGAGAATTGGTTGCTTTTAATGCAGTTTCTTGACCAGAAGAAGCTGCTTCCAGATCAAAGCTGGTTGACATATGGAGAGTTTGAACTGCGTTCAGTGAAATGGCCCGAATGTCATGCTATCCGTTTGAGGTCACATAGGTCATTCTTTGGAGACGGGGACCTCAGGTTTCTACGAGGCAACAGCCAAGCAGTCGGACCGGAGTCATTGTTTTGCTTTAAGCGGATCAAGAGAAGAAGAACTTATTTTCATATTAAACCGATAGGAAATTCTGGAGAGTTTCTTTGTATGACGAAGGGCCCCAGCCGATGGGTGATGTCTCTAAAAGATGGTCCAAAACACCAGTGCGAATGGAAGGTTATCCAGATGGACAATGGAAACTATGTGTTTTCTCCGCGTGCTTTTCCTGATTATTTCATGGGCATGACTAAGCTGTTGGATGGAAGCGTTGCAGGATTTCTCGGGGGTTATAATGAACAAAGTCACTGGACACTTCGGGCATCGGATTAAAATCCCATAAGGCAGCTTTTTATAATGTCATTTAAACCTAAGAACAGTGAGACATGCAGAAAATGATAAACAAATAGATTGAAAATTCTGAGAGTGCCATAACCCCTCATTTGTTCTCAAAAAGGTTATTGGATAGTGTCGTAAAAGAGAGGGAAACTGTATTATATTGGCTTTTGAAATTCGACAGTTTGTAGTTATGTCAAGTGATGGATAATTGTAGCGAAAACAACAAACAAACAATTAACTGGATAGTAACATGATCTTTATAGATACTATAACTGTGGTAATTAACCGAAATACCTAATACACAAAATGTACATGCTTTCTGGTCTCGAACACCGCACAAAAAACTCTTTAAATAATTTTAGATGTGTCTACTAAAATCTAACTAGTGTTTTTAAACTTCATTCCATAGGGGTGGTTTTATTTCTACAGTTCATATATTTTCTACAATAAGGTCACCTGTCACCAGGTCCCTCTTGTATTGTAAGAACACCTACATCGTCTAAATTCCAGAATAACGATTTCGCTTCAACGCATCCCCTGGAATTACGGAGATGGTAAATATGTCTCTCATGTCAAACTTTCTATACGTGTAAATACTGCGAGTAAACACCATACATGTCAAAGAGAAGGATTTGTCGGGAACATAGGTATATTTTACCAGAAAGTTGTACTGTATATTTGGATAATTTAAAGGGCTAATATTTCGCGGTTGTCGCAGTAGAGCTTAGGTCGTAAGTATTGAATTTCGCGCAACCACGCCATGTAAAAAATCTTCACTTAATCTCTATACATTTGTCTACATATATTGATATTCACTGGGTATATATTCTCGCGCTATATTTTATGACCGCAAATACAGCCATATTTACACCTCATGAATATTGCTAACTATATCCTACTGGTTAATCTAGATTGTAATTGTACTGTATTGTTACTAAAGCATGATTGCCTTGTTTTAAGTGAGTATAGCCATATCATATTTTTGTTTATGACGACTAAATAACATTTCGTAATATGACATCATAAAATGATTATGAGGACGTTACTCATTCTAATTTTCATGCCATAATGTCAAAACCATAAGGAGATGAAGAGCCCAAACTGTCCTTAATAACCTTATTTGATAAAAAAAAAAAAAAGGAGTAGAATTTTATTTCCATCACTTATGGGATTAAGGATTCTCGTAATTTGTTTTTTTTAATCAAGCTACATGAAATGAAACATTCTTAAGCTCGTTTTCTTATTTGAAAATCTTTTAATAGAAACTCATGTGAGATCTTGCATATACATAATGTATAGTATATGTCCTGTATGAAAGCAGATTAGCACCAACATAAAGTATGAAAACATTTTATTTTACATCAATTAACCTGTGATAGTCACAATTCATTTTTGCTTGGGTTTACTTAGATAACCTGCTTTGTTTTCTTACCAATGTGATTATTGAGTTGTCCATATAATGCTACCCAAATTTTGTTGTGTATGTTGTACTTTGTAGACTAACTGTGATAAAATGATTTAATTGCCAAAAAATATACTCGACTGGATTTGGTCACTAGATAAGTGCTGAATGGATATTGGGACAATCGGATTAGTGATGGCTGGATACTGGAACAATGGGATTAGTGATGGCTGGATACTGGGAAAATCGGATTAGTGATGGCTTGATACTGTGAAAATCGGATTAGTGATGGCTGGATACTGTGAAAATCGGATTAGTGATGGCTGGATACTGGGAAAATCGGATTAGTGATGGCTGGATACTGGAAAAATCGGATTAGTGATGGCTGGATACTGGAACAATCGGATTAGTGATGACTCGATACTGGGAAAATCGGATTAGTGATGGCTGGATACTGGGAAAATTGGATTAGTGATGGCTGGATACTGGAACAATCGGATTAATGATGACTGGATACTGTGAAAATCGGATTAGTGGCGGTTGTGTACAGTTAATTCGCTATAATTGATTAAGTTGTTTTAATTAATCCATCGTTGCATTCTCTACAATAGATGGGAACATTTATAAATAATTGTGTCAATTGAATATTATTCCTGATGTCGTACGTTAAACACACAGATACATTTTATCATTGCACTACATGTAATAGCCTAAGTATTATCACAATCTGATAAAACGTACATAACTGTGATGCCTACTGATAGTGATAGTATTTTCCTTTCAGTGATATCACTAACACACGGAGCAGTGCTAATCCTGCGGTCATTTTATTTTTGTAGTTATCATTGTATCATTGGTAATATACAAGCCAATTTTTGTGCTACAGATAGTTTCATCTAATGCCACTTTTCAGACAAATAAAATAACCATTTTCATGAATGACCATAATTTTGTTTTAATACATGATTTCAAAATAATTTTCAAATTTAATTTCATATCGTAAAATAAATAATTTCGAATTAATGTGATGTAAACAAAACACAATTTCTTATGTTACCATATGCCTCGATAGAAAACCATAACTTCACGCTATTAAGTCGTTATTGTGTATTAAGTAGGATATATACTGTAAACCAACTTATTTTCGCGTCACTTAATTTCACGTGTACATACCTAATGACATTTTTGCGAAAATAAGTTGGTTTACAGCACTGAAAAACAAGTCAATTAAAGCTGAGAGATTTTTTGTAATTTTTCATCAAAACTGGCTCAAATAATAAAAGATATCGAATGACGTAGTTCGAAGTATATTCATTGTTTCCCATCTTCTCAAAATTATCCAATAGCAAATGTTACGAAATTTATGAACTTTTTGGAATAAATATGCTTCTCTTCTGTGTCTTAACATTAATTTACTTTGAGTTTGATTTTTTTTTTCTGATTTTACTCGAATCATCGGTCACGGAAATCTTGATACCAGAACAAGATCTCAAACTTGGACATGTAAACACCATAAGTAGGGAAAGCATTTATGTTACTCCCTAGAAATGGAAAATTTAAAATTGGGAAATTAAAATAATCACGCTCTCCATACAGCTCAATCGTAAGTGGTCCCTGTTGGTGGTTATGTTGTAAGTAAAGATCGAGACAAGAGACTGATGTTGAAGAGTCTGTAGTGTCTTTGATTTGAGGGACAAAGTGGTGCATGGTGAAGTTTTATATTTCCTGTTCAATATTTACCTCATATTATATGAAAAGTTCTATATTGAAAAATAAATATTCTGTCGTGGTTGCTTTATAATGGTTATTCAGGAAATAACTACCAGCGCGAAAACACCTTTAAAATAGAACACAACTTCATAATTGAAGGTAGTACTTGCCTGCGGTTTGTACAATTGTTATATTAGGAATCAACGTTTCAAGCATGACATTTATAACAAACAGATGTATATACGTCGCGTTATCTGATAACAGCGTCACATTCGTCCTATATTTACACAATATTCATATAAAGCAACGTTATCTCACATTGCTGTCAGATAGTATTTACCTGGTACAAAAAGTGTAACAGATATATATCGCTTGTATATGACAAGATGAATATTGCTCCATGATTATGGCCATCATCAAAACTGGTATCACATCCCTATACTTCAGAGACATCAGGTAAACATATCTTTTTTGTTTTAAATTTTGTTAAGAAATGCAACAACATGTATCTGAAATCATCAATAATATGATCTTGTACGTTACAAGCTTAACACCCACAGAAAATGTATAATCTTTGTTAATTAAAGTGACCAAGATTTTACATGGCATTATCATAGACACAAACTTGTGTTTTGGGGATTATATAACATTGGAATAGTCTTTTCCATGAAAGAAAACGTTTTAGACTAACGAACGATTTGTCAATTTCAACTTTCAACATCTTAATCAACACGTTATCTCTGAGAATATGTAAATATACTGCACTATTTATTTATTCGTTCATTTTATTGTCGTTCAATATATTTAGATCTTTCTATCCATTTTATATATTTTTCATATATGTTTTAGAAAAGAAAAACTACCTGATCATTGAAATGGAACATTTGAAAACAGCATCGCCAACAATTGACGATGTAGAAGATGTCCTTTCCAAGATTGAAGTTTACTTACAACAAATGAAAATAAATCTAAACAGAACTCATGAAGTTGAAAAAACATACTTCAAAAATGGGGACGGACCAATACATATACAAAGATTACAGGAAGTTGCCAATCATTTGAAAACAATCTATAGACATCTACCGCAGTTCACAAGTGGAGATCCGTTTCAGGTACTGCATGGCGTGGCGGGGATCGTATCTTCAGTCTCGTCCTTCACCGGATTGGGTGGGCCGGCCGTTCCGGCTATTTGTGGGGTGTTAAGTAAAGTCTTCACCGCATTTGGGGGTACGAAAATAACTATAGCGGAAGTCGTCGAAAATGAAATCCGACGAACATTTTCTGGACACAGCAACGAAACACTTCTGGAGGAGGCTGAAGACCTCCACCTCATGTACCGTTTTGCATTTGACTTCCTAAACCCAGCAAGTGAGAAAAGTAACTTTACTGAGCATGATATAACTAACATGAATATCCAAATGAATGTTTTTCAAGGTGTTACGTTTCTTCGTAAGTTGGGAAAGCTAATCAAGGAACTAGCAAAAGAGCACGAGGATACACACCCTAACAAAAAGATCGAGAAGGCAAAGAAAGCAATGGATTTCATTGAATTATACATCAAACTTGCGTTATTGCGAGACATGCTTTTGTTGCATTTCTATGCAATCATTAACTCTACAACACACAGTCATTATCTGGCCGGTGGAGTACAGCGGGTGCTAGGCTCATTTGATGAGCAAGATCGAGCAGCTCTTGGGCTGTTTCTCAAACCGACAAAAGAATACGTCTACATTGTTTCATACGTCAAGGAAGAGGAGTGCGAACTTTTACTAAAGTTTCTTGACCAGAAAAAACTTACACCGGATCACTCCTGGTTAGCACACGGGGAATTTGAACTTTATTCACAGAAATGGCCGACATATCACGCTACACGCATGACAGCACATAGATCGTTTTTCGGAAATGGGGATTTGAGGTTCATACGTGGTACCTATGATTCGGTTGGACCGGAATCATTATTTTGCTTTAAGCAAATCGAGGAGAAAAGAAACTGTTTTTACATAACACAGGGGAGAAAACTAGACGAGTTGATTTGTATGACTAAGGGCCCAAATCGATGGGTGATGTCTCTAAAAGACGGCCCCAAACACCAGTGCGAATGGAAGGTTATCCAGATGGACAACGGAAACTATGTGTTTTCTCCACGTGTTTTTCCTGATTATTTCATGGGCATGACTAAGCTGTTGGATGGAAGCGTTGCAGGATTTCTCGGGGGTTATAATGAACAAAGTCACTGGACACTTCGGGCATCGGATTGAAATTCCATTATGCAGCTTTTTATCGTGTCATTTAAACCTAAGAACAGTGAGACATTTGGAAAACGATAACCAAATAGATTGAAAATTCTTCAAATATATTATGATCAAAGTCACTGGACACTTTACGCCTACGTATGAGTTTCCTGGGGACATAAATGTATCATGTCCTATGTAAGCTGAATATAAACATCATTCAAAAAACAACATCGTCCGTTTACACTTACTAGCATGGCCAAATGCCTTTATATGAACTATCATGTTACTGGGCGAACATTGTCATCTATATGGTTTGTAGATATTGGTGGAAGCTAAGAAAAAAGAAAAAAAGAAGGGCATTTCATGATTTTACAATATTAAAGTTTCTATTTTTTTTAAATGTTAATTATGACAAAATTACACGAAATATGGAATGATGTACTCGTTGCTGCCTCAAAGGCAAAGAAAAGGATGGGATAAAATATCACATCATCGACGATTTAAAGAGTCAACGTGAGTCTGTTAGACAAAAATTAAAGATAAGTTAAACATGGAAAGCCATCAGGAATCGATACAGTTGTCATTTGCAAACCAGTGCCTTTCTGTTTATCATCCAGGGTGTAACTCGGCACGCGCAGGTTTGGTTCCCTTTCTATTTTTAAATCTCTATTACATACTTTACTTATGAATTGTTGATGTAACTGAGACGGAAAGATAAACCCTTAGGGGTTTATGATTTTTAACTTGATAGAATTTTACATTTATAAACAATAATATAAAGAGATTCAACTCTTCTAGAAAACAAGTTACAATGTACTTGGATTTCTGTATTGATAGTAAATATACTTTTCTTTCTTTTTAGACCAAGAATGTTGTGAATTTCGTAAAATGGAATGACAACCGAAATGTCCATTGTTGATGTAAAGAATGGTATTTGGTTTATTTTGTTGATTTTGTTTAACGTCCTTTTTACAGCCAGGTTCATTTAAGGACGTGCCAGGTTTGGAGGTGGAGGAAAGTCGGAGTACCCGGAGAGTAGAGAATAGTATAAACAGGGAGAACTAGTGCACTAGAGTGAGAGGCGTTAATAATTTAACAGTAAGTTAGGAAGGAGATGTATTCGTGGGTTTAAATATATATCTTCCTATAGTAACCATTGCGATATTTAAAGGATTGTTTGTTTTGTTTATTGAATCGCTTTAAAAATTGTAAGGACTTCATCCAAATCTTTGAAGACATGAAGTGACCTGGGATCGTTCCAGTACATGCTATCATATACCACAGAGATTACCAATCCACATGTAACCTTTTATTTATCTTGTACATAGACTTGAAAAAAACATACAGAATATCTGGATGTGTGAATAAATTTCTCAGTCATGTGTAAGTAAAAACAGCGGTATCAGCTATCACATCTAAAGGGTTTTTGCATTATTGAATTTACCCAGGCAACATGTGTAATAGACGGCGCATAAATCTGTAAACAGTTTAAATTTCATACATTTTTGTGTTAGAATTGCACCAACTCTTGTAATCCTCTCAATACACTCTTAATAATTCATATATTTTACTTTTCACTCTTCATATGCGAACAATAAACCTGCACATTTTACCATTAGACAACTATTATCCTTAAGCTTTAGTCTAGACATCATTCATAAAACAATGCTGTTATTTGATATGGTGATAATGCTGTTTTGCTTACCGATAATTATTTGAGAACTTGACTATTAACTAAGAAAACTATTTCGTTGAAAATTGAAATGATGCAGATTAATAAGTTTATTTGAAACTATCTGACAGTAATTTGGCGTTTTGATCATATACATTGTATCAATAACACGTGTCATCATGAATGATATGGTTCGTTTATCCAAAATGATTTTAAAACAACAAAAAATATTTCAATGAAGAAGCTTTATTGTACAGCTATATTTCACCTCAAATATAGACTCAAGCAACAATCATGGCGTTATACATTTATTGTTGTCGAACATTGACATTCTCTGAATTATAAATGACAGAACGATCTATCAATTACAAGTCTTTTTGTTTCAGAAATATATTTGATATACTTGTACATAATTGTAATAAATCATTATTATGAGTATCAGGCCAATGTGATACCGGAATATCCTGAATGTTGACTTGTCTTAATACAGTGAAAACTGACTTTACCGTGCACTGTACATGTATTAGGCTGACTCAATGTGTCGGATATGACAGTTTGTCAGTAAAGTAAGTGTTAGCAAGGACATTGGAGTAGTGGATAGGGTCAAATGTTACAGTATGTCATAAAGTCAGCATCGGCAATGGAAGTGGATCATGTCACCATTCAGGTGGTCGGTAAAGTCAGGATTCACCCCTTAATATCTTAAGTTGTATCAGAGCCTACACATGTAAAGGTATACTGCAAAACTATGTATAGTATATTGTATACAATGTGCATTGATAAAAATGTGTGGAATTTGGAAATAAAAGTTACTCCATTAATGAAAGTATCTTCAGATAGTTCCCACAGCATAAACTAGGCAAATAAAGTTTATGATGTGAACAAAAAATAAAGATTTTTTTTCTATTTTGGAACGAGGCGAGGGGAAGCAAAATATTAAGAGAAGGAGTGAATCATTCAACAAAAAATAAATTGTTTTGATGTATCACCATTTATAGTTATTTCTATGCATGTATTTCATCATTTCATTCTGTATACTTACCTTTTATAACACAATGCCACAAACCAATAATACACGAGAAAACGGGTACCCCAGTCAAAATCGACCAGCCTCACATTCGAACTTATATGATGAAAGAGTGGCAAAGACGTTAAGTGACACTCAGTTGACGAATTCAATCATAAGCCTAAGTAAAAGTCTTCACTCCTTTACAGTCTCACAGCTGATGTTGTACAGGAAAAAGCCCTTAACTCGTAAAGTAGCCTTGAATTATACCCTTGTGGCGAGAAAGGTGTACTCAAGTGTGCACCATGCTCAATTCAAGCTCGAATTAAGGAAACATTAATTGATTTGACTCGCATGACGTAACAACGACCTTGCGAAATCGAACCTCGACTGACATGTACAGACCAATAAACCCCAGAATACACGCACTTAAACCTTACAGGACATTTCACTAAGTCTACAATAAAAAGATGCTATAATGTACGAGACCATCAGCTGACGAATTCAGTTATAACAGTGGCATACTTGCAAATACCTGGTAAGAAAACACAAAATCACAACATGATTATTAACTGTTCCTGACTGGTAATAATCTCTAAAACAAAGTTCTTCCGTTTTCAACAAATAAGACGATGTATAAGCAGATGCCGATTTACGGCACTTAACTATATTTTTCATGATTTTTCAGGTGAATATTTCAAAAAATAATCAAAGAAACGTGCAAACCAATCCCGTTACACTAGCATTACTACTGCATGTTAAGTCGATCGCCATGCTATATAATGTAGTGAAGCGGATAACTGAAATAACAATGCTTTTTATATCAAATCACAAAGCAGTGCGTTTGGTCATAACTGAAAGGCTGAGATATGGAGACAAGCAACATGAAAATATTTTAGTGTTGGTTGCTATTTTTATATGACGAATGAGTCAGGGCAACGCAAAAGCTGCAAGGACAGTTTAGATATACATGTATATTTTTCCCCATTTCTACGTACCATACTACTTAACTGGAACGTTGTTACATGTACTTTTAATAACATTCGCTTACAATAAAGATTCCTTTCATTTTTCATTAATTTTACAACATTGTCGCTGTGTCGATAATGAAATATTAATCGTTATTAAACACGATATAAACAAAACTAGATGCCTTAGCATTTCTTTGAACATGAATGCATTGATAAATGTCATTAGAGATAATTTCAAATTCTAAAAATACATAAATAACACTCGAAACGAAAGTATTAATATGTCATTTGAATTAGACAGGAGAAAGTGGAAGCCTATATTAGACAAATAAGCTAACAATACTATTATGAATTTACTTTAATATTCTATGCTATTCTTACCGTGTATTGTATATTAACGCTATCTACTCTATAATCTGCCATGCCATTCTTGCTGTATATTTTATGTTCTAATCAAGCAGTTTATTGCCAGATTAGCCGATTACACTAGTTTTTTTCTCTAATCATAATATATATAAATTACTTTTACTGTATTAAAATGATTTGATTCTAATATGATTGATGAAAACATTAACTGTCTAATTGTAACATAGCATGCTTGTTGCGTAACGATTACTTAATTATTGTGTATCTTCATTGTTAGGGATAGACACAGTACAGTGTTAATACTGAATGATACTGACCAAATAGCCTGTGTGATACATTGGTGTGTTTTATTTTGATGGATGATGATGATGATGATGATGATGATGATGATGATGATGATTGATGATAATGATAAATAACCAATGTTCTCTCCGTCGATGCCAACGGTATATTCTTCAATGCAAGTAGTTAGACTTTCTAGGTCACCTGGACAGGACAATGCAGTGTTGGTTCCCATGTTCAATGTGATGTCTTTAGTGTCCACTGACATCGGATACGCGAACAACCAAGCAGCCCAGCGGCACTTCCATCCAATAGTTTAGTCATTGCCATGAAATAATCTGGGAAAGCACGTGGCGAAAACACATAGTTGCCATTATCCATCTGGATAACTTTCCATTCGCTTTCTGGCCCGGGAAGCTGTTTTAGGAACATTATCCACTTGTTTGAGCTCTTCGTCATTGTTAAAAATTCATCAGAATGTCTCTTCTGTGTAATGTAAACGTAATTTCCTTGCCCTTGAACTTTTTCAAAAGAAAACAAGGATTCTGGCCCCACTCTATCTTTAGTACCACGAATATACCTCAAATCCCCGTCTCCAAAGAACGACCTATGTCTTCTCAGACGGATGGCATGATATTTCGGATATTTCACTGAACAAAGTTCAAACTCTCCGTGTGTTAACAAGCACTCTTCTGGCAAATGCCCTTTCATCCGAAGGAATTTCATTAAAAGTTCATGCTCCTCTTCCCTCATGTATGACACAATGTAGACGTATTCTTCTGTCGGTTTGAGGAATAGACGGAGAACTTCTCGGTCTTGCTCATCAAAGGAATCGATCACCCTCTGTAGTCCTCCGGCCAGGTGCTGACTGTGGGTTGTTGAGTTGGTGATTGTATAGAATTGAATCAGAAGCATATCACGTAGTGATGCTAGTTTGATATATAATTCAATGAAATCCATGGCTTTCTTTGCTTTCTCGATCTTTTTGTTCGGGTCGTTCTCCTCGTGTTCTTTTGCCAGTTCGTTGATTAGTTTCCCAAACTTACGAAGAAACGTACCACCTTGAAAAACATTCATTTGAATATTCATGTTCGTTATATCATGCTCAGTAAAGTGACTTTTCTCTATTGCTGGATTAAGGAAGTCAAATGCACGCCGATACATGAGATGGAGGTCCTGGGCCTCCTCCAGAAGTGTTTCATCGCTGTGTCCAGAAAATGTTCGTCGAATTTCGTTTTCGACTACTTCACCAATACTGAGACTGTTACCCCCAAAAGCGGAAAATGCTTTACTTAACATCCCACAAATAACCGGAACGACTGGTCCACCAAGACCAGTGAATGAAGAAGCTGACGACACCATCCCCACTGCGCCTTGCAACAACTTAACAGGATCAGAACTGATGAACTTCGGCAGATGTTCATGTAACTCCTGCAGGAAGGACGCGACAGTTTCTAGTTTGCTAAAATCGAGTGATCCGTCATCATTTTCAAAATATTTCTTTGCATCCTTGCAATATTCCGATATATTTACATTTGCTGATTGAAAGCATTTCTCTATCTCGGAGAGGATATCAGATACATCACCAACTGACGACGTTTTTCCAGCCTTCACATTAGAAGGAAAACTTCTTCATTGAATTTGGGTCTTCTGAAAAAATGAATTATAAAGATGTTACGAATTGAAAAAGGTTGTGATAATTTCTTACGTGCGTTAATGTTAAAAAGAGACTTTGAGAGAACGACTAGAAATGTATAATAATATGACGTCTATTGAGACTATATATTGTTGGTATGATCTCCCATTCACTTATAGTCATACAATGTATAAACTCAAAGGTATGTATGATTCCATTGTGTGAGCCGCTTCAGCAAAACACAAAGAACAATGTTATATTCTTAAAATCGTGCAGGTCTGACGAGGAAATGCACGTCTTTGTACATGAGATATAAAAAAATATATAAATATATACACCCAAAACAGTACTGGCAAGTTAAATTGATATTCAGCTATTATGAAAGGCTCCAATACGCCAGTACATTGGTATGTTTGAGAAAGACAAGCTTGAGGAAGTTAAAACAATTGATATCATATCTAGCTTTAGTTATTACCTAAGCTGTCATTGACAATGACAAAAACATAAGTAAAAATAACGTGTCGTTATCCTTATATAAGGTTATAGATATATCATGTATACAGAAATCTACAAGTATGTTAATTGTACATATACATGAAATCAAAACGAAACGCTGAACTCCTTGAGATTTGTACATTTGTATACATTACGAGTGACAGAAGGAAATATTACATATACATGTACATTGCATTGACCAGTCTCTACACTAAACTGATAGGCGACATAGCAGAGTTATAATGATTATATAATGATGACAAATATTGACCAAACTTTGCACCAAAAATGACCACTCGCTTAATTCAAACACTCGGATAACTCGAAGTGTTATCATGGTCCTGTCGAGTTCGAGTTAACGAAGTTCCACTGTATATGCAATATAGTCCAAGACACCTTTTTGTGTGTTGCTAGTTGTCGACATCATGGTCAACATTGTAGAGAATAGTGAAATAAGGACAAAACGATAATGATAAAGCATGAGTTTGTCGTCCTTTCTTTGAATTTTGCAGGGTCCCGGTGAACCAGGATGTGAATTGACGAAAATCGGTCACGGTAAATAGATCAAAAATTAATTCATCAATGTTACCGAAATGCATCAATGTATTATGTATACTAACCTATTTACAAATGTACTCAAGTACATTAATATTCCATGCAGGAGTAAACATATATTATCAGAGTAAGTCTCGATTGCGGTATCTCCAAATTGTCGAATGTTGCACAGCTAAACGGGCGTCGATTTAAATAACCGTTAAGTGCACCAGTAGTTCTTTTCATAATTGTTTCTATATGTAGCATTCTTTAGTGCTGATTAGGCCATACACTGTTTGCATAATAAGTATTGTCTATATTAGGTGATTTATATAGAGTATATAACTACTTTAAAATTGCCAAAACATTGCAGGTGATTCGCCGGAACTAAAGCCTACGAAACACTCTTCATAGTTTAGAGATCTCGAAAGAAAAGCCTCCTTGAAATCAAATGAATATGTCACATCATATTACCGATTTATCACAAGAATGATAAATGCAAGACTGAATTTTAGATATCATAATCAATTATTACATTTTATACACGTTTTATATGACAAGAATTCACCTACACAGGAATGATATGATTAAACGAACAAATTCAAAAGGATTGTAATAGACATTGTTTAAGTATTTTTTGACCAGTTGATTTTTGTATTACGTCATCGGCCATAATTTGTTTATATGTTGGGTGTATCACCCTATGAGCAGCCAGGGTAATTACGAAACGGGGTCTCGTCGCAGTGGCTACCTCACTGAACACCTTACGGAGGTCCGTTGCATGCCATCCAGAGCCGGCCCTTTTTTCAGCTTCCTAAGAAACAAATTGACACGAGTAGGGAACGTCAAACCACGCACCTCTGACCTTCATCTAAGGTTAAGTGGCCAGCGCTCTAATGAGCTATCGAGGCTCCCTACATCAACGACAGAGAGCTTCAGCGCAAAGCCAATTTAAGCATGCGTTTCATATATCTTGCATATCGCTCTAATCGTTGTCAGCAAACCCCTGTATATACGCTTATCTACTCTGCAGAATGTATGTCTGATGCATGACTGAATTCGTCTGACAGATGTCCGGGTTTTCATATGCACGTGAATTCATATCTCAATGATTTGTTTGGCCAATAAATGTCATGCTGGCATGGAGATCTATTTTTTAGAAAATGTTATGATTTATGATACAAACGGTGATTCATAATCTTATATTACATCGATCTGAGAATGAGTTATGATTCACGTAGCTACATATTAACGTTTGCTCCACGTATCCCCATTGACGCTATGCCAAGAGGCAGTTGCCACCATAACACCAAGTACCTCAGGCTGTAACACCCAGTAGGTCATGTGACATTTAAGAAAGGTGGTCATTTTATTGCTGGTTCAGTTTTCAAAATTGTTGAAAACGATAGGGTAATGTGAATTTGAGTATCTAACAGTGCATTTAATGTTAACGTTGTTATAGTCGATATGACAGCAAGATGTTTGGTGTGCATATGCAGCATGGGTTCTCATGGCATTTACCCATCTTCATATTGCTGTCATATCGACTATATATAACACATATAAAAATATTACAATATTACTTATCACCCACACAAAAACAAAACTGCAATATAACTAAGCACCCACACATAAACAGTTACAATATTAACTTCGTCATGCATTTTCCGATTTTACACATGGAGACCTTGAGATATATACAACTTCCGGTATGACGCCTGTATCCTGTCTCGATAAATCGTTTCATTGTTATAGTATATGTAGACTGTGTATGAGGCTTTACTGAAATGTTATGTACACATACGGGATGGTGCTGCTGTATTTAATATTTTGATTGCAGCTTAAAAGGTATGTATGTGCTTATCATAAGACGTTATAAAACGAAATATCATTATATTTTCATTGACAGTTCTTCCATTATGTTAGTGTATCGTTCAACCTGTTATAATATAAATCTGAAATAAATTGTAATTCAACCTAAAATGCCGATTTCAATATGTATTTATTCTCACCGAATTACTCTAAACGTTCTAATTATTCCCTTCTTTTTTAAGTCGCATTAATGTGAATCTCATAAATCTTGATTGACCCATGGTCGCCTGACGAATAACTCTCATACACTTATCAAACAACATTTGCTCTCTGATATCTATAATGACAGTGCTCTTGCTAATCAGTAGAGTTCTAAAGTTACTGATACTTTTATTTTATTTAACTTGTTCACAGTATAGGATAGGTTGTGGGGTTAAAATGACATACATAAACTTAGCTATGGATGATTTCTCTTAGGTAGTCTGGATATGGAGCACACACCATCCACAAGCACAGCCAGTTCCAAAGCGGTAGGTGATCATTCCAAATGTGGCAAAATCATATATCCCGGGGGATATTTGAAGATGAGAATATTTTTTGATACCTTGATATCATTCCACAGACGTTAATTGTTGATTGTATTGACAACGCCAGGTTTTTATTTGCTATGCTTAAACATATTAAATCCTCACTTCAACCTTTATCAAGTCAATATGCTTTAACACAACCTTTACCAAGTCAATATACCTTTCATGTTCTTTGGCTGTCCATCGCAAACTTCAGAACCAAACCTCGATGGAACGACAGTCTACTCACGAAATATCTCCATACATCTCTTAACTGAATATCTTGTCTCCGTCTTGTGATTTATGTGTACAACTAGACCGTGTTTATAGAGATGATTTCTATATTCGAGACCTTTTGTAGCCTACATTTTCCGCCATATTGACATGGGACAATTTCCTTTCACATTGGTTAGCTTTTGAATTATACTTGTTCGTGTAGTTTGAATTGTCGGTTGTTTGTTTTTGACATTGTGGTCTTTTTAGATTTGTATGTTGATGCAGATTGTTTTATTCCTATTATTTACGTTTTATTACGGCTATGTTTAAGTATCACTTGTATCTAACAAAAAAATGATAATCACAAAACGATATCAATTCTAGTCACTTCGAATGGTAATTCATTGATATTAACTTTCCTTTCCTTGGTAGTAACATACCGACACAAAATGTTCAGGAAAGATGGATCATTATTTCTTATTTGCCTTCTGTGTTTTATTTCAGTCTGTCGGGAAAAAACGACATGTACACTACTACATGATGCCTGCTGTCTTTGTTACTCTATTCTGTTTCTGGCCAACCGGTATCATGGCCATCATGAAAGTCACAGACGTACGTATTCAATACAAATGTGGAGGTCACAAAAACCAGGCGACCTGGCACCCAGTTTCGCCTGAACATTTTACCAAGAAAAATCACGATACAATTGTAGCCAACTTAATCATGACCTGTATCGCATCACATTCATGTGTATGTGGTTACCTATGTAAAAACTCTTTTCTTGTGTTTTTCCAATGTCCAAATAACATTATTCAACCAATAGTAGACTCATTCAAAGCTAATATTTATTTCTATGAATACTAACCAGATGCAGACGCCTGTGGAGACACAGTAAATATATAAGTTTAAGCCAAATGAATATAAAACTACTTTATACAGTTATTACATTCTTCTAGGAATTGTGAGTGATGCTAGGGGCCTAAAGTGTATGCTAATATCAGCTTAATTTTCGTTGTAGATTGACGAAGCTAGAAAGAGGGGAGATGCGATATACCTACAGACTAGTAAGAGTGCAGCCAAGAAGTGGATAGGCATATCACTACTGTTTGGAGTGGTAGTTGTCTCCACGGTGTGTTCTGTTATCGGCTGGCAGATATTCCTCAAATCGTGACGAGTCGTAATCAAATTGAATAAGATATGAGAGGCGTGTATGATTTAATAATGACTTTACATGGTGCAAAACAAGCAGCCAAAACATTATATATTGTCAAATTGGCAGGTCATTAAATACGGAAACAGCTTATCTTTTTGTAAATAACACTCGACAATAATATTATACGACTCTGTTCACTGGGTCGGTATGCGAGATCAATGCACGATAACAAGCATATCACCTCTCTGACAATCGCAACATCTCGGCCAAATTCGTCAAAGCTCGGAATCGGACTGTTCTTTGAAAATCTCTGTCAGGATTTTATTGAATGCTTCTACTGCAAAGCGGGCAACAAAACTACCTGTGGCTACCTGTTGATCTGCCCTCCATTAACCAGGAGAGCATGTGTAGGCGATTTAATAGCATTTGTCAATCTTAACCTTTATGAAGTTAGCATTCTGTTGGGAAAGCTGCATTTAACGTGGTTCTTTTTTCATGCATCCTTGAAATATACAACCCTGTACCTAGGGTCCCGTTCTGATTTGTCCCATTTTTAATTTCACTTCAAATGTCATGTGATTAGTCAATGTTGTATTTAAGAAAGCAAGGAATTTTTGGGAGTGATATGTTGGGATAAGTTCACGTCCTAGTGCTGTGTCGGGATAATTTACGTTCGCATGTTGTGTCTTGATATCACCTGCGAATTCTGTGTCTGGATGGAATACTGTTATACAGTCAAAACTTGTAATAGCGGACACCCTTATATAGCGGACACCTGTCCATAACGGACACTTCCAGGAATCCCCAATGAAAATCACTATATAAATACTCCCCGTATCATGTATATGGCGGACACCTTCCTAATGCGGGCAGCGGACACTTATTTTTGTCCGTAAAGTTGTTTAAAATTCCGTATAACGGGCACGTGAAACCATAGCTGATATTTGCGTGTAAAACGTTTCTAAATAACAAGCAAAGCCTTAATTACTCAACTCCCCTGGCAGCAATGCTAACTTAGGAAGCCACTTCATCAGTCACTAATTGTCCTGTTACCTGTAAGTTGCTGTAACAATGGGCAGTAATTACAAGAGAGTGACCGATCGCCATCGGTCACACTCGGAACTCCTCGGAATATGTCTACGCAACATATTAAGAACACCTGAAGAGTTCCGAGTGTCTTCGTATACACTATACTGAACCAGAAAACGGTATTTATTAAATTAAATCCCTACATGGATTTCAGAAAATCATTGTCTCAAAATAAATGCTTAGGGATTATAATTATCAGAGGAAAATGCACTTACATTTATAAAGAGTTAATGTTGTAATAGAAAAGATATTTCAAACATATTTATTTTCCAAAATATTGAGGATTAATGAAAATTGTTTTACTATGATAAGAATTACATTTACTTTTTTGACTATATTGAGTATTTGTCTGAATAGATATTCAGTATAGTATAATATTGTGAAGATTTTTTTTGAAACTATAGGCTTGATTTAAATTATTAAAAATATCAACTTCAATTTTTGTGTCAGATGAATGATTGAAAATTAATTAATTAAGCATTTATCTTTAATTATTTGTCTTTTATTCATTTGTTTAAGTGTTTAAATATAATAAATCAGGAGACATATAGTGTACTATAAACAGACTTTGGTTTGTTTCTTCGTTTATAAGGACACTCTATAAAGGACACTTTTGCCTTGTCCCTTAGGTGTCCTTTATAGACAGATTCGACTGTATTTATGACGGGATCACCACCTTCCTCGAGTAACACAGATCAAGCACGAATCACAACAGCTACCACACATCTGATTATCGACGAAATTGCCCCTTTAAGGAACAGTGGAACACTTTCACTTGTTGTCCATTGTATATATTTCAAACATTGTAGAATTGTTTAGGAAATATTATTCATTATTTGTTTCAACGCATCAATCTGGATTGACTCTTACCGGATATGACGTTCAACAAGGAGACGCCATTTTATAAAACTCAACTTGTAACTTTGTTAAGAGTTATTACATGAATGTATATATCCTGTATCTAATGAACAGATAATCGTCTTTAATATGAAATAAATAAAGCAACTTACAAAATATAAGGTAACATTTATTATAAGAACATGAACTGAATTGCAACCTGTATATGTACTTGGTAAACACTACAGCTTGACCATTCACCAGCCAATAGTGTGTTAAAATTATCAGCGCTCAAAGAGTGATCATAATGCGTTATGCATATTTGGTGTCGTTAAGTTACCACTTTTAAATTCCACATACGATATCATGAAGCGCTTGCTTTGCTAGACATAAGAGATCTTATATGAGTTTAAGAATTTACATACAAAATGGCTCAAAGAGGCTCCCAATGTAAACAGAAGAGCTTGGCATGTGACAGGTGAACTACATGATGATTATTGTTTATTTCATTATTATTATTTTAAAGTGGCATAAAAGTGATATGGATGAACAAATGCCCTTCTACATTCGGACACCTGACCGTTTGGGACTGTTCCCAGTTCTCATCAACCCTAGCAGTATAAAATATCTTATATGAAGATGCTATATGTATGTATCTTATATGAATTTGATAATCAACATTATTTTACGTAACAAGCAGATTGACTTAGCATGTCATAGGTGTCGTTAACCAGGGACACACATGCATGTACTCATCTCCCTGCACTGATCTTGATTATGTATATAAATATTCAGTGCATTTAAAGATATGCATAAACACTGACAGAGGCACTCACGAGACCTAATACATGTATAAACAGTACATCAACACATTATCGACAATGTCTTCGTTACTGTATTTTTAAAACTGTATTAAACAACAAACTTGTATGTACATGTAATTTCAAAGGTACTACGTAATCCTGAAATTGCAATCCTCTCACTTCCCTGAAACGATATAATATCAAGTATTAGGAAATGTATCATATTAAATGATTTCCCAGAACAGAGAATATGTTATTTACTTCTGGACTGGTTTCGTTTAGTGTCTGGGTTTACGTCTGCTTTTTTACGTCGGCGGTTGCTATGTTCAGACGATGTAACTATTGGACAGTGACTGGAGTAACACTGTATACCTTATATACAGTGGCTATTTTTAGAGATGGATGTTTGTTGCGATTGCATTCGGGGTGTTAGGCGGATGTAACGTGGTCGAGGGTCATTCTGGTATGTATTGTATTTTACTCGTTCTTTGATTACTTGTAGCTTTTATTCATATAAGTGTATACAATTGAAGACAGGTAAGTAAACAAGATGCATTATTGAACTAAAGAAATAGCTATAACATGAGAAAATTTATCTAATACTCGTGACGAGTATCTTGTCTTACATCCTGTTAGACTAGATCATTGTGAAATTGTTATTTAATCCATATTCTCGTTTAGTTTCAATGTGTCATTTACTTAAAATGTATGTTGATAATAATGATATAGATATGTTGACATTCTCGACAACTAGAAAGACATATAACAGTGTTTTGTAAGATATTTATTTTCTACATTTTTACCTCCACTTTACCTCCCGTGGTGGCCGAGTGGTTAAGGTGTCCCGACACTTTATCACTAGCCCTCCACCTCTGGGTTGCGAGTTCGAAACCTACGTGGGGCAGTTGCCAGGTACTCCAGCTTTCCTCCACCTCCAAAATTCGGCACGTCCTTAAAGTGACCCTGGCTGTTAATAGGATGTTAAACAAAAACAAACCAAAAAATTACATTTTGTAACTCCCATCTACAATTAACTTCCTGCAATTCCTTAATATTGAAATGTTGTTCTTTTTATTGACTCATAAAAATATTATAATACATTATTTATATAAGCATTTTCGTTGAATCTTTAAATTACTCATATATTGGTGTATGTTCTTCGGTAAAATACCCTTTGTAGGTATTTTCCTCAAGCTAATCTTCTGAAACATGATATACAGTGTACAAATTTAATTCGTGCGTTGAAATGTGGCATAATTCGTGAACGCGAGTTTCCTCTAAGGAGGTGCCAGAACTGCTTAGCATATACATAAATGACGTTTTTTCACTTCAAACCATCATGAACTTTGCCACGCACAGCGCTAAAAATACAGATAAAATATCATGTGACCTGTTTTGATTCCCATAGTGCCGAAATAGACCGTCATGGTCCCAATTACTTTCGTATTCCAAATAGAATTGGCCAAATGAAAATGAATGTTATACTAAACACTTTATTTTAAAGCGGTGGCTCTATCACATGAGGTAAGCAGACATGTTGGTAGACGAAGTTTATACGAGGGCTGATTGATAAGTTGTGAACCTCGTATTGAAGGATTTGAATTTTGCCGGACATATTTTATTATTTTTTTCGTTTTCAACATAATCCCCTTCAGTATCTATACACTTTTGCCAGCGGTGTTTAAAGGCCTCAATGCCACTTTTATAGAACTCCTTTTCTTGATTGTTCAGGAAGTCATCCACTGCATGTTAGGGTTGGGGTTTGGGTGCCTTAAATAGCTGTTTTCAGTTTTGAAAATAGATAAAAATCTGATGGAGCGAGATCAGGTGAAAACAGTCGTGAATGGCAGCCATGGCAATGAGACTCTTTCATCCTAACCCTAACCGATTTTGTCCATTTTGCAAAAGCCACTTGTTCTTTTTTGTTTTTTTGTTTTTGTTTTTTACTTTAGAGTGCTACCTCGTTGATATAAACTAACCAAATGAGACCAGTCCTTGGGTACACGGCCCTATATAGTCAGAGAATAGAAGGAATTAAAAAGTACATCCTTGAGTACCTCCTTCAATATAAAACTCACAACATATCAATCAACCTAGTGTTATGATTTATAGAACCAGTCTAGTTAATGCTAAAATTAAGATATTTCCTCAAATATGTTTTTCTTCTTCATTTTTTCGATACCAGCGCATCGGATGATCACTTATTAAGAACAAGATTTTAGTTGTCTTTTTTGGTACATTGAATATAATAAGACATTATAAAAGTTGGTCCTTCGATGTCAAAAAAGGATATGAATTCGGGGAAGAAACCTCGAAATTTCCAAATAAAATAAAATAGCCCGATGATGTAACCTTACGGTCATACATTAATAATGAAATTTTCGCATATAAGTATATTTATATGTTCTAAATTGAAGTTTTGCATTCAATAACGCAGTTGTTGACTTTTAATATTGTCATTTTTATTATTATTTTGGAAACGGTCAACTTTCAGTCGTAACATGCCAGTATACGCCAGGTCCTTTTGTCGTCACTAATACTAGGGAAAAATTTGTTTCTGAAAATTGCTTGTGCTGAACAGCTGATATAGCTTTTGTTTTTTCTTCTTTTTTTTTCTATTTTCGGAAGATCTGCAGGGGGCTGGGGGGGGGGGGGGGGAGGGGGGGCTTTTATTTGTTTATCACATTAGTACTAAAACATATTTTCACTTATTGTTCATATAATTAAAACGCTCATACCTTTTTATGTAATTAGTTATGTATTACTGTTGTTGAATGAACATTCCTCAAATAAATGTAAATAAAGCCCTGGCTTTGTTGCAACCGAGAGGTAAAACACCGCATGATAAATTGCAATCAAATCTTTTTTTTTTTTTTTTTTTTAAATATTGTCTCCATTTCTTCATTTGTTACCACCAATGACTGCTTTAAAGAAAATTCCACGATAAATTAAACCACGTTTAATATATTTTCAGGTGACCTCAATTTCCTTATGTGAGAGCTGCAACTATGTCGTCAGTTCACGATGTGTCTGAAGCCCTCGCCAAGATTGGGGAATATTTACAAAATACAAATGCAACTATATCGGAGAAATGTAAGGATGCGAAAGAATATTTCAAAAATGAAGACGGATCAAACGACGTAAACAAACTAGAAGATGTCGTGTCCCTCCTGCAGAAGCTATATGGACATCTGCCACAGTTCACCAGTACTGATCCTGTCAAGGTACTACATGGTGTATTAGGCATTGTATCTTCCATCTCCTCGTTCGTCGGTCTTGGTGGACCTGTCGTCCCAGTGGTCTGTGGTTTGTTAATTAAAGTATTCTCCACTTTCGGAGGCGACACACTAACCGTAGGTGAGGTCGTTCAAGACGAAATCCGACGAAAATTTCCTGGTCTCAGCGATGAAACACTTCTGGAGGAGGCACAGGACCTCCACCTTATGTACAGTTTGGCGTTTGACTTCCTAAACCCAGCAAGTGAGAAAAGTCACTTTACTGAGCATGATATAACTAACATGCATATTCAAATGAATATTTTTCAAGGTGGTACGTTTCTTCGTAAGTTGGGAAAGCTAATCAAGGAACTGGCAAAAGAACACGAGGAGAACGACCCGAACAAAAAGATCGAGAAAGGCAAAGAAAGCCATGGATTTCATTGAATTATATATCAAACTAGCATCACTACGTGATATGCTTCTGATTCAGTTCTATACAATCACCAACTCAACACTCCACAGTCAGCACCTGGCCGGAGGAGTACAGAGGGTGATCGGTTCCTTTGCTGAAAAAGACCGAGAAGTTCTCCGTCTATTCCTCAAACCGACAAAAGAATACGTCTACATTGTGTCATACATCAGGGAAGAGGAGCATAGACTTTTAATGAAATTCCTTGGAATGAGAGGGCTTTTGCCGGAAGAGAGTTGGTTAACACAAGGAGAGTTTGAACTTTGTTCAGTGAGATATCCGAAATACCATGCCATCCGTCTGAGAAGTCATAGGTTGTTCTTTGGATACGGGGATTTGAGCTATATTCGTGGTACTAAAGATAGAGTGGGGCCAGAATCCTTGTTTTCTTTTGAAAAAGTTCAAGGGCCAGGAAATTACGTTTACATTACACAGAAAGGACATTTGGATGAATTTGTGACAATGACGAAGGGCTCAAACAAGTGGATAAAGACCCTAAAAGAGCCTCCTGGGCCAGAAAGCGAATGGAAAGCTATCCAGATGGATAATGGCAACTATATGTTTTCTCCGCGTGCCTTTCCAGATCATTTCATGGCCATGTCTAAACTATTGGACGGAAGTGTCGCTGGGCGTCTAGGTTGTTCGCGTAACCGATGTCAGTGGACACTGAAGACATCACATTGAACATGGGTACCATCACATTGTCCTGCCCGATATCTGCGGACCTTATATAATTTGGTAAAAGGCTGTATCAACATTGTTCCGCGAATAAATGACAACTTGGCTTGCCATATATGGCATCATGATCTAAAGTCATGACCTGTTGTAAATAAATATTTTGAATCAGAACCCGGGCTGATCTTTATTTTAAGCATAAAGAAACAGCTGAAATTAACATAATAGAGAACGTGTTGTTATATTTCAGTTGTATTTTAACTCCACCTGGTCGCGATAGCTCGGTCAGTTAGAGTGCCTGCCTCGTAACCTCAACTGGAGATCTGTGTAGCTTGGTTGGACGTGGCGGTTTGCGTTTCACGGGAAGCTGAGGAACGGGGCGGTCTGTGCTGTAAATGTTATGCATTGTTGGCCCAAGTTCTAGACAATTACAAATAATAGTACTTGTCTTATCACAGACACTAGTGTTCCGGTAAGTTTTTTTTCCTACATCGCGACAAACATGAAGAGCTGCCATGCCGTACTTTTTAGCTACTCACTAGATCTTTGCTTGTTGTTAGCCGGAGGCCACGGTATCTATGGGGCGCCGTTTTACTATTTATTCCCATTTGGTGATATCACCTATTCGAATGAGTGATATCACCTATTCGGATAAGTGATATCACCTATTCGATTCATTAAGTGATATCATCCATTCTAATAGGTGATATCACCTATTCGAATAGGTGATATCACCTTTTCGAATAGGTGATATCACCAAATGGGAATAAATAGTAAAACGGCGCCCCATAGGTGTCCGACTAACTGGAATCTTACCATTTCCTCATGTTCCATGAAACCGAACGACATTTCTACGGCATGATACATATAGATTCATATACACATTAAATAAAAATCATCTGTCTGTCTATTGAGACCATCCCCATCGACATTTACCTTGAACGGTTTGCCGACAATTACAATTTTCTTGAAATTTGGTCGTTGGCATTGAGTGTATTGACAGACCAGCAGGCGAGTGCCTATGGTCTTACAAAGTTTATGATGTAGTAGACATGTCATGGTTTCATTTCATTTGTTGTTGTTTTTTTCAACTAAAATTGTTTACATGAGGTATGGACATGTAAATTTACATAAATCATTCTCTAAACGATATGAGGACAGGTATGCATTTGAAATACATGTATATTTTTAAACAAAGGAAGTTGGGCTCGCAGCGCTTAATGTTTGGTTCGGTTTATTTTTGTTTACGTCCTATTAACAGCTAAGGTCATTTAAGGACGGCCTCCCGTGCGTGCGACATACATGCGTGTGGTGAGTGTGTGCGTATGTGTGTTTTGGGAGGCTGCGGTATGTTCGTGTTAAGTCTCCTTGTGATAGGCCCGAAACTTTGCCGATTTATAGTGCTACCTCAATGGAGCATACTGCCGAAGACACCCAACAGCACACCCCACCCGGTCACATTATACTGACAACGGGCGATCGAACCAGTCGTCCCACTCCCAATATGCTGAGCGCTAAGCAGGAGTAGCAACTACCATTTTTTAAAGACTCTGGTATGTCTCGGCTTTGGGACGGAGCCCAAAGCCTTGCTCACAGCGGCGAACGCTCAACTAAAGGCCAAAAGTGAGGCATTGTCAAGGTAGACATTAGGAAGAAGAAAGTTGTTCAGAAAGAAAAGAAAAGATAGGATCCCAAGTTTAGTCGCCTCTTACGATCATGCAATGGGGCAGCAGGTACAATTCATACGCCCTACCCGTAGCGCTCAAACATGATTCCTTAGTAAAACGAACTAGATTTACTTGTTTGTTGTTTTTTACTGGCCAAAATAATCAAAACACATACAATATGACGGAGATATTTTTATATCGTGTTCCGTTCCCACTATGATCATTCTCATTTTTAGAATATTTGCATTTGCTGCCCATTTTCTCATTGACACAATGCTAAGAGGCAGTTGCCACCATACGCCTATAACACCCGATGCCTCAGGCTGTAACACCCAGTGGGTCAAGTGACATTAAAAAAGGTGAGATTTTTTTTTGTTTTTTTTGTTGGCGAAGTTATTTTTCAAATTTGACAAAAATGGCAAGACAAAGTAAATTTAGTATTGAACAGTTATTTTAATGCTGTTATATTTCTGTCATATCTACTATAACAACATAAAATTCACTGTTCATTGCTTATATAGTTTTGCTATAGTTTATCAATTTTAAAATGAATTTTGCATATATGTTCAACGTTAAATATAGGAAATCAAACGTTGAAGGAAATGAAAAGTGTTAGTAGTCATGTTCTTCCACGCACATTTTTTTCAGCTGAATGAAGTTTTTAGTCATGTGACAATTTCAAAAAGGCGGTAATTTTTTGTAGGTTCATTTTTTCAAAATTAACGAAAATGATAAGGCCGCGTAAATATAAGTATTGAATAGTGGTTTTAATATTGAAAAAAAAATTTGAAGAACATGTTACCAACACCTTCCATGCAACATAGGCAATATCGACTATATATAACAACATTAAAACTAGACCGAGTTTCCTCTGGCCCTGATACGTATAGCTACACCAGAAATGGTGTAAGGGCCAGAGGAAACTCGGGCTACATTAATACCAGTGTTCATCACTTAAATGTGACGTAACCGAATTTGACCGATAAGTAGAAGACGTTTACTCTCCCGGAACACCTGGTCTATCATCCATGTTGAAAATATATTTTTTTTTCTCGCATTCTATGTAAGAATGCTGGACGTGTTCCATGCTTGAAATCTTATTGTTCTGTTGTCACTACCCCTGTTCTGTTTTTTGAGAATGAGGCATTGTATATTTTGGGATTGGTCCTCCTAAATTTACCTCGTGTATTGACAGCAGTATCACACATTTCGCAGGAGGCGATGTTCTAGGTTGGATATAGTTCCATTTATGGCTTCCGTGCAAACATGTCCTCGTTTGGTACAGTACATAAATATACATAAACAGAAGGTATACTAGTTTGATATATACATGTGCTGAGTTTCTTGTTAGCTTAAATGTTTGCAATTTGATATAAAGTAATTAAGCATTTAATTACCTAAACTAAATACCTAGCTGTCAGAAAAGACAGCCTCGCTAAAGAAACAAGAGATCCCAGAGGGATCTTGCCGCCCAGCATTGAATGATCTTTATAGGTTCCATATCAGATTGATCTCCTCTCTATCTTTCCCTTCCTCTTAATAATCTGTGTAAATTGAGAAACATCCCTCCAGTACTTTTTAAACAAGGGGAACCAATATATGAAAGAGATTTAGCGATAATGACTGTCTGTTGGCCATGTTGTTTTCAGATTGGTCCCAATATGCATAACTAGGCACCAAGGGGAACCTGCATATGAAATTTGAGAAAGATCCCTTCAGTACTTTCTGAGAAATAGCGATAACAAACTTCAATTGCCAAAATCCAAGATGGTTGTCTGTCGGCCATGTTGTTTTCCGATTGGTCTCAAAATGCAATATGTATAACTAGGCAGATCCCTTCAGTATTTACTCAGATATAGCGATAACAAGAATTGTTTAAGGACGGAGGGAGGGACGGATGGACGGACCACGGACCACGGACCTTGTAAAATATGATCATGAGTTAGCAACTGAATAACGCGACGTAATCATATATGAAGCGAAGCTACGTAAATCAATTTGGTAGCAAACCTAAATGACACACGCATTTTGTTCGGGTTTGAGATTGCGACTACACTGACCTTATTTGCAATGGCTGTTCAGATCATGTTGTAAACACCGGCTTGTTTACACAAGTACAGTAAGTATTCGTCAGCAGTTTAACTCTCACGATTTCACACAGTATTTCTTTTACATCCTACTTATTTGTCTAATTGCTTTACATACAACTGGACCGGAATTTAGACAAGGACACCGCTGTCATTTTCTTTCTTTCTGCTGTTTATCAGCTGTTTATTGCAATAAAAATATCTCATATCTGTAATAACAAAATGATGATAACACATAAACATATGTGATATGCAAATTAAAGTGCGCGTATCGTTCAGCAAACTGTAATGACATTCTGATTATTTCCAACAAGATAATGTATTAAAAAAAAACAACTTCTAAGCAATGTCTCTGGCTCTTACATGTATTTTGAATTGATCCGAACACAGGTGCCTGACTCGATTTATAAAATAATAACATATAGAGTACATATGTTATTATTTTATAAAACGAGTCAGGCACCTGTGATCCGAATTGATGTAGATTACATTGTATCATAAAACTGCATTGCACACTAGACTACTGACTAGAACAACCAACTGAATTAAAAGAAATCTGTTTCAAAGAAAAAGGAAAAACACTTTTTTGACGTTTTGGTCAAATGCTCAAGACAGGAATAAACCCCATCCCAGTCTCTGGCCTAAAAATCATTGGCTCTACCAACCGAGCTTAAGAAGCATTCTCCATCATCTGAGTGACAGCTAGGTCATATTTAACACCATGTACAAGGCAACAAAAACAGTTCCTTTTACATGTGTAGCGGGACTGGACTGGGTCGATCATCGGTGACAAGGTAGCTCAATTGGTAGAGCATCCGGCTAGTGTTCGGAGGTCCCGGGTTCGAACCCCGGTCTGGCCGCTACATTTTCTCCTCTCCTGTTACAAAATTGGCGCCCAACTAAAATACCCACGGTGGTGGTATAAGGGTCCTGTGTGTCTTCGAGGGTGAAGACTTGAAAAAAAGGAGGGAAGTGTGTAGCGAGACTGGACTGGGTCGATCATCGGTGACAAGGTAGCTCAATTGGTAGAGCATCCGGCTAGTGTTCGGAGGTCCAGGGTTCGAACCCTGGTCTGGCCGCTACATTTTCTCCTCTCCTGTTACACATGCTACCCTCCCTGTTTTTCCTTTTCCCAAATATAAATTGAGACTCTCAATATACCACCCCCTTATAATTACTTTGGGCGCCAATTCCCGGGGAACATGATCCTGCCAAGTGCCCCAATAGAAATCAAGCTCGAGTCTCTAGTGTGCTACCGGACTCCACTGCTCTACTTTAGCTGGGTTGGTAGAGCAAGAGACATTAAGGGTTTATTTAATCCACATACATGTATATCTAAATAATGTACATGTTATAAATGAAGTTACCAGGGTACTTGGTATGATGGAAACAGCAACCATGATGCAAGTGGAACACTGCAACAATATAATGTTTAATGTAGAGTGGGAGTACATGTATGTAATTTCACACACTTTTGGTATGTATTTAAGTAAATTTCTATCAATTTATTTCAAATTGAGAAAGATACCTCACATTGTTAGATGTACAAATGTGTAACCTGATGTGTGCACACGAATCACTGCGCAGGGAATTCGAAGCTGTTGAAAACTTATTTTTGGTTTTGAAGATGATCAGAAACGTAATTTTGCACACTCATGTAACTTCTTTTTTTGTTGATAAAAATAGTTTTCAACAATTTGTAGACTAGCAACATCAAAAAATAAGATTGAGCCCAATTGCATAATTTGATTATCAAAAAAAGAAAAATGAAATTGTAAAACTGGAAAGTGTTAATTAATATACATTATACTACCGTTTCAGCTTTGAACAATTAATGATCACTCCCTACAGAGATGAAAATAAGGCGACGGAAAAGATGGGGTATCTGCAGATCAATGCTGTAATTAGTTATACTTAGTAGATTTATATTCAGTTATTGTATTCTGATCAAATGATATTTTAGATATATTTGCAAATACACAGTCTATATTTCATTAACCAGTATCCATATTCTCTGAAGAGAGTCATATCAAGCAGATTTTGTTTTTAAAATGAGTGATATATATTGAAATTGTCAAAAGTACGACGAAAGTCTGGCATTAGTCCTTATATAAAAAAACACAATCCTGGGCCACTTGGAGGAAAAATGCAAAAAAAAATCGTCGGGTGTGTCATTAAGTATCCATGCTCTATATCATGGAGTTAACACATACACACTTTGGATAGCAGAAATTATCTTAAATTCTTCTTTGTAGTGTATATAATAATTGTATAGAGAAATCTTCATTATTTAAAATGAAATAACCTTTGCTTCTGTAGTATAACTGGACTGGTCTGAATGCTGGTAGTAAACAGTTAAAGCATTTGTTTAGAGTTTGGAGGTTTGAGTCCCGATCTGGCAGCTATGTATTTCCTGTTACTCTTCATAGTGAAGATAATCAAAATGCTACGAATAATCATACAGGATATGGGTTGGATTCCTGTCCCGAGGCATGTCAGGAATGTGTTGGAGAGCAAATAAATTAGCATATTTTAGTGGTGAAAAACATTGCATTTAAAGATCAAATTTAACAGAAGAGTGTGATGTATTTAAATGTATACTGTTTAACTTGATTTCTACAGAACCTTAATACCAGCAGAACCTGATAAACAAAAAAGATGCCGGGAAAGTTGAAGGTTCGGGTGGTCAGTGGGAGAGCCCTACCCATCATGGATCGGTCAACTGACCTTACTGATGCCTTTGTAGAGGTATGAGATCTTATACTTTAATTCTTAATAGATATTTTTTCAAAGATTTTTTTTTAACCACATTGATCATTAGTCGCTCAGTCAATGATTGATAAATTAACATTTCGGACTTGAACTCCATGTTTACAAATTTTCTAACCCCTATTTTGCATAATATTCCTTTACCAGATATTTGAGTACCAGGTAATTGAATTTCATATACCCCGGTAGCAAATTTCAATAAGGAAAACTCCTTTATCATGAACTCGGAGCTTAATCTTAAAAATTTCTTTTATGCATATATTTAAATGGGAAAGAAAGATAAAATTATGTTTTAATTTCGCTGTATAATAACAATAAAGTAAATTGATATATATAACATACAATAAAAAAATTAATTAATTGCTGTTTTCATTATTTTTCTTTTACAGGTTAGATTTGGAAATGAAGCCTTCAAGACGGATGTTTGTAAACGATCCCTAAATCCACAGTGGGCTTCAGAATGGTTCAAGTTTGAGGTATTCAATGGTTTAGATTTAAACGTTGTTAATTGTTTATTTGAGATCACTCATTTCGTGAATTATTTGTAATGACTATATCAAAAATAGACTAAAGACATTGAATCTGACCTACAGCTTTAATAACTTAAACCTTAACTCACAAATATCCTTTCCTGATGTTTATATATTTGAATTTCACAAACAGAAATATTTTCCATAATGTAAAAAAGATCATGAAGACTGGATAGGTATTTACATATGTTGTTTTTTGTACAGGTTGAAGATGAGTCCTTACAAGATGACCCATTGGAACTGAGGTGAGTTACAACCTTTTGATACATGTATCATTGACATGAGTATCATTTATTTTTCTTTATTTATTGTTCAGTTTTAAGGTTAATGTCTATCTTTGGTCAAGGACTATTGTCATTGGTCAACATCAATATCATTGTCCTAATGCCTGATAACATGGTAACTGTCAGTGATTCTGCAATTGAGTACTGTAGTAACTGCATCCTGTGCAATTTGATAGTAATTATTAGATAGGCAGTGCAATCTGTATAAAATGAAACTAATCTCTGGCATTTAAAGGGAGATAATTCAAGATGATGTCGGTGTTAAGATACATAGTTTAATAGATTGCTACCGAATCTTTCTGTTGTGAGAATTGTAACTTAGTTCCATTTGTAAATTGAAATACTTTTTAATAAACTGAATAATAAGATGTAATACAGATTCAGTCTACCATCATGTATGGGTATTTATTTACTGTATGACATTGTATTTGTATTTTAAGTTCCCCCTTCTTTTTCATTTTTTAAGGGTTGTGTCATCATATTGGTGTTTTCTTAATTACAAAATTGTATTTGTCAAAAAAAAAAAAAAAAATCATATATTGAGAATCAACATTTTGAATATCAATCCCATTGTAGGGTCCTGGACCATGATACCTACAGCGCTCATGATGCCATAGGTAAAGTGTACATCGACTTGAACCCACTTCTCACCAAGGAAAACCCACATGTCATCAGTGGCTGGTTCCCTATTTATGATACCATGCATGGTAAGTGACTCACAGTTACATATCAATAAGTTTTCAAGGATACCATCAAATCAAAATCTATCATTTATGACTGATAGCATAAAAAAGGCTTGAGCCATTTGCAGAAATATTCTATAAATCATACTTGAAAAAAAGGGGAAAAAAAACCAATAAAAAGGAAGACTAAACTGTCAGAATGATTGTCTTCTCACACATTCCTTCATCTTATTGATGTTGGTATCCAAGATGTATAATGCACAGCATCAAAATGAGACACAAATACCTCAAAAAGGGAAGTAACTCTTTCCCCTGGAAAAAAATAATTTAGTTATGTCGTCTATATATGAAAGGGAAGGTCAGAGAACTACTTTTCTATTGATACCCTTTACTTGGTAGTATTATCTTATTTTGTTTACAGGAATTAGAGGTGAGCTCAATGTCATCGTCAAAGTTGAGCTGTTCAGCGATTTCAACAAATTCAGACATTCATCATGTGGAGTTCAATTTTTCAGCAGTGAGTAGTACCCCTTCATTCATTTCTTGATTTCAGGAAGAATCCTACTGTCAATTAGGAATATTAATTAACTAACAGTTTATAGACATTAACTGATGATGAATTAGACTACATAAATATGTATCAATATAAACTTTCATTGGATAACAAGAACATACATAGGTTGGAGATCTTGACTGGTTTTGAAAATTGAAATGATATCTGTTCTCTCACTTGTTCCTAACATCAATGTAGTATAGAATTTTTTCTATGAATGGGGATGTAAAAATGGGATATCCGTCAGCACTGGGGTTGCAGATATAGATATTTGAAGCAAAACAAAAAACAGGTGTGCTGGAGGGTGTCGGGGGCAGCTTTAAAGGAACCTATACCTTGTGTTGGCTTTTTAAGAGTTTTAGAACAATTTCATAAATTAATTATAAATGAAGCCTCAATAAGAAAAGTATGGTTAATTGAAATTCTTGTAGACTTTAACTTTGTTTTCATGGAAATCCTTGGTGAAATTACTAACTGTTTATATATGAAAATGATTAGAGGTACATTTCATGTACAATGTACATGTAGGGGAATTGCCATTCACAGTTATATTTTTTTCTGTGTGTTTTTGGAAATTATTCAGCAATACATGATATGTTCTACTATATTTAATAATCTTAATGTGCAGAATGTTATAAAGGAGGAAATTTCCTTTTAGCCAATCAGTGATCAGATGGTCTGTTTGTTACAGCTGCTGAGGTGCCATGTGGATACCGGCTCCAGATGATCCATGGATTTGTTGAGGAGTTGGTCGTTAATGACGACCCGGAGTACCAGTGGATTGATAAAATACGAACACCCCGGGCTTCCAACGAGGCCCGACAAAGGCTGTTTTCCAGGCTTTCAGGGTAACCATAGCAATCGTTCACTTTTCTCTGATTGGAACATAAGACTTGAATTGATTATACAATAATTGCCATGTTAGATGAGAATTGTAATGAAATTTTACTGTGCAAATAACACAGCCTGTCCAAACTGCTTCAAAATATTGATGATACATGTACCATCTAGTCCTGTTTTTATAACTCTCCTACAGATGTCCCGACATATATCTAATGTTGATCTCTTTCTTTACTTTATTTAGGAGAATTACAGAGGAAGATAGGGCTGAAGGTTTTAGAACTCGGTGGTAACTCAGTTATAGGGTAATTAATGAATTTCTAATTGATGTTTCATTGTAGTATACAGTAATCTCCATATCAATATAACTTATCTACAGAAATAAAGTCTTGGGATAAGAGGACAACTGGAAACTTGAGCTTGAATGTACCATAAGAAAAGTTCATAAAGTGCTGAGCATATTTAGTTTTTGAAAACTACATATTACTGGAAAACTAATTTTTGACTGATACTGATTAAATGTGAATGGTTTGTTGTTTAAAAAATTCAGTAAAATGCTACATATCTGAACTTTCAATTATTTAAACTCCTGCCATGATCACCCTCATATTAAATAATATTTATTGTAGATATATTTCCAAGAATATGTAAACATTATCAAGCCTGTGATGCATGACCTATAACATTAACAAGTCTGTGATGCGTGACATCTAACATTAACATGTCTGTGATGCGTGACATGAAGTCTATGATGCGTGACATGTTGAAATTTTGTTACAGGTACACTCAGTGTTTTGATCTAGAAGGCGAGTCGGGAATTGTTGTTCGTAGTATCGGTACAGCCGTAACAATCAATAGGCCTGACCTCAAACCTGTGCCATCACCCCTAGGGGTCTCGCCGCAACCCAAAGAGTAAGTGGTCCTTCAGGGGGAATAACTCTATTTCACTTGTTGCCAGTTAAATATTTTTATGAAAGTATGTTCTATTTTAAATAATTAGATATGGTTAGTATTTGACTAAGAAAATATACTGTACCCTGCTGAACCTCAGTTTCTCTGCATCTTTTGAAAATACATTCTCATTTTGAAGAAATAAAATATTTTGTCCAGTAATCTATTGTTATTTAATACTCAGGGCTAATCCAGGTACATATATATTTTATGTGAAATACAAGGGAGGGCTTTTAAAAAACACTTTTGTGACCCAATACCTTCCCTGCAATTAATACTATACATTTGGTATGTATACAGCTATTTTAGACACCAGCATCCATACATGAAACTGGAAAGTTCCATCCATCTCCATATCTTTATATGAATACTGTGCCTGGGGAATGTATATGGTTACTTAAGACACCATCTATATATTGGGAAGAAACAGAAAGTTTCATTTATCTTCATATCTGGATTAGCCCTGATACAGTAGAAATGTTCATAAAGTTTCAAACCATTTCTACATGGCTATTATAAAATATTTATCTATCAGATGACCCATTACTACTAATATTTGCCAATCTTATATCTGATATGTATAGGATTTTAAAATCTAATACATTTATATATTATGTTTTTCATTGGAACATGTAATTGCTAAGCGTACAAGATACATGTAAAAGGTAAATGTTTGATTTTGTACCTGTATCGTAAATACTCACCCGGTAGTTGGAATCACTTGTTTTGTTCCCAGTATAGGCACTTAACATACATTTGGTTCTCTCTTCTCTATCTCTGCATGGATGTTCATCTTCTGCCATAAAAAATCTAGAACAGAATGTCAGTTGAAATGTTTAAATCTTCAATCTTTACTTTAATTATGTCTCAAAGCTTCGTTAATCTTTCCTTTTTCATTTTTAATGTAAAATTGAATTTTCTGTGTCATTTTATGGTATGGTATAGATAAATAATGAGAGAGAAAAGGAGGGAGTTTCTTTACATTAGTCATGCAATATTGCATCCAGAATTATACAAATCAGCTCTTATATTCTAGAAAGTATTTAGATTTACAGATAATTGCAATTTGAAAACAAACAATTTAAAACATTCAAATCTCATACTTTATGCGTTTGTGATTGATATGGTTACCGTGGCTAATTGAATCATGCATTCATTACAATTTGTAATAAAAAGTAATAAAACGGATTTCACATTTATCATAATATTTTTTTACATTAAATGATTGGGTATCAGAAAAATGGACACAAGGTGTAAGAATATTATATACCCTACTAACATAGATTAGATAGATTGTTCATTTTAAGGAAATAGACACTTGCACCCATCAAAAATTGTATGCTATTAAAACTTTTGGTATACAACATTTTTGTTAGGAATATTATGTATACTCATCTCCAGACATTTTGCTGAGTTTTATATACATGATACATATGTCTGTCTTACGAGAGATTTTAACGTTTGTTATGTACAAATAGCTATAACACTGTTATATACTATATGATTACAAATACAATATAACTTGTGTAACTTCTGTCATAAGCCTTCTTGAGCATGAACCTTATATCAGAACAAAATTTTGAAATGTAAACTTTATCTGAATGACATTGATCTTTGCACATTTATATTTCATACTATATACATTATTTTGTACTTGTTTGAATTCCAATAATTTTTGCACTGTTATATTTCATTCCATATATCATGTGAATCTAAAGATATGTGATAGTGTTGTATATAGCTATGACTTACATACACCTATTTTTACCCACCCTGGTGATAGATTGACATGTGTGTCTAATTACTAATTACATTCAGACCGTATAGTGTTGTCTGTTGTGTAAGAGGACATTTTGACTGGTGTTGGGAAGGATTTGGTTTGGTTCGCACTAAATTAATACAGTTCGTACAAGTGTTGTGTTCAAACACATTTCATTTCCCTTGACCAATGATCCCCTGCATGAAAAAATGCTAATTGTAAATATATGATCGTTGTTGATCAAAAGAGCTCTCCTTGCACTGACCCTCTACCCTCTCCTTTTTAATTTGTTGCCATATTTTAAGCTTAAAAACTTTGGATTTTGAGAAATATTAGAAGATCTTTATTGCTTCTCCAATTCACTGGCAAATTAGTTTATAGTCAAATTGGTTCTGTAATAGATCAAATATATTTTGTCACTTGGTCAGGAAGAGTGATTTTTTTTCATAACCGCTGATCGGAATTTTAACAAATTTAGTCAGAGGCATCCTTATGGGTAGGGGACTCAAAATTGTACAAATGATAGGGCTGACCCCCTGGGGGCCTCTGGGGCGGGGCCAAAAGGGGTCAATTTGGCACTATTGATATAAACGACTTCTTCTCTGAAACCAAGCAATGGCTATCGCTCATATTTGTCTGGTAGCATCACTATGGGATGGGGATTCTAAATTGTACAAATGATGGAGCTGACCCCCCAGGGGCCTGAGGGGCGGGGACCAAAATTGGTCAATTTGTTTAAACAACTTCTTCTATGAAACTAAGCAATGGATATTACTTACATTTGTATGGTAGCATGGTTATGGGGTGGGGATTCAAAATTGTACAAATGATTTGGGTTGACCCGGGCCGCCAGTGGGTTGAGGGGTGAGGCCAAAAGGGGTCAATTTGGCTAAATTGATTTAAACAACTTATTCTCTGAAACTTAGCAATGGTTTGACTGGTAATATCCTATTGGGGTAGGAATTCAAAATTGTATAAAGGAAGGAGCTGACCTCCCAGGGGGCAGAGGGCAGGGTCAAAAGGGGTCAATTGGTCTAAACAAGTTCTTCTCTGAAACTAAGCAATGAATATCACTCACATTTGTGTGGTAGCATCCCTATGGGGTCGCGCCAAAAGTCAATTTCATTTCATGGATTAATGCACTTTTTGGCATTTTTAGTATTAAAATAAAACCAATGTACATGTACCCATATGAAATGCTTACATTGTATGATATATATTGACATAGCAATACCAACGACAAATATACTTAAGCATCATTCTTGTTTCATATCTCATGAAACGAGGTGAGCGATACAGGCCCTCTGGGCCTCTTGTATAATTTCATATTGATGTGAAGTTGGAGAATTCGTGATTTTGTAAAATTTACTATTTACAATGTATCAATACTTACACATGTCTATGAGGTATACAGGATGTATCCAGGCTGTAATTAGATTAAAGTGGAGGTTTGTTTTTGGTTGCTTTTGACAAAACTACAGAAAGTTAAGGAATTTAAAACTACTGTACTGATAAAAGGAGTCCGACATGACAAATAATTACACATACTTTTTGTTATGATACCAAGTTCTACACCAGCAAAAATCAAAGTACGCTGACTTTTATCATTAGGAAAGACTTTAATATCTTGTTCATTGTTTTTTTGTGAATAATATTATCAATTATTGAAACAATGTTTTCCAGCCACTAAAATCTATTGTATATCTTTCTATTACATTAATAAAATGTTAATGCTGATTTGGTTTGAAACTGTTCTTAGTTTTCTTGGTCTCCATTTTTATATTTAAGATGTTCAATACCAGGTTTTGATCCACAAATTCCAGCATTCATTCGTAATGAGTAAAAAAATTAGTAAAAAGGATGTAAATATATGAAATTAAGAAATCATATTAATGTCTTGTGTTGTTGTTGAATTTTGTGTTTTAATTAACTGTGTGCTGTGATCTAACACTGTTTTATTTCTCTATTCTTTCAGTCTGCGGCATGCTGTCCACTCATTCGTATCCAGGTCTCTCACGTTTCATCACATTGGGACTCCGCCCCATACACCTGTCCGACAGTCTCCCCTATCATCACCCCCACCCTCAGCTCCGCCCTTCCATAATGGCAGCCAATCAGCATTTAGTTTCCTTTTCAGTTCCCCGGTACCCGAAGATGCGGTTGTTCCATCCTCCCCACCTTCCCAGGTTCAGCAGTGCACCACATCACCAATGAAGGTGTCTCCACTGTTGCCACAACGTATACGACGTCGGTCATCCGATTCAGACCTCAGCAACACCCCGCCTAAAGGTAGGTAGTATTCAGTTAATATGGAAATCCCATTTCAAAGGTAAAGTTAATAGAATGTGAAATATTTCTAGCATAAATGTTCAATCAAAACTATTTGAAAAATAGTAATAGCATAGATAAGACTAATATAATGCATCCAAATTAAAGGATGCAAACTCTAAATCAGAAGCTCTAAGAAATTAGGTCATACCAGTGTGCAAATCCCAGTGGTGGAACATCGAATACTATTAAAGTAAATTAAACAGCACAGGTGGTAAAATGATCACGAACGTTCGAAAATAAAGACCAGTGTTTTTATACTAGTAAACAACAATATGATTTTTTTTACCAGGAAATAACAGTTTGACTGAGAGTAGTGGCAGTGGTAGTGCGTTTGGTAGTGGAGGGAAAGCCATACCCAAGTTATCAGCCCAGCAGCCGAGTATAGAGATGATGGTATGTTCCAGATGGTAGAATATTCAACATTTTCATTTCTTCACCCTATCTGTCTGTCAGTCCATCCCTAGGCTATCTATCAGTCTATCTGTCAGTCTATCTGTAAACCATCTATCAGTCCATCTTTCAGTCCATCTTGCAGTCCTTCTGTAACACTGACAGGAATAGTCATCATTGATTGTACAGTGCATATGTACATAATGGCCATGAATTGTAAACTGTCAATTTCAATTTAATCAACTTTGTTTAGACTTTGCATCCAGCCTTTACTGTCTTATAAACATTTTCTGAATTTGCAATCCTCACCATATAAGGTAAAACTAGACATAGAAATGTCCCTCTGTCTTTCTCATATCCTCACCATACAAGGTAAAACTAGACAGAAATGTCCCTCTGTCTTTCTCATATCCTCACCATACAAGGTAAACCTAGACATAGAAATCTCCCTCTGTCTTTCTCATATCCTCACCATACAAGGTAAAACTAGACATAGAAATCTCCCTCTGTCTTTCTCATATCCTCACCATACAAGGTAAAACTAGACATAGAAATCTCCCTCTGTCTTTCTCATATCCTCACCATACAAGGTAAAACTAAACATAGGAATATCCCTCTGTCTTTCTCATTGGTAGATTGTCCATTTTCTATTTCCAAACAATAACTTCATATTCCTTTATTTGATCAAACATATATTTCATATAGTGTTACCTAATAAAAAATGCTTGCTTGGGATTAATTTTCCAATCTCAAGATAAAAGACAAAATGATGACACTAGAAAATATTTTTCTGCACAACATCTCTACTGCTTTGGGCCAGTGAAACTTAAACTACTCCTGTTAATAAGTTGACTCTCTTTTTCAGGAGTACCCATTTTTCACGATGACATCATTCCCACCAGGCTTCATCGTCCACCTGGGAGGTGTGGTGTCGGCCCGCTCAGTCAAACTTCTGGACAAGATACACAACCCAGGTTATTGTGTGTTTTGGGATGATCTTGTTAACATTGCATTCTTATAATATTACATACGATGAAGTTGATATCTAAATCATAACAAATATCACATTAATGAAAGCTAAGTTAAACAAGAAAATTCAAAATACTTCTATTTCTTTGGTAAGGCTGTGTAATTTGAAATGGAATGATTTCAGGAGATATTTATCGGTAATTGATACATAGTATTCAATGAAACATCTTATGTGTAGAGCAATGCTTAGTGTTGAAAATATTAGATAATATTTTTTCAAAAAAATAATATTAAACACACATTGTACAAACTTATATATATATTTTTCCAAACAAAAATTGAAATATTTCCTATCATAGATATACATTGGACATGTAAATATATTACTTTATTCTATAATTTTGATAATGGAGATGGTTTCAACTGTCAATGATTTTTTGTGCTTGTTTTGTTTGCTGTTGACAATTCCAGTTTGTTTTTGACAGAGGAACCAGAGACTCGCGATGCCTGGTGGACCGAGATACGGACAGAAATCCGATCTCATGCCCGGGCCATGGGATGTCACGCTGTGCTCGGCTACTCAGAACACACCTCTATCTGGTAAGTACTGGATGTGTTAACGACATATCTTCTCACAACAGTTAGTATGTACAGTCAAACTGTTAATTGGGGCCCCAGTGATACACAATAAAATCAGACATAAAGTCTTAATTTCTCAGCACATTAACATTCAATTTGGCTTTCCATCTTTCCAAATTGATATGGATATCCAGGATCTTTGAAATGAATGTACCTTTTGATACAGAGAGTAGAGGGATGGAGAGGCAATATATACATGTATATGTATTTGTCTCATCTTTTCCTCAAAATCTTTGTCATTACTCTAGATTTTGTCTTTCCTGACAGGGGTGATGTGGCTGAGTGGTTAAGGTGTCCCGACACTTTATCACTAGCCCTTCACCTCTGGGTTGCGCGTTTGAAACCAACTTGGAGCAGTTGCCTGGTACTGACCGTAGGCCGGTGGTTTTTCTCCGGGTACTCCGGCTTTCCTCCACCTCCAAAACCTGGCATGTCCTTAAATGACCCTGGCTGTTAATAGAACGTTAAACAAAACAAACCAAAAGCTTTCCTGACAAATTTTCATAAAACTGAAAAAGTATCATAACTTGGAAAGTTTTAATTTAAGTGTGATATATAAGGAATGTATGTATTATTTTTGCAGTGATGAAGTGATTGTTCTGTCCGCCATGGGAACGGCTGCCCGGGTGACCGTGACTTCTGATCTCACTCAGCTACTACGAAATCCGAGCCAGCCAGTGGTCCCTCCCCATGAGCGGGCTCAGATAGACAAGGACAAGAGGCTATTTGTGGATGTCAATTTGGCCAATCAGGTCTCCCAGAACAAAACCTTCCATGGAGGCTATGGGTAGGCATTCAGCCAATCAGGTCTCTCCAAACAAAACCTTCCATGGAGGCTATTGGTAGGCATTCAGCCAATCAGGTCTCTCCAAACAAAACCTTCCATGGAGGATATGGAAAGGCATTCAGCCAATCAGGTCACTCAAAACAAATTTTCCATGGAGGCTATGGAACGCTGCATTCTGCCAATCAGGTCTCTTAAAACAAAACTTTCCATAGAGGCTATGGGTAGGCATGCGTTTAGTCATTTAGGTCTCCCAAACAAAATATTTATGGAGACAATTGCAAGGAATATAGTTGATCAGATCTCTCAAAATAAACATTTGACATAAAGTCATGCTCTAAAGCAGGTAAGTGGTTGAAATTTACTGTAAGTTAAAAAAATTTTCTTTTGGAAATTTTTTTTATTTTCTTCCATACATATGCATACATGTAGCAATACAAAATATTGGTGTATATTTAATTGCAGCAATTACATTTTTTCATATGCTTAATAAAATTTGCTTATCGATATATGAAATATACCTCAGATGCAGTTTCGTCACAATACATTAAATCTTGCAATTTATTAGAGTGACTGTAAGTTAAAATGGTTTTAATTTTAACTCTGTTTGTGTTGTGTTCCTCCATCTGATATATCCTCGTTATTGACTTGTATCCTAGCACCATCTTTCTATACTCCAGGTTTGATGATAGTATACAGAGTAACTGTTCCTTGTGCCATATACCATATAAGGCTAGATCTACACCCTTTCCTGTCAAGCTCGCTGTATGTGCCATATGCAAGTAAGTTTGGGTAATTTTGAAATTAACATGTAAATTATACAACATTTACATGACATGCTATGGTCGTGTTAATACCTCAGCTCTTGTGTAAAATGATACAAATTTGCTCTAGATTCACACAGAATGATTTGTTTTACACACACCTAAATTTAGGGCTATTCTAGTCAATTATCTACCCCATAGGACGACTCCAGGTTTGTCACATAGGAACTCCTGAAAGGAGTGACTTTTAAAATTCAGACAGTACTAAAACTACATTCTCTTCCACACCCACCGTGCATGGAATTTCTTTTATTAAATCTGTAATCCTCTCGTAGGGTATATATATATTATGTGAATAGCCCTTAAAACTAAGGCTGTTTTGATATTCATTTAAGTTGTTGTTTGTCTATTAATCATCCTGAAAGCGAGATATTTATAATTTTGGAAAGCAAACCTTCAGGTTCATGCACACAATGAGATTCTGGTAGATGATAATTTGGTGATGCTATAAAGACTGGAAATGAAATTTATAGATTGTAACTTTTGTGTGTATATCTGTACAGGAAGAAGAAGGTTCCTGATGTCCTATTCACCACAATCGACCCTCCCAGTGAAATTCAGATTTGTGGGCGTGGCTCTCTCATTCAGGCAAGGTGAGTTCAAGTGAAAGAGAAGAAACATTAAAAGCATATTTAGCTCACCTGTATAAGTAATAGTGAGCTTTAGTATCTGTTAAGAATAACAGTGAGCTACATTACCCATTACACCCATATGTAACAATGCCTGTTATAGGTAATAGTGAGCTAAAGTACCTGTTATAGGTAATAGTGAGCTACAGTACCTGTTATAGGTAATAGTGAGCTACAGTACCTGTTATAGGTAACAGTGAGCTACAGTAGCTATTATAGGTAACAGTGAGCTACAGTACCTGTTATAGTAATAGTGAGCTACAGTACCTGTTATAGGTAATAGTGGGCTACAGTACCTGTTATAGTAATAGTGAGCTACAGTACCCATTACACCCATATGTAACAATACCTGTTATAGGTAATAGTGAGCTAAAGTACCTGTTATAGGTAATAGTGGGCTACAGTACCTGTTAAAGGTAATACTGAGTTACAGTTCCTGTTATAGGTAATAGTGAGCTACAGTACCTGTTAAAGGTAATAGTGAGCTACAGTACCTGTTACAGGTAATAGTGGGCTACAGTACCTGTTATAGGTAATAGTGAGCTACAGTACCCGTTACAGGTAATAGTGGGCTACAGTACCTGTTATAGGTAATAGTGAGCTACAGTACCTGTTATAGGTAATAGTGAGCCACAGTACCCGTTACAGGTAATAGTGGGCTACAGTACCTGTTAAAGGTAATACTGAGTTACAGTTCCTGTTATAGGTAATAGTGAGCTACAGTACCTGTGATAGGTAATAGTGAGCCACAGTACCCGTTACAGGTAATAGTGGGCTACAGTACCTGTTATAGGTTATAGTGAGCTACAGTACCTGTTATAGGTAATAGTGAGCTACAGTACATGTTATAGTAATAGTGAGCTAGAGTACCTGTTATAGGTAATAATGAGCTACAGTACCTGTTAAAGGTAATAGTGAGCTACAGTACCTGTTATAGGTAACAGTGAGCTACAGTACCTGTTATAGTAATAGTGAGCTACAGTACCTGTTATAGTAATAGTGAGCTACAGTACCTGTTATAGTAATAGTGAGCTACAGTACCTGTTATAGGTAATAGTGAGCTAAAGTACCTGTTATAGGTAATAGTGAGCTACAGTACCTGTTATAGGTAATAATGAGCTACAGTACCTGTTAAAGGTAATAGTGAGCTACAGTACCTGTTATAGGTAACAGTGAGCTACAGTACCTGTTATAGTAATAGTGAGCTACAGTACCTGTTATAGGTAATAGTGAGCTAAAGTACCTGTTATAGGTAATAGTGAGCTACAGTACCTGTTATAGGTAAAAGTGAGCTACAGTACATGTTATAGTAATAGTGAGCTACATTACCTGTTGTAGTAATAGTGAGTTACAGTACCTGTTATAGGTAATAATGAGCTACAGTACCTGTTATAGGTAATAGTGGGCTACAGTACCTGTTAAAGGTAATAGTGAGCTACAGTACATGTTTTAGGTAATAGTGAGCTACAGTACCTGTTATAGGTAATAGTGAGCTACAGTACCTGTTATAGGTAAAAGTGAGCTACAGTACATGTTATAGTAATAGTGAGCTACATTACCTGTTGTAGGTAAATTGAGTTACAGTACATGTTATAGTAATAGTGAGCTAGTACCTGTTGTAGGTAATAGTGAGCTACAGTACATGTTATAGGTAAAAGTGAGCTACAGTAAATGTTATAGTAATAGTGAGCTACAGTACCTGTTATAGTATAGAATGTCATAGAAAATTGTTTAGTCACAATCCAGAATGTCATGGAGAATAAATTAGTTGCAAATCATCCTTGTCCATATTAGAAAGTCCTAGAAAATTAATTAGTTACAAATCTTCGGAGTCCAAATCAGAAAGTCATAGAAATTACATTTTGTGACACAAATGTTTGCTTATATTTTCAGAATATGTAGAATGAAATTGAAAGGAAAAGGAGAGACAAATGCAAGAGAGATAAGTGATGTAGGTATCTTGGCATTCAATGAAATCAAAAGGAAAAGGGGAGATAAATGATCTAGGGGTCTGCCTTTAAATGAAATTGAAATGAACAAGGGGAGACACATACAAGGGAGATAAGTAATGCAGGCATCTTGGCTTTAAATTGAATTGAAAGAAAAAGGAGAGACAAATGCAAGGGAGCTATGTGATCTAGGGGTCTGCCTTTAAATGAAACCGGAAAGAATAGGGGGAGACAAATGAAAGGGAGATAATTGATGTATCTTTGCTTTAAATGAAATTGAAAGGAAAAGGGGAGACAAATATGAGGGAGATAAGTGATATAGATATCTTGGCCTTTAGAAATTGGTACTAGTTGTGCAATAGTCCTATAACATCAGAGGTTGCTGGTTCGCCAAACGGTGTTGGTCGGCAGTGACTTCTTATTTCTGAAGCATGTTTTCAATTCTGTGATGCAGTTTCTGACCATGCATTGGAAAGAATTAACAGAAATTTGCTACATCTTGCGAATGGAAAAGCATTCTCTTGTACCACATTATATTTCAGAATTTACCTGGCAGTCACCCTGTATTTGTTCTCCTTTGGTTTGAATATTGGACTGCTTCACACCCAAAGAGGAACAAACATTGTTTGACATGAAATCCTGTAGATATTCAAAATGGATTAATGTAAGGGATATTATTGCATGTTTAAAAAAAAAATCAGGTAAAGATGCTAAATATAGCTAGAGTGAGTCCATATCTTAAGACATCAGTGGAAGGTGGAATTAAAAAAAAAACATTATTAAAGCACAAGAGTTAGGATATAAGAGTCATAGTATCTTCCTCAAAAGTACATTTTCCGTGTATACTAAGTCACAGTGCTGTGTTGTCCCATGATGATATATGACATGCAAGTACATGTATGTGAAAATGTCTATACAATTGTGTTTTATTTCAGAGTCTCCCTTTCCTGGAGTATGAACTACACAACCAGCTTATGAACAAGTTAAAGGTACATAAAATACACTATCTACACAATCATCTACATTAAAAAGTATCAACCTTGAGTTGTAGAAATCTAAGGTCAGAATTTGAGAAATCTAAGGAATTAAATGTCTGAACAACTATGTGTATTTTTAAAAGATAACAATATGAAATTTGATTGTTTTGTAACAGTGGAATATTGATAATTTAGATAATAACAAGTCTAAAACATTTGTTTATTATGAGATTTGATCTGTACTGGTGTGATACGGTATGTTAATATGATACCAGGTGTTGATCATGAGATTTGATCTGTACTGGTGTGATACTGTATGTTAATTTGATACCAGATGTTGATCATGGGATTTGATCTGTACTGGTGTGATACAGTATGTTAATATGATACCAGGTGTTGATCATGGGATCTGATTTGTGCTGTACTTCCTGTGTGTTTTAGTTACGTGGTATGAACGGCCTGTTTGGATTGAAGATCCAGATTTCTATTGGGGATACTCTACTGGTTGGAATAGCTGTAAGTTATAAACATGCTATATTTGCTAGCTAGTGTTATATTAGGTTGAGTATCTTTAATAGTCTTTGCCTACATATATACAACATATACATAGGGGTTCAAAATGATTGTGAATATTTTAACATTTTTACAAATTTGTTGACATTGTATAATTCTAGATTTAAGAATTAGATTTTGAAAAATTTTCCAAGATTGTATAATTCTTGAATTTAGAATAAAATTTACATGAAGTTAAATTTGTTGACATAAGTCTCTCGTTACTGATGATGGATTGTTCATATTTCAGACCGCCACTGCTGTGTTTCTGTCTGCTCTAATGCTTCCACCTGTCCCCAAGGTCACAGGACAGGTAAGTCATAGTCATAGACTTCTCAGTAGGAGGAGAATGTTTACATCTAGCATTGAGCTCATGCCTGGTAATAGGCCCACCCAACATCCTAGGCCAAAAAAATAATTTACTTGGTTCTCAGGCCTGCATTCATCTCATATAAGGGTGCCACATTGCTGATTTTATCATAAAAATGATTTTAAAAATGGGAATGTGTCAGCTGCTATCTTAAAAGCAAATCTGGAAAATCGATCAGCATGATAGTTTTACTGGATTGTCACCCAAGTCACGAAAACGTTTGAATAAATGACAAATAAAGTCAAGCATTTAAATGATTATGATTTGTTAACCTCATGTTGATAGCAGAAGATTGTACACCAAATAGAACTCATTTGGGCAAAAGACACCAAACCAAAAGTAAAACACTTTGATATTTATTAACCAATAACTTTGTTGGAGCTTAATTAACAAGATATCTGTTAATTTTACAGCAGAATACTAAAATTCTGAGTTAAAATAACGATTTGCCATGAAAAATTAAAAAAAAAAGATATGCTGCTTTGCCACATCTCTTTTGAAAAAAAACGGTTTGAGAACCAAGTTATGATTTTTTTTTGGCCTTATCTGTATTGTAACAGAAGTTGTTCTGTATGATTATAAACAAATGCCATATCTTTGTCCTGTAAGAAGCCCACTCCTGAGTCAGCTGAAGTTCGGTTTTGTCCACTGGGATTATTCTAGGATAAAATGAGTACATTAAGGATATCATCAGGCAATAACTTGTATAAATTTGCAATGTCTTGTTAAACAAACTGATGATAAACATGTACCTAATTTAGTGTGATATATGTTTTTAATAATGAAATAATATTTAATATGAATAATTCTTTAAAGTTATTTCAGCTTTATACTTTAAGCAAAGTAACATTTTGAGTTCCTTAATATTTTTATAGGCAACATCTGACCGTGAGAACCTGGCGCTGATAGAACTACAGAAAAAGATAACGGAAACTGTACAGAAGAACCGAGAGATTCATGATCTTTTACAAATAGTGAGTATTAATTACACAAATAGTGAGTACATAATTGTACAAATAGTGAGTACATAATTACACAGATAGTGAGTACATAATTGTACAGTAATTGTACAATTAGTGAGTATTAATTACACAAATAGTGAGTACATAATTACACAGATAGTGAGTACATAATTGTACAGTAATTGTACAATTAGTGAGTATTAATTACACAAATAGTGAGTACATAATTACACATATAGTGAGTACATAATTGTACAGATAGTGAGTACATAATTGTACAAATAGTGAGTACATAATGGTACAGATAGTGAGTACATAATTGTACAGATAGTGAGTACATAATGGTACAGATAGTGAGTACATAATTGTATAAATAATGAGTACATAATTGTACAGATAGTGAGTACATAATTACACAAATAGTGAGTACATAATTGTACAGATAGTGAGTAAATAATTGTACGGATAGTGAGTACATAATTGTACAAATAGTGAGTACATAATTGTACGGATAGTGAGTACATAATTGTACAGATAGTGAGTACATAATTGTACAAATAGTGAGTACATAATTGTACGGATAGTGAGTACATAATTGTACAGATAGTGAGTACATAATTGTACAAATAGTGAGTACATAATTACACAAATAGTGAGTACATAATTACATAAATAGGGAGTACATAATTGTACAGATAATGAGTACATAATTGTACAGATAATGAGTACATAATTGTACTAACAGTGAGTATTAATTACACAAATAGTGAGTACATAATTGTACAAATAGTGAGTACATAATTGTACAGATAGTGAGTATTAATTACACAAATTAGTGAGTACATAATTGTACAAATAGTGAGTACATAATGGTACAGATAGTGAGTACATAATTGTACAAATAGTGAGTACATAATTGTACAGATAGTGAGTACATAATTACACAAATAGTGAGTACATAATTGTACAAATGGTGAGTCGCCTTATAGTAGAACAATGTCCTTGTAAAATTATTAATCATATTATCTTTATTTTACAATATTATAGAAAAAGTAAGTTAATGCCATTTAGTTAATATGGGTGGTCGGGTGGCACAGTGGTAACACACTTGCCTTTCACCTAGGTGGCTGGGGTTCGATTCCCGGGTCAGATACGAAAAGGTGTTGGGTCACCTACCAGACCATGTGGGCTTTATTCAGATACTCCAGTTGCCTCCCACAGTAAAACCCCTCGTACTCTTCCATCCAGACCAACGAGAGTGATTAATATAAGTTGTTATATAGAGGTTCTCAAACTTTTGACAGTTGTTTACCATGTTTATATAACTCGAGTTAGTTGATTTTCAAACTTAGAAAAGACACAAGCTTTTGTGTCGTACATTTGTTATGTTTGGTTTTCCTGTTTCATAGATGGCTATTGAGGTCCATTGCAAATATGGAATCACCAGGGGGGAGGGGGGTCAGTTTTCTTTCGCGATGTTCAATGCAATATCTTACTTCCATGCATAGTCTATTTTAACATCAAATTCTATTTTGTACAACTCAAATCCAAGATTAATTGACCTTTCCATGAGGACACCCCTCTCGCCCAGTCATGCCAAACTTAACCCCCGGTAAATCCACAAAATATGTCTATGTTGATCTTTTGAATGACACACACCAAAAAGAATAAGTGAGAGTAGTAAAAGTAGTCTATGGTAAAAAGCCAGACTGTTATCCAATAAGAATTGTTCGAGGTCAGAAATGACCAATTGGAGGCTTTCAAAGTGGTTACTCACCACAGTGTGCAAATTCTATCACGTGGCGTATCAGATTTTGTTTAATGTTTTTAAGTAAGTATGTTGATACAATATCACTGTACCTTGCATAAATAGCAAGCTTGTCCATACCCGAATAATTATCCTCAGTCGCCATAACATTGACACAAGTAATATAGGACATTCGTAAGCTTGAAACATTTTTATTTACATTACCCAAGAGTCATGTGATAAATAAGAATAACTAATCGTAAACAAATTGCTATGGCATATAAATTACTGCTAATTCAAAGAACAAAAATAGTGTTCATTTTGTGTTTTCCTTTCGAGAAAAGCCCAACAGACCAAGGTCAGTTGAAATAAGAAACTTCGCTTACATCCAGAATGTGATCAGCATGGAATTATAGATTAACCTTAGCTGTTAAGTGGATAATAAGGATGGTATGCTTTATTCCAGTCAAGAACTGATCGCTGGTATATTGAGCTGATTCACTTTTTCTTGCCTGCCAGTCTGTCAAACACATTGGTAGCCATGCGTTCCTGATGTTCTTTAGAGAACTCTAGCTTCCAGTTGACATTGTGACTGGAGGTCGGGGTCTTTTTAGCGTTGATAGCTTTCTTAGTTTCAGCTTCTTTTCTTTTATTAGAATCATTGCCGAAATGCACTGAATGACCTTTTGTGTCTCTGTTGGATCCTTTTAATATATTCTTGTTAGATGATACTGATTGACCAATCAAATCACGTTTAGGTTGTTCTTTCCTGTTCGTGTTCGGCTGTACTGAGTGACCTTTCGTGTCCTTGTTGAGTGTCGCTGTTAATCTTCGGTCTGAGTGTGTTTTTGACACAGTTTGTGTATCAGGTGAAGAGTTCTGTTTTGAGTCAGGATAACCTGAACGTTCCACTGTTGGTTTTCTGTAATTACCAGGGATATTGAGGTCCTGCTCTTTCACAAACACATAATGTACAGAAGAACTTGTTTTATTGTCACTGTTGGTTATTTCTCCGTTTTTCTTTCTCCACTCTTCAAATTCTTTCTTTGTGGGTATATTTGCTGCATAAAACTCTGGAATTTTACCTATCTGTAAAGTTAAAAAATAAAAACGATTTATTTTTTTCTGTAAATATGATTGGCTAATATATATAGTCAATTAAATGCCGGTCAACAGGTATAAAAATGATTGGCTAATAAAATAACCAATCAAATGTCGGTCAATAGGTATAAAAGTGATTGGCTAATAAGATAACCATTTAATTGTGGGTTAATAGGTTCTATCTTAACTAAAGGAGTTCCTTAACTTGACATTTTCTGTAGGAAAGCATTACAAAGTTCAAGGAAAGTTCCTTAGCTTAGTCTTTATTTGGGAATGTTGATAAATTCATGACCAGATATCCAAAACTAACATGAGCTTCTAAAACCTTGTGTTACAGTAGAGTAATACCCTATTCAGATCTATTTATAGCCCTTTGTAATGGTAACCCCTTTCTCCCTCCACCTTTAGTGATGAAAAAAGAGGCTTACTTTATTTGGAAGGGTGATTGCTAAAGACTTACACAGTCTTGTGTGTTAGGGTTTGAGTTATGGTCAAGCAGCAAACGAACAATGTTGTGATGTCCACTCTTGGCAGCAAGGTGTAAAGCAGTCATTTCACTGTACTGGAGAAGGAAAAAGGATTAATTCACTCAACTCTGTCCATAGTTTCTAATCATGTGAAACTAGTCAAAAGTTCAAATGATTAATTTCATTATTCCGAATTCAATTTCCTCTTATCAAATGTTCCAGATAAGTATGCAAGTGACTTTCAACAGTTAAATTGAAAACTTTTTTTAAGAGCTCAAAGATACAGGTGACCAAGCAGACATGGATAGATATTGGGGCTACCTGCATAACCATATGGGTTTAATCCGGGTACTCCAGTTCTCCCCCCCCCCCCCCCCCCCCCCCCCCACACACACACACACACACAAAATAAGACCTGCTTCCATCCAAGCCAACAAGCATGATTGATATAAACTGATATACAGTTTAACTTGTAAAATTTATAAAGTTTATAGTTCGAGTCTAGTACTTACCTTTGTTTTGATGTCGGAGTATGTCCTGGACTCTAGAAGTATGGGAGTACAGTACCTACCTTTGTTTTGATGTCGGAGCATGTCCCAGACTCTAGAAGTATAGGAGTATAGTACCTACCTTTGTTTTGATGTCGGAGCATGTCCCGGACTCTAGAAGTATGGGAGTATAGTACCTACCTTTGTTTTGATGTCGGAGCATGTCCTGGACTCTAGAAGTATGGGAGTACAGTACCTACCTTTGTTTTGATGTCGGAGCATGTCCCAGACTCTAGAAGTATAGGAGTATAGTACCTACCTTTGTTTTGATGTCGGAGCATGTCCTGGACTCTAGAAGTATGGGAGTATAGTACCTACCTTTGTTTTGATGTCGGAGCATGTCCCGGACTCTAGATGTATGGGAGTCTAGTACCTACCTTTGTTTTGATGTCGGAGCATGTCCCAGACTCTAGAAGTATAGGAGTATAGTACCTACCTTTGTTTTGATGTCGGAGCATGTCCCAGACTCTAGAAGTATAGGAGTATAGTACCTACCTTTGTTTTGATGTCGGAGCATGTCCTGGACTCTAGAAGTATGGGAGTATAGTACCTACCTTTGTTTTGATGTCGGAGCATGTCCCGGACTCTAGATGTATGGGAGTCTAGTACCTACCTTTGTTTTGATGTCGGAGTATGTCCTGGACTCTAGAAGTATGGGAGTACAGTACCTACCTTTGTTTTGATGTCTGAGCATGTCCCGGACTCTAGAAGTATAGGAGTATAGTACCTACCTTTGTTTTGATGTCGGAGTATGTCCCGGACTCTAGAAGTTGTAGAACAGCATAGGGTTTACCTCTGTCTGCAGCAAGGTGTAATGGAGTCTGTCCATTCTGTATATAAAATATCACATATTGGATATGAAGGGTCTATCGAAGGTTCTTCTATTACATCTATAAATCATAACTGAAATACATAATGTGTAATGTTTCTCCACTGTATGTTTGATTATGGTAGGGGTAGAACCAAAAACCAGAAGTAAGTCTTCAACATTTTTGGAAATCCTTATAGGAAATTTAAGGGAAAAATTACTGTCCCACTGTTCAATGATACCTGGGTAAACATAAAATTACTATTCCTCCTTTCAGTGAAGGTGGTGAAGAACTTGGATGGATTCTATAGATATATTCATTCATCACAATTAAGTTAACTTCACCAGACAAAACTTCATCCTTGTGGCCTGGCAGTGCCTTCTGTAAAATGCTTGGCATCATTTCCATTTCCATGTAACTACTAATGAAGCTACAATTATAGTCTATGACCTTACAGAAATGTAAGTGTAACTTGACCTTGGTACCTTATTATGGAGAACCCAACATGGAGATGGAAAATCACAGGCTTGCATTTGATATACAGGGACTAATTGATGTGTTGTGAGCCTCGTATTGAAGGAGGTACATGTACTCAAGGATATTCTTTTTAAGTCCTACTATTCTCTGACTATATAGGGCCGTGTACCCAAGGACTGGTCTCATTTGGTAATTGTATATCGACGGGGTAGCACTCTCTAAAGTAAACAAGACAAGCGGCTTTTGCAAAATGGACAAAATCGGTTAGGGTTAGGGTGAAAGAGTCTGTCATTGCATGGCTGCCATTCATGATTGTGGCTTTAAATTGATTGAGCATCCGCCTTATTCCATTGATCTTGCTCCATCAGGCTTTCATCTATTTCCAAAACTAAAAACAGCTATTTCATGCACCTAAACCCTAATCCTAACCCTAACATGCAGTGGATGACTTTCTGAACAGCCAAGGAAAGGAGTTCTATAAAAGTGGCACTGAGGCCCTTAAACACTGCTGGCAAAAGAGTATAGATACTGAAGGGGAATATGTTTAAAAGTAATACAATATGTCCGGCCAACTTCATATCCTTCAATACGAGGCTGACTGTTGCGTTGTTGGACAGATGACGTAGAGACACTGGGAAACTGCATAAACTGTATTAAGTGATTATGGTAAACAAACATGTAAGTAAACAGCAGCCATCTTGACAGATCACCCCCCAACCCGCCTTAGCTATAGTCCGTATCATTATAGCGCTTATAGTCCGTTTCATATATCGGTATGTAGCTCTAGTACATATCTATATATAACTCAAACTTATCAATCAGTCCTCGTATGTGATAATGATGCTTACATCATTCTGTCTGTTGACATCTGCACCAGCATCTATCAGCTCCTTGACCATTTCCGATGACTGCCAGATGACAGCCGTATGTAACACTAGGTTGCCATGCTGCAAAATCACCAGTGAATTTAGACACAAACATCATTAAATTAAAGAAATTGTTGTCTTCATTACAAAAACAAATCTTGATGAACAGTTCCCACATTAAAACAGTCTTTGAATATTGACAACTAATTTTGTTTTGATTTTTATACACAATAATTGCACCTTGTACTAGTTTTGCCATCACTGTCTTTAATGAACAGATTATGTACTTTACCTTTTCTGTGCATAATTGACAGAGGTTAAAAAATAATGAAATATACAGTTTATACTAAATTACCATATCTGAGGTGTTGACGTCCATTCCATGGTCAATCATGGCTCGGACAGTGGTCAGGTTACCCTTGTCCACTGCTGACCACAGAGCCAGCTGCCTGTCCCTCTGCGTGACCACCTCATCTGTCCAATCTCCAGTCCAGGGGTCAAGGGTCACGTTACCGGTCATTCCCGTTCACTATACCTCATACCACACAAATACTAGCTGGAGTTTAATTTTAGAAAATTCAAATTTTTAAACATTGATAAAAAAATTCTTATCAAACTTATCAAAGAAATAAAATCTTGTACCATGACATAAAATGGTAGAAGGAACTTATGGATGAGAGTCATATACAAAATGTACTAACCAGATTAATAAGATGTTTCCAATTTTATTATGAAATCATTCCTTTACATTTAAAAATAAAAAGACAATGATTCAGATTTCAGTTTGAATCAAATTGAAAAAAAGAAACTTTTTTTTCTAAATTTGTTGAATTGGGAAAAATAAGGAAGCAAAAAACTCATACTTTTTCAGAAATTTGGAGATGTTGCTTAAGTGAATATAACTGATAGATTGGTAAGTAAGTACACTGTACTCCGATATATTTTTTATATCTATATAAATATTATGTACCCTAGGAAAGGTTTCCATGGCAACCAAAGATCAAGTAAAAAGCCATATAATTAATTCATAGTCTCGTTTTTATTTAAAAAATTAAAAAGTTAAATTATCTGGTAATATTTTGAAAGGAAAACTGAACACAACTCACCTGTTTGGATGTATCGTCCTGTGTCCAGGTATGCAGTAAATATATACAAGATGCTGTCAATGACCAGATGTATGGCCATAAACACCACCGATAGCCACTCTCCCCATCACAGAGTACCACTGTGGGTCTTTGTGGCCCAGAGATAAATGGGGATTGCTGGGCTTTAAATGCTGAGTGTGGTCGTAATAAAGTATGGAAGCATGGAATAGCAGTCTATGGAAGCCCATATATACCAAGGATGTTAATGGTTCTGTAAAGTCCTATATATCAAGGACCTTGTACCTTCCATTAGCTCTGCATTTGAAATATATGAACTTACCAAACAAAAAGAAAAGTTATCAGATCTTAATTCTCACATAATTATACCCCCCGCAACGAAGTTAGGGGGGGTATACATGTACTGGCATCAGATCGTCCGTCCATCTGTAGATACAACAATGTACCGGCTACTCCTCTTAAGGGGCATCTAAACAGCAAATCCAGTCAAAACATTGATATTTTGCAGGCCTATAAATCCCTATTATGGTGCGATGCCACAGAAGTAACATGATGAACTTTTAGTATGTATCATGGCAAACCGTGGGACTTGCTGTTGACATGTAATTTGTTAAGCTGTTTGTAAATTTCAACAAAACGTAAGAAAAATGCATGTTTCAGGGGGACATAATTAACTCATTTGTATCCCATATATTACACAAACTTGCCGTGTCTAAAGCACAAAATAGGAGCATTGGTTTGACCAGCTTTGACGTTATTAGCTCACCTGGTCCAAAGGACCAAGGTGAGTTTATGCCATACCGTGGCGTCCGTCGTCCGTCGTCTGTCATCCGTCCGTCCGTCAACAATTGACTTCTTCTTCATAACCACTGATCAGAATTTGACCAAATTTGGTCAGAAGCATCCCTATGGGTAGGGGACTCAAAATTGTACAAATGATGGGGCTGACCCCCCAGGGGCCTGAGGGGCGGGGCCAAAAGGGGTCAATTTGGCTATATTGATATAAACGACTTCTTCTTTGAAACCGAGCAAAGGATATTGCTCCTATTTGTCTGGAAGCATCACTATGGGGTGGGGATTCAAAATTGTACAAATGGTGGTGCTGACCCCCTAGGGGCCTGAGGGGTGGGGCAAAAATGGGTCAATATAGCTATATTGATATTAACGACTTCTTCTCTGGAACCGAGCAATGGATATCACTCATGTTTGCCTGGTAGCATCACTTTGGGGTGGGGATTCAAAATTGTACAAATGATGGGACTGACCCCCTAGGGGCCTGAGGGGCGGGGCCAAAAGGGGTCAATATAGCTATATTGATAATACCGACTTCTTCTCTGAAACCGAGCAATGGATATCGCTCATATTTGCCTGGTAGCATAACTTTGGGGTGGGGATTCAAAATTGTACAAATGATGGGGCTGACCCCCAGGGACCTGAAGGGCGGGGCCAAATGTGGTCAATTGGGCTATATTGATATAAACAACTTCTTCTCTGAAACCGAGCAAAGGATATTGCTCATATTTGCCTGGTAGCAACACTATGGGGTGGGGATTCAAAATTGTACAAATGGTATGGCTGACCCCCGGGGGGGCTGAGGGGCGGGGCCAAGAGGGGTCAATTTGGCTAAATTGATATGAACAACTTCTCCTCTGAAACTAAGCAATATATATTGCTCAATTTTGACTGTGAGAATCCCTTTGGGGTAGGGATTCAAAATTGTACAAATGGTGGGGTCTACCTCCCTGGGGGCTGAGGGGCGGGACCAAAAGGGGTCAATTCGACTAAATTGATATAAACAACTTCTTCTCTGAAACTAAGCAATGGATATCACTCATATTTGCCTGGTAGCAACCCCCTAGGGTAGGGATTCAAAATTGTACAAATGACAGGGCTGACCCCAGGGGACCTAAGAGGCGGGGCCAAAAGGGGTTATTTTGGCAGAATTGATATAAACAACTTCTTCTCTGAAACTAAGCAATGGATATCACTCATATTTGCCTGGTAGCAACCCCCTAGGGTAGGGATTCAAAATTGTACAAATGACAGGGCTGACCCCAGGGGACCTAAGAGGCCGGGCCAAAAGGGGTTATTTTGGCAGAATTGATATAAATAACTTTTTCTCTGAAACTAAGCAATGGATATCTTTAATATGTGACTGGTAGCATTCCCTTGGGTTAAGGATTCAAAATTGTACAAATGATGGGGCCGACCCCCTGGAGGCTGAGGGGCTGGACCAAAAGGGGTCAATTTGGCTAAATTGATATGAACAACTTCTCGGAAACAGCTCATATTTGACTATTAGCATCCTATTGGGATAGGGATTCAAAATTGTATAAAGGAAGGAGCTGACCCCCCAGGGGGCAGAGGGCAGGGTCAAAAGGGACCAATTGGTCTAAACAAGATCTTCTCTGAAACTAAGCAATGGATATCACTCACATTTGTGTGGTAGTATCCCTATGGGGTCACACCAAAAGTCAATTTCATTTCATGGATTAATGCACCTTTTGGCATTTTTAGTATTAAAATAAAACCAATGTACATGTACCCATATAAAATGCTTATGATATATATTGACATAGCAAAACCAGCGACAAATATACTTAAGCATCATTCTTGTTTCATATCTCATGAAACCAGGTGAGGGATACAGGCCCTCTGGGCCTCTTGTTATATGTATAAACGCTGTTTTTATTTTGACCTTGAATTGCAAATGGCGGTTGTGAATGATATCACACAAATACGGCATATAAGGAGGTATTTAAAACATCAAAAATGCTCTTATTAGACAATATAAAGTATTCTTGAAGTGGCAAGAAGACTACTTTTATGAAAAAATGTTCAACCGTTGAGTTTGGGGTAAAATATGCCTATTTCTGAAAAAGGCTGCAAACTCACCAATTTAACAAATTGACTTTAAAATGTTCTTCTTACTATGATGAGATGTCTTAAATGTATGATATAGGAGTATTGTTATTAACTGAAATGCCCCCCTTTAAGCCATATTTGTGTAAAATTATTCACAGCCGCCATTTGCATTCCAAGGTCAAATCATAAAGTCCAATCTAGTCAAACCAATGCTCCTATTCTGTGCTTTAGACCCTTGTGAGCAAAACGACACGACTGTTTAGCACAATAAATGCGATACGAATGAGTTAATTATGTCCCCCTGAAACATGCATTTTTCTCATGTTTTGTTGAAATTTACGAACTATTGAACAATATAAATGTCAATAGCAAGGCCCACAGTTTGACAATTTTTGAAAAAAAGTGTGCACTATACGCGAATATTTACGGTACATATCAAAATTTTATCAAGTTACTTCTATTAAATTGCACCCTAGTAGGGATGTATAGCCTTGTAAAATATCACTGTTTTGGCTGGATTTGCTGTTTAGATGCCCCTTAAACTACTGAGGGAATTTCAACGAAACTTTATGGCAATAACCCTTATGCATTGTAGATGTGCGTAATCTGTATCATGTTGTAATTTTGTGGTTACCATGGTAACCAGGTCACTATACTTCGTTTTTTGGGTGAGGGGGAATTTTGTCCACTCAACTCCTCATAAACCTGTGAACTGCTTAAAGTCAAACTACACAGGAGTGATAGGGACCATGCATGATATTTCTATACAGAAGTTTTGGTTTCTATGGTTACCAGGTTTCAATACCCATATTCTTGTGGAAAACTTTGTAAAGACAGCTCGGACAACTCCTATATAGCTATCGTCCGATTTCATTTGAAATACATAGGAATGTTAGGGACTCATAATGTGTACATATACAGGCAGGTTTTTCCGCCACAAAATCAGGTTGCTGTGGTAACGCGTTCACTAAAAACAGGTTTTTGTTGGAAAATCCTCACCAGAGGGGGGGGGGGGGGGGGGGGGGGGGGGGGGGGTATATGAGTTGGCCCTCTGGACGACAGTTCTAGTTCCCATTAGTGTAATGGTATGATGAACAATGTTTGTGGTGTCATTTGCGGTAAGTGTATTTTTAACATCACGAAAATTTGCACGACCAGGTTAAAATTTCCTGTTGATAATGTAGCTTGAAACAGTTTATGTAGTTACTAGTTATGTTGGATAAAAAGGGAACATCCTCATGGTGATATTTGTTGATGAAAATGTTTAAATAAATTGATAATTTTGTTCCAAGAACTATACTTTTTTGCTGCAAACGGTCCCATCTTTTTATATATAGCATTTCAAGGACAGGTCCCATTGACAGTGCGAAATTTGACTTTGGGATGATATAACAGTTATAGATTAAAGATAAACTAAAAAGGAAATTATAAGTATTAAGCTGACTTATTTGGAAAGTAATTGTCTTATAACTCTCACAAGACTGCAGGTAAACAAATCCACAGATAGCAGTTTAATGCTTAGATATACTAAAGATATAACATGTTGTGTGTGTAGTCATATATATTAAAGTTATACATATGAAGGCGAGTGAGTACCAGTGATAACAGGGTATGACATACCTGACAATGGTACAGTAGCCCCGATACACCAATACCTATATGGATTAGACATTGTTCTTTATTTTGATGATGTTGTGACAGGATTTGCCAGATAAAAAACTATGAACCTGTTATAATTACTCTACCCAACATATATACTGCTTGTAATAAGTACCCTGCATTGGGGAAGGAGTTTCATATATCTGCAGAAAAAGTCAGTTATCACTGTCAACTAGTTGATGTAAAAAAAAAAATGAATTTGTAACTTAAGAAATTATTTTTTTGTAGAGCTTTTTCATGAAATACATTGTCATTCATTATCAGAAAGGAAGTTAATGCAGTGATATATAACTAGGAACCTTTGAGAAGATTTAAGGTAGATATTGGTATACGTCTTGTAGCAGGCTGTAATTCTGAGGAGATTAGTATTGTCAGGAATTCCTTACTCCAGCAGTAACCTTATTTTATAGCACTGTCACCCTACGGTACTTCAAACTAAGAATGGTGGTTTATGTTTGCCAATTTACATTTGTTAATACAAGTTTTGCTGTGAAAATATACAAGTCACCTGATGAAATAGAATATGGCCATACATGTATTGGTAAGCTACATGATGTCTTTTAAATGAGCTGGTAGCCCATTTTCTGCTGAAAGTCTAGGAATATATTTGTTAATTTTTTCAGATCTTCAAAGTATAGATAAAATATTTGTCACATGACTATTTAATTTATACTCTGACATATGAATCTCTATTTTAGGGCTTCTTATATGGATTTTTTGTGACATTATTGTTAAACAAATTGTCACCTTACGACCCACCACGGCATTGAAGTTAGGGGTTCTATCAGAATGGAATCAGTATATGTCAAAGTCCTTCGGTGACAAAAATTCTTTTTCACCCTGTTCAAAATTTCCCTGATAAAATGTGAGACATATACAGGAGGGAGTAGTAAAACATTTCCTATATCGTTAAATTCCACTTCTTATTTGGTGAAAATGGTGAAAGTTACACAATATAAAAATAAATATAAACTTTATTTTACAACAATTGCAAACAAGTAACATCGACATAGGTTAATTGTGCTTGTTGGTCAGAATGGAAGTGCGGGAGGGATGTTACAACTGTATTGTAGGAGGAAACTGGAGCACCTGGAGAAAACTCAGGTGGTCGGGCAGGTGACTCCTCCAATCGGAGAATCAAACCCGGGCCGCCTAGGTGAAAAAGCAAGTGTGTTACCACTGTTCACCCGACCACTCGGAATATATTAAAGTTACACAATGACAATCTGGTTAATCAAAATAAAGAATTATCCAAGCAGCATTGGAAAAAAATAGAATTTCATCAAATTTTAGATTACAATAACTCTAGTATAAGTCTGAAAAAGTTTAAAGAAGTTTTAAAAATTTGAATACAAATTACTCTGTAAAATATTGAAAATCTGTACAAGTAACCCCACAGTGGTTATAGGGACGATTTAAGATTTAAGAAGTTTTAAAAGTTAAAATACAAATTTCTCTGTAAAATATTTAACATCTGTACAAGTAACCCCACAGTGGTTTGGGACGATTGGAAATGGAAATACATAAAGAATGTCAATTTTATATCAATCTGTGCAGTTAAGATGTTAAAAAGTTAGCTAGATAAATCCAAATGCTGTGAAGGAATATGTTAATGCGGTATTGGAAGATTGGATTTTCGAGGTGAGATATAACCCTACATATTAAGATGTATACAAGATGTTGTTGATCTGTTAAAGTATTCAGATGGTTTCAGTGTGAGTCTTTTCACCGAGATCTCAGTCTGGAATAATTTAACATTGACAAATCTGCCTTTAAAACATTTAATGAAGATTTGATGTGTCATCTGGAATTTCTGCATTTTACACATGCTGAATAAGTAATTTTGAGGGTACTATAGTTTAACAGAGCTATCTGTATCGGTAATGGCAAAACCGTGGTGTCTTCAGTCTCCATTGAATGTCTGCGTCACTGAAGTCATCCATCCATTCTAATCGGTCTATGTGTATTAAATATGTCAGGCTGGTGGTATAAATTTTCTTGTTTTTTGATGGAAATAGATATATTGCTATGTGTCTTAATTCCAACACAATATATTAGCAAATATGGATTAATTTAGAAGTTGTTTTTTTCAAGAGTAATTTAGAGTCAGTTTCATTGATAAATGTCAGTGTATTCAATTTCCTTAGTTGTTAGCTCAGGTGTTGTACCTGTGACCCTCTACTCAAGTGTTATACCTGTGATCCCTACTCAGGTTTTGTACCTGTGACCCCTACTAAGGTGTTGTACCTGTGATCCCTACTCAGGTTTTGTACCTGTGACCCCTACAAAGGTGTTGTACCTGTGATCCCTACTCAGGTTTTGTACCTGTGACCCCTACTCATGTGTTGTACCTGTGACCCTCTACTCAGGTGTTATACCTGTGACCCCCTACTCAGGTTTTGTACATGTGACCCCCTACTCAGGTGTTGTACCTGTGACCCCCTACTCAGGTGTTGTACCTGTGACCCCCTACACAAGTGTTGTACCTGTCACCCCTACTTAGGTGTTATACTTCAGACCCCTACACAGGTGTTGTACTTCAGACCCCAACTCAGGTGTTGTACTTGTAACCCCCTACTCAGGTGTTGTACCTGTGACCCCCTACACAGATGTTGTACCTGTGACCCCTACTAAGGTGTTGTAACTGTGACCCCTACCAAGGTGTTGTACCTGTGACCCCTACTAAGGTGTTGTAACTGTGACACCCTACTCAGGTGTTGTACTTCAGACCCCAACTCAGGTGTTGTACTTGTAACCCCCTACTCAGGTGTTGTACCTGTAACCCCCTACTCAGGTGTTGTACCTGTGACCCCCTACACAGATGTTGTACCTGTGACCCCTACTAAGGTGTTGTAACTGTGACCCCTACCAAGGTGTTGTACCTGTGACCCCTTACTCAGGTGTTGTACCTGTGACCCCTACCCAGGTGTTGTACCTGTGACCCCTACACAGGTGTTGTACCTGTGACCCCTACTCAGGTGTTGTACCTGTGACCCCCTACTCAGGTGTTGTACCTGTGACCCCCTACTCAGGTGTTGTACCTGTGACCCCTACTCAGGTGTTGTACCTGTGACCCCCTACTCAGGTTTTGTACCTGTGACTTCTATTCAGGTGTTGTACCTGTGACTTCTACTCGGGTGTTGTACTTCAGACCCCTACACAGGTGTTGTACCTGTGACCTCCTACTCAGATGTTGTACCTGTGACCCCTACTAAGGTGTTGTAACTGTGACACCCTACTCAGGTGTTGTACTTCAGACCCCAACTCAGGTGTTATACCTGTGACCCCTACTAAGGTGTTGTAACTGTAACCCCCTACACAGGTGTTGTACCTGTGACCCCTACTCAGGTGTTGTACCTGTAACTCCCTACTCAGGTGTTGTACGTGTATCCCCTACTCAGGTGTTGTACTTCAGACCCCAACTCAGGTGTTGTACTTGTAACCCCCTACTCAGGTGTTGTACCTGTGACCCCCTACTCAGGTGTTGTACGTGTATCCCCTACTCAGGTGTTGTACCTGTGACCCCTACTCAGGTGTTGTACCTGTGACCCCCTACTAAGGTGTTGTACCTGTGACCCCCTACTCAGGTGTTGTACCTGTGACCCCCTACTCAGGTGTTGTACCTGTGACCCCCTACTCAGGTGTTGTACCTGTGACCCCCTACTCAGGTGTTGTACCTGTGACCCCTACTCAGGTATTGTTCCTCCGACCCCTACACAGGTGTTGTAACTGTGACCCTCACTCAGGTGTTATACCTGTGACCCCTACTCAGGTGGTGTACCTTTGACCTCCTACTCAGGTTTTGTACATGTGACCCCCTACTCAGGTTTTGTACATGTGACCCCCTACTCAGGTGTTGTACCTGTGACCCCCTACTCATGTGTTGTACCTGTGACCCCTACCCAGGTGTTGTACCTCCGAACCCTACTCAGATATTATACCTCCGAACCCTACTCAGATATTATACCTCTGATATATGGTCTCACTTTAGATATGTTCGCTGTTTTAGGATACAGGACAGACAAGTCCACACTCAGTGACCACAGATGTTGTACCTCTGATACTTTTACCTCTTACTTTCGATGTTTGCTGTTTTAGGATACAGGACAGACAAGTCCACACTCAGTGACCACAGATGAAAGTGATGATGATGCATCTGACCTTGAACTCTCTTCTGGAAGTAAAAACACATTTATACTGGAGGTAATGTCACAAATCAGATCTTCTGGAAGTAAAAACACATTTATACTGGAGGTAATGTCACAAATCAGATCTTCTGGAAGTAAAAACACATTTATACTGGAGGTAATGTCACAAATCAGATCTTCTGGAAGTAAAAACACATTTATACTGGAGGTAATGTCACAAATCAGATCTTCTGGAAGTAAAAACACATTTATACTGGAGGTAATGTCACAAATCAGATCTGTTTTATACTGTCATGTCACATGACTTTGTATTGCCAGATGTCACATACTTTTTTGACCTAAAATAATTTTACATGGAACATCCCTGTTCAAAGGTCCAGTTTGATGTCCTCCAAAGCCAGAAGGCAAAATTATGTCCATACATTAAATATTACACTAGTACTGTCTCACACCACAGACTTCACACCAACTTTATTTTATTTTGTCATCCAAATTTATGTATAATGTATTAAAAGTTGCTTTTAAGATGGTTGAAATTTTCATGGTTTTAAGAAAAGTTCAAAACAAAAAGGAAAGTTAAATGTGGGATCAACATTTGGCCCCCACTTCAATGAACCATAACCACATCAATGATAAGTCATTATTACTACTGATACATGTAGTCGTAGTGGACCTCCTTGGATAACACCAAGTTGAGACCAGTGATAATGTTAAATCTCCATAGGTGTGAGAAATCAACGATTATTGTCTTAATCAACAATATTTCATTTTAAAATTCTGTCATTAAAAAAAAAGCAAAAAATAAAACGTTGAAAATGACAAGTAAGTCTTTTTCTTCCATGGAATTCACATGGCAAAATGTAGATTCAACTTAATGCTTACGACCTTAAAAGTGATATGTGGTTGGGTTCACATGTACTTAGGATAATTATAAGTTATGATTTTGGACGTAGTGATCTGTACCATAGTTGTAAATACTCTCACCTGTCCTTACCTAGTAGTGCCTGTCTATATACCACTCTATGCAGTTATAGTATTTATAATACCCCACAGAGATAGTAACTCATGTCTCAAAGGGCCTTATAAGTGTTTATGTCCAGGAGCGATAAATTATGGATCCTTGTCCTCAGTCCACTGGTTAGAGAGGACTGGACTCATCAACTGCTTGACCCACAGGTCCTCTTTAATGTTATACATGTATAGCAGGTTATGATTTTGTATAAATAGTTCACATGATTGTGATATATACAAATGGAAAACTGATGAAAAATTTAATAAGCTTGGAGGTCTCATTTTCTCAAAAATATATGTTAACAAAAAAGTTTCCTTTAACTTTAATTCAAGTAAATATAAATTAAGAAAATATCTAAGTATAAGCTTAAGATCAATCAAGAATTATACATGGATTCTTTCCCCAGTGGTTTAGTTCTGATCATAATTAGTCCCCTATCAGGGAAATAGTGGGGGAGTTCTAGGTTTCCTCTCTGTCCGTCTTGCATGTAGGTACATACCTATATGTATGTACGTAATGCTAAAGTTAGCCAGCGCTTAAGTGGTTTCATTCCTTGAGGGATTTTTATCAACCTTCACACAATGATAAAGGACCATAATATCTCGAATAAGTTCAAGTTTCAGGGATTTTGGGTCAAGGTCACTGTTACTATGTTTAGCGGGGGTGTAGGGGACATGTATTGCTTATATATGTTTATCAATGCAGGTCTTCGGTTACAACCTGATCACTTTCCCCTTGGCATAAGAATTCTTATTTCAATGTTAAAGTTTAACACAAGGAAATTCAGTTTGAGAATGAAATTTTTCACTAAACCATCAACTTTGGTATGAATGAAAAGCATCACAGAAAGGTGGTTTTTTTTTTTCATTTTTGAAAAAAAAAAAAAAAAAAAAACTCATTTCCCCAAGTAATAAGTCCTGATACTAGAGATGTGGATGGTTGTGGGTTTGAACTTCTATGTCACAGGCTATAACCATAAGCTATAGTTTATCTCAGTAACTCCATGCCTGTTAATAAGCCCACCTATCTCTGGTGAAGTATAAATCCTGAAAAATGCTTAATCATCATTCTGTAATGGGCCAATCCCCTAATTATGGTAGAATTTATGTGTTGGCCCTCAGGTCTTATAACAGGATTATACAGTATTGGAAATCTTGTTAATCGTTTCATTAATTCATCTGTTGGTGGAGATGACAATAACAAAATGAGCGTAGTGGTGGAGAGGGGCTCAATGCATTCTCTATAAAATCATGTCTGTTTCTAGGTGGATGATACCAAAGACCAGAACATTGCCTCTATTCTGAGTGACTCTGTGACTCCTGAGGGGTTCAATCTTATCAACACAGAGCGGGTCCCTGGTGCTCTGTCAGCAAACCTCACATACAACTTCCAGGTCAGTAGAGAGTTTGAAATGTAAGGATTCGTGTGTGAAAAAGATCCACAAATTAAGAAATTAATTTATGGGTATATATTGACCGGCATAATTTGGCTTGCCGTTTATGTGTCTTTGTTTGGTAGAGTGCCCTGTACAATAATCAGGTCATATGGACCTTTGCATACAGAGTTATGCCCCTTTTTTCAATTAAATTCCAATTTTTACCTGAAGATAATTGCTTGTTGATTGATTACAAATATAGCTTTATTTTCCTTTTAGCAGAAAATATCCTAGATTTTTATGAAAAATTACTGTGGTTTGACCTTAAAATGAGGAAAGATTTTTAATATGTTTCAGATGTTCAACTATGTGTGGCGACATGAGTTCATTCCAACTACTGACAAGAAACAAGATTTTTCTGACTTGTTTGAAAACATTAAAAAAGTAAGTAATCTCAAGGTTGATTTTATCATTCTTGTATTAGAATGCCTTGCACCATTGGTCCCTTGTCCGTCAGTCATCGTATTAAAATGCCTTGCACCCTTGGTCCCTTGTCCGTCAGTCATCTGTCTGTCATCTGTCCATCCGTAAACAATGCTTGTTATCGCTATTTCTTAAAAAGAACCAAAGTGATTCCTCAAACGTCATATGTCGGCTCCCTTTGGCAATGTCTCTGGCAAAATGTCTCTGCTAAGATTATAAAAATTATTTCTCTATGTCTACATTTGGATATGTAATCAGTGAGAGGTACTTGAGAAAAAAAAACAACATTTTCTGTGATGTTTGTTGGTGATCTGTTTCAAGATGAACATATTTCATTCTTTTCTTGTAGAAAATCTGTTTCAAGTTACGAAGAATGGTTCCATGCTGTGTGTGCAAACTTGAATTCAACGTGGAGCTTCCAGATGAGGACGAAATACAGGTTAGTGTAAAGGTCAGAAAGGTCAATCTGAAAGTCAGAAAGGTCAATATGAAGGTCAGAAAGGTCACTTTGAAGGTCAGAAAGGTTAATGTGAAGGACATGAGGTCAATCTGGAGGTCAGAAATGTCAATCTGAAGGTCAAATACATCAATCTGATGGTCAATCTAAAGGCTAGAAAGGTCAATATGCAAGTCAGATGCATCACTCTGAAGGTCAAATCAGGTACACTATTTTGTATTACTTATCTTTTTGTGCATTCATTCATGCATCCATGTAAAACTGATGAATCCCTGGACAGATTTATTTCATTCTGTGATCAAAACATCACAGTATCAAGTTCTACACAGTTGGATTTTGATGATCATTGGTCAAGTTTATATACCAAAGGTTTAATTTGACCACTTGACGAGGGGGGAATTTATATATCTATGTGAATTTCTGCTCACTTTGCTTCTCACCATCAACCACTCAGAATAGTCCCTCAGGTAAGAAACCAGCCTATACTAGGTCCTATAATTCTATGCATATACAAATACTAATTAAAAAATAATCATGAGAAAAACAAAGAGTGCTGAACAACAAAAATATAATTCAATTCAAAATCAAAAATAGATGAAGGGCAAAATATGAACAAGAAAAAGGGGAATAAAACCAGGTGTTCTGGAAGGGTAAGTATCATAGATTTCATGACACCCCGCCTTCTCTTTAATGGCCTGTGTTAGTCCATCAGTTAATATTAATCTATGCATCACAACAAGAGATTCTACAACAATAAGACTTAGATGTAGTTACAAAATGTATATTTGAATGAAAAATACATTTGTGTAGAGGTGTTACTATGTAATTGTGTGTTTCTGTGTTCACTTCCTCCCAGTCACAATATGTCTTTATAACCATAATGCTGACATAGTTATATGTTGAAATGTAAGAAAATGATTTAATATAGAAGTAACCACAAGATATGTGTAAAGAAATATGTTTAATCATTTCTTGTGACTTTTTTTAGATCACACTGACAGGTGTTTGTGTGGGACTAACCGACCAACATCTGGCCACATCTCTCTTGGACATCCATAACTCTGGCACGAAAGGAAACCTCCTGAAAACAGGTGATATATTACACTCGTACACAATATTTATTGACCAGGGGGAGGTAATATGGTACAAATGGAAGAGCAGCACTTTAGGGTAAAGTAGCAATTGGGAGAAAACAGAGTAATTCTTCAAAAGGTGATACAGTAGTTCAGTTTGAAAGATTGTGAAATATTAATTAGCGATCATGCAGATATGGTCTGTATGTAGGAAAGGGGGGAAATATTGTGTGTTTTGATGATTTCAATGATTTGTTTATTTTACAGCTCCTGAAGCTGTAGACAGCAATGTTTGAGGAGAAACACGACGTTATGATGTTGTGTGTCGATGATTTGTTTATTTTACAGCTCCGGGAGCTGGAGACAGCGCTGGTGGAGGAGAAACATGACGTTATGATGTTGCATGGTGATGATTTGTTTATTTTACAGCTCCTCTGTGTATTTACAGCTCCGGGAGCTTGAGACAGCGCTGGTGGAGGAGAAACACGACGTTATGATGTTGCATGGTGATGATTTGTTTATTTTACAGCTCCTCTGTGTATTTACAGCTCCGGGAGCTTGAGACAGCGCTGGTGGAGGAGAAACACGAAGTTATGATGTTGTGTGTCGATTATTTGTTTATTTTACAGCTCCTCTGTGTATTTACAGCTCCGGGAGCTGGAGACAGCGCTGGTGGAGGAGAAACACAACGTTATGATGTTGTGTGTCGATTATTTGTTTATTTTACAGCTCCTCTGTGTATTTACAGCTCCGGGAGCTGGAGACAGCGCTGGTGGAGGAGAAACACGACGTTATGATGTTGCATGGTGATGATTTGTTTATTTTATAGCTCCTCTGTGTATTTACAGCTCCGGGAGCTGGAGACAGCGCTGGTGGAGGAGAAACACGACGTTATGATGTTGCGTGGTGATGATTTGTTTATTTTACATATCCCGTGTTTATTTACAGCTCCGGGAGCTGGAGACAGCGCTGGTGGAGGAGAAACACGACGTTATGATGTTGCGTGGTGATGATTTGTTTATTTTACATATCCCGTGTTTATTTACAGCTCCGGGAGCTGGAGACTGTGGTGGTGGAGGAGAAACTCGACGTTATGATGTTGCATGGTGATGATTTGTTTATTTTACATATCCCGTGTTTATTTACAGCTCCGGGAGCTGGAGACAGCAGTGGTGGGGGAGGAGAAACACAACCTGATGATATGATGTTCCACATGGAAGAGTTGTCAGAAAGCTCACCCAACTTACATAACTACCTCAAAGGTCAGTGTTATTCACCTGGTAATCATAATAATGCTAGGTCATGTGTGACTTAAGTGATGGCATGCTGCAATTCTGTAAGTAGGTATCAAAAATATATTGAAATTAGATAATGATAAGTGGCTGGTATCAAGTCAATGGTCAAGAGAAGACTTTCTACATTGTTAGATGTCATAATGTACTCATATTTCATTTACATGTATTCAAAAAACAAAATTATGCATTTTGAAATAAAAAAACATTTTCCCGATCCAGTTTATGAAGATTAGGATGTAATAATGTAGCTAAGATGTGAATTGAATAAGTTGGTGAAGCATAACTGCTTAATTTCCAATAAATTATGTGTTAGGTAATTTCATTGCTTTTGATATCAGAGGTCAAGGTCATTCTTGTTAACAAACCCCTGCGAAACGATTATGAATAATTCATGAACATTCATGAATAGTTCATGAATTATTCATGAACTTAGTTCATGAATATTCTTGATTTGTTCATGAACATTTTCATGAAATTCATGAACTTAAAACTTCATGAATATTTTTTTGAAATTATGTTCATGAACATTCATGAATTATATCAAAAAGTTTTGGATTCATGAAATCATCATAGTTCATGAATGTTCATGAACATTTCCATACATGATAATTCATGAATCCTTCATGAATATTCATGAACTTAAAAATATGATGAATACTCATGAATGAAATATTCATGAACATTCATGAACCCTTCATGAATATTCATGAACTTAAAACTATGATGAATAATCATGAATGAAATATTCATGAAGATTCATGAACCCTTCATGAATATTCATGAACTTAAAACTATGACGAATACTCATGAATGAAATATTCATGAACATTCATGAACCCTTCATGAATATTCATGAACTTAAAATTATGATGAATGTTCATGAATGAAATATTTCATGAACATTCATTAATCCTGAAATCAAGATTTTCTTTCATAAAATCATCATGTTTCATGAATATTCATGAACTATTCTATTCATGATAATTCATGATTAATTCATGAGTTATGAACTTATTTAGAAAATGAATTTGCATGCATTTTACCACTTAATTTCATCAAAGTTTGTCATGAACTGTATCACTATGCATGTTTGACAATATCCTTGTAGTCCTTCCATTAAAAATTGCATTCAAATGGATCCATCACTTGTTTCAAAATTCATAACTGCTTGAAATGAGTATATTTACACAATCATTTGGATGGAAAATCCTTTTAATATTCTTCAGATAAGAGTGATTTATTTTCATTATTGCATTAATTCTCATTGCACATATGATGTGTGTTTGAACAATTTAGTTAAATGGGCAATGCAATTTAAGAAATGCCAAAGCTATTTGAATATTATGTGCACTATGTAAATTTAGGTCACATGCATGGTGATTGATTTTAAGTTAATTCTTACCTATAAACAGGTTGACATATTTCCAGAGTTGAATATTTCATTTCCTGGTAGTGTTGTATTGATCATGAAACAGGTATGAAAGATAAATACTTGCCTTCATTTGTAAAATAACATGTTATTCAGCTCTGTGAGAAAAGCCTCATGGCTGCCATGTATTGGAGCTCTCCTGCTAGAAGTTTTTGGGCGGGAAAAATTTGGCGGGAAAATTTGGCGGGAAATTTGAAGTTTTCTTATTGTTTCCTTATTCTTCATTAAGCCAACATCAAAATTGTAATATAGACATGGAATTAAATTTAAAACTTTTTAGATATTAAGTTTGTTATTCAATTTAAAATGTAAGGTATTTTTTTATTCAAGAAAATGTTCAATTTTAAGGTCAAATTCTCATTCATTAAAGTTCTTCAAAATTCATTACTATTTTATTCATTTTGATGAATTTTAATGAATATCATCAATGCATGAAAATTCATGAATAGTTCATAATCACATAATATTCTCATTCATTAAAGTTCTTCAAAATTCATTATCAAATGTTCTTACTATTTCATTCATTTTGATGAATTTTAATGAATAACATCTATGCATGAAAGTTCATGAATAGTTCATAATCACATATGATGAACTATCATGAATCTTAATGAATTTGTAAAATTATTCATAAAAGTTCATGAAGAGTTCATGAGAGGTATTTGATGAATATTCATGAACATTTTTTCATGAATCAAAAACTTACAGTATTCTTGAAAGTTCATGAATGATTCATGAACATTCATGAACTCATGAATATCATCTCGCAGGGGAAGCCAGTGTACAGACAATATGTTATCATTGTGAAAGGCGTCCCTTACATTCTTTTTTGGCCATCTGACAAAAGAATTTGAATTATGATATTCCCTGAACTGTGTTTATCTTGTTCCAGTTAAAGGCCCCCATTTCATTTGTAATATGATCTGCTGTAAAACCACAGGCTACAAAGAACCACCTCTGCACTTTGGTTGTTTTGTAACAGGTCATGTGATATTTGTGTTTTCAGCATCCCGGACATCCAAAGACAACATACAGATCAGCAGTTCAAAGCGCTGTATCCACCCAGTAAGTTCACAGGTGCCCTCTGTTAAAACCGAGTCATAATACTTTTACACAAAGAATTTGGATGCATGTTCATTACACATTCAAAGACACTGCTCATTAACTTATGAAATAAGTTTTACTTGACATAAAACACAATCAGTTTAGACTATATATTAGATACCATGAAGGACTTTAGAATGGCCTTGCTTTTTAGCTCATTTTCTCAAAGTGCAAATGAATTTCTGCCATGTTGCAGCTCTTGTCAGGCCTCAACTTTTCCCGTTAAGTAACTTCTTGTCAATAACAAAGAGACCCAGAGTCAGGATATTTGGCCAGTAGCATGCTGCGATGAAGGGCTACCAGGATTGTTTAAATGAATGACCTTGACATACTTTTCTATTTTCTTTTTCAGTACATTCCCAAACACAAGGTTGGCATAGAGATCACACCCCTGTCCTATGTTCCTGGTGGCAAGATCGAACGCTACCTTGGCAACTACAATTTCTTCTTCATTCGAGAAACAACATCTTTACGAGAGGTACATATCTATGATGTAATGTGCTGTAAAACAGCTTGTATACTAGAGATATTTCTATAAAAAGTAAATAATGTTATCCAAAGGGCAGCATGTTTATGAGAGTTCAAATTCTGTCAAAATATTTGAGGGACAACATCCCAACAAAATTTGCTATTTGAGACACATCATTCCTACAAGATTTCATGATCGAGACACATGTAATTACTCTACAAAATTTAATGTTTCAGATACAACTTTCCTACAATTTTGATATTTGAGATACTATTTACAAAAAATGCATACTTTGAAGATAAAATGAATGGATGAACTTATAGTGTGTTTCATAGTTTTCTGTGAAAATTTGCTTCTAAATTTGTTGTAAAAATTTGATCCATAAGAAATGGTCAAATTTCCCTGTTACAGATGGGGGGTGATGGAGGTTTCATGCAGACCTTTATAGCGGAGGTCCTGGCCAATGTTCGTGCCAGTGTAGCCGCCCTAGGAGGTAACGGCCTGGTGGCCTACAGGATGAGTCAATGTGTTCTTCTCAGTAACCCACAGAAAAATCAGGTTAGACATGGCAATGTGATCAGCTGGGATTGTGATGTGTTATTGCAATACTGATATCACGGTGCTCATAATAAATGGTCATCTTTTTGTGGCAGTTTTTTGTAAAGGGCTACCAATGCTCTGTATAGGCTGAAATGACTTTAATCTGACATCATTGGTATGGAGTTAAAGTGTATATGATAACATAAGTTTATAAATATCTTATCAGTATCTCAAGTGGCAGAGGATTGATCAGGAAGATGTCCAGAGAAATTTTTGTCTTCTAAATTACATATCTGACATGTCATGTGATGAAGTAAAAATACACTGTATACAAAACTCCATGTGGAAATCACATCATTTTAACAACTTGCCTTACCATGTATTACATGTATTGCCTTTCTCTATAGAAGTTATAATGATATTTCTCTGTTTCAGAGCCAATGTTTGATCAATGTGTACGGTGATGCTGTGTGTATATGTTACGACGGAGAGTCTACTTGTGGATCCGCCCTGATAGAACCCACAGGGAAAATCACAGATTCTCCTCTCATCATACACACATCAACAACAACATAAAACAACAGGGAGTCTTCCAGTAGATCCTCCCTGATAGAACCAACAGGGAATGTCACCAATTCTCCTGTCATCATACACTAAATGACGAGGAGCATTCCAGTAGATCCGCCCTGATAGAACCCACAGGGAATGTCACCAATTCTCCTGTCATCATACACACATAAACAACAGGGAGCCTTCCAATAGATCCGCCCTGATAGAACCCACAGGGAATGTCACCAATTCTCCTGTCATCATACACACATAAACAACAACATAAACAACAGGGAGCCTTCCAATAGATCCGCCCTGATAGAACCAACAGGGAATGTCACCAATTCTCCTGTCATCATACACACATAAACAACAGGGAGCCTTCCAATAGATCCGCCCTGATAGAACCCACAGGGAATGTCACCAATTCTCCTGTCATCATACACTAAACAACGAGGAGCCTTCCTGTGGATCCACACTGATAGAACCCACAGGGAAAAATTACTGATTCTCCTTTCATCATGAATGCATAGAATTAAAGAAAAAATACAAGTATTATCTATTTATTAAGACTAAATACATGTACGTCGTCTGGTATGAAATTGTACATGCTGCTAGGCCTCGACTTGTAACTACTGCTGACAGTAGATTAAATCTACTTAGAGATTGACTTAAGGCTCTAGTTCTAGTTTTGGTTTTACATACCCGGTATTAACATTAAGAAATATGCATAAAAATGTGCTTCCTGATTTTAAAGATAAAAGTCAGAAGAAAAAAAATCTTGGCCAGACTTAACAATTCCCTTTTAAATGTTAACCCTTTTTTGTATGCATTATTTGTATATTTGTTACAAAAATCAATTTTGCACGTTATGTTGTTTTTTTCTTTTTACTGAGGTTATTTGATGTAACCTATTAACAGTAAAATGTCTGTTTTAAAGTTTTAAATTGACATAAATATCGGTTATATTATTACATTGACTGTCAATGTCATGAAAGATGATAACTCTGCTCATGAATTGTCAGTTTCACAAATATTTGTGGTCTGTTTTCCTGAAATCAGCTCATGTGTGTTCATTCCTAATATTGTAAACCCAGTGATGTGTTCAATGTCCGTGTATTGCAAGGATGGTCGTATTGACAGCTGTGAAAATGTGCTTCTTTGATTTGTCGTTTAATTAATATAAATGAAGATAGGTTATTGAACTAAGCTATGTGTTTGAGTTCATAATTTGCAGCAGACCAAACTAAAATATAATCTTTAATAGCATACAATATTGTTCTGTTAGTTTGATTATATAGTGAAGGGACACAGTGGCCGAGTGGTTAAGGTGTCCCGACACTTTATCACTAGCCCTCCACCTCTGGGTCGCTATTTTGAAACCCACGTGGGGCAGTTGCTTGGTACTGGCCGTAGGCCGGTGGTTTTTCTTCGGGTACTCCAGCTTTCCTCCACTCCAAAACCTGGCACGTCCTTAAATGACCCTGGCTGTTAAACGGACGTTAAACAAAAATAAACTAAACCAATCATATAGTGAACCGTGTCATACACCTATGATGGCTGCACCTTAATGAACCTTAGCACATCCCTGAGGACCTTTTAAAGTTTTTATACATAAACCTTTGGCAGTCTCTTAGGCTGCAACAAATAACACCAAATTATGATCAAATTTGTTCATGGACTAAATCTCAAAGACTTGTTGATGTAACAGGTCCTTTTCAACTATTAGAATCTAACTCCACGTGCAAAACTGTTTGAAACTAGAAAAATGGAGCACTGTCTGGTACCGATGACAGTCATATACAAGTCTTTGTATGGGAACTGTGATGTAAATAACTACAGATTCAATGCTTTCCTGATAAAGTCTTTCTACTAAATTTACTGACATCATCCTACATACTCAAACTCTGAAATTACACATATGGTGTGTGACCCAGGACTGAGAAAGACCAACTCACCCCACCCATGTCTGTCCCCCAGGGACCTGTCCATCGCTGTGGTCATACCAGATGGATAGCACAAATCTTGCCATAGGTGGATACAGGCATTAGCAGAAAAAATCACTGTCTACCTGATCACATCACCCACACACAGCCCATGAAAATGACTATAGGAGACATTCGACTGTAAACCAACCATCTTGAATTTCAGTAGAAATACTTGTGTTATTTCTTTGTGTTGTAATAACCCTGCCTCTATTGCTTGAATGACTTGTGTGTTGGTCTCCCAGGCTTATTACAGGGTTAATGTAGCTGTCTGTTCTGATATATTTACAGACCATTAACAAAGATTTTTTGTTTTCTGTGTTATATCTAATACTCTGATTCATGTAGCTTACTTACGCTGCAATAAGCATATGTCTGGTAATACGCCCACCCATATATATTGCCGTTCATTCATAATGTGAACAAAAGTTATTTCCTTATCAGGTAATAATCCCACCCCCCAAATTTTGCATTATTATTTGGACTCGGAGAGTCTGGATTAAGAGGTTCAAGAATTAAATTTTATATTCAGTAAATTTGATGTTGCATATATAAAATTTTGGAACATGTTTTGCCGTTCCTGCTCAAATACCGGCATTATGATTTTTTGACCGATCAGACCAAAGTCATTACCTACTCCAATAGGTATTATTGTCTGCTTTGATAAGATGTTTTAATTTGTATCGTTAATTTATTCTGAATTTTTCAAAATAATATGTTGTGTTTCCTTCTGCTGATCCCGCATGTATCAACATATCAATATTTTCCATTGATTTTGTATTTAACTCAACTTTTAAGAATTACACTAAGAATTTGGGCCTTTAGTTTTTGTCTTATAACAATGTGTTTGACTGGCCTCAGCCCTGTGAATAATAGTGCAAGTCTCCAGTTTGAGCAAGACACTACCACAGTGAAACCTGTCTTTACCGACACTTTGTGTGGCCGAGACAATGTGTCACTTATGACAGTGTCGGTCGGTGAAGTCATTGTGGCTATGACACTCTGGAGCATGTTGCTGTTCCATTGGATATGGTCAGATGTTACAGGATGTTGTTAATGGTCAGTGGTCAGTAAAGCCAGGTTTCACTATACATTTTTTTACCAACCAAATAAACTACATGTGAATATAGTTTTAATCCTACATGCATGTTTGAGATTTTTATGTACAGCCATTTTATTATTGGGGCATTAGTGGAACATGTCTGTCCCATCTGGATCTTGATTCATAATCATCTTATGATCAATAATGTTAGAATCAGAACAGGTCTTAAAAAGCCCTCAAAATGATGAAAAGGTCTTAAATGGTCCTATAGCTAGATTCAACAAAAAATGTCTTGATTATAACTAAACATCTTTGTGAACTACGGTTGAATATTGATTCTGATATTTTTGAAAATAATATTTTAAATTTTTTAAGAGAAAAAAGCAAATGAGGAAGTTTTTTTTTTCTTTCAAATCTGTAATAGCAGTTATAAATTTCTCCAACAGTCATAATAGTTTGAAGTGAAAAATTAAAAATTGAAGAAAAAAAAATCATTGCTGTTTCCGTGATCATCTAATTTTGAAAGCCTTATTTTTGTATTAAACCTCATATGAACTTTAATTTCATGAACCAAAGATCAAGGCCAAAGTCTTTGTCAGCTAGTATTTATAGGTCAAATAGGGATGCCAAGCAAAAAAAAGGATAATTCTGGATTTTCTATTTATTTTGTTTTAGGAATAGGGCCAATTTTGTCTTATCCTAATTAGTGTGCATATTAAGTGCTATGTTTTATCATTTCCGCTTAATGTTATTATTGTTTATTTGTGTTATTTACATGTAGTTTGTTTAAAAATCATAGATTATAAGATAGTAAACATGTTGTGATATTGTTTGATAGGTGCCAAATTTTAGTTCATTTGAATTTTTTGAACAAAATGTTATTTATGATAGCTCAAATTCAATAAGTTAGTTAGGAGCACTCTTTTTCAGATTTGCTAAAAATTGGAAAGGAGACATCAAAATGCAGATTTGCTCAGAATTGCAAAGGGAGGTAATAATCGAGAAGGGAGATGATAATTTGAGTTATCTGATCCAATATGTTGTACTACACTAAGGAGCAATTAGTTGCATTGGTACAGCATGATTTAATAATCCTGTCAATTCACATTGACAGACATTATGAGAGGTAACCAAACACAATGTATCGTGTATGACACCCAGTTTGGTAATGGTAGTCTAACCCGTAAAATATGAAGTGGTATTTTGAGTTTAATTCATAGAAGAAAAAAAAAATCATTCCTTTTAAAATTGTATTATTCATTTAATACATTGCATAATAGTTGGTAATAGAGTTGTGATGTATACATTATATGGTTTTTGCCTGACAGAGTTAGTGGTATGATGCTGCTACTTCCATTGTGTAGCTGGATAGAAATTTTCATTTGTTTACAATCTGGCTGCCTGAAATTCTAATACAAAATAAAGATATTCAACTGATAGTATTTTGGTTTTTATGTCAATATAGTGTTTAATTGCTTATAGTGTTTAAGTTTAAAGTTTTTTTTTTTTTTATTCCTTATGATTAAAAATGTTGGGGGCATATAATTAACATGATCTACGATATTACTGTATTCATCTGCAAATAAGCCGATGCCCTCAAATGAACCCCCCTTCATTTTTGCTGTGGTTTTACTTCTGGACTGCAGTTAGAGGTAATCCTCATGGGAGTTAAATGTACCAGCATCTTTACTACACAGGATGTCATATACCACAGTGGTATACCATTTTGCAGGTTCCTTAAAAAAAAGGCAAATGAAATGAAAATTAAATCGGTTTTTCCATGCTACCTGTTGTCAAAATATTATTCAAGCTGCTTAAATAACAAATACTGTCATTTAATAACAAAATCACGATTCCAAATATACAAAGACAAGGGTGAGCATCTTCTGCTTCATCCATTATGCCATCAGAATCTAGGTAAAATCTAGGAATGCTACGTCCTCAAAGTGAACACTACAGTAGTGACATTAGGCCTCTGTGACCTTTAATGTAGATCAAGACTACTGGGTATTCATTTGACGAAACTTTATGGACAATCCTCCGTTTGTGCTACTGACGCCCAACGTCATGACTTGGTCATTGAGAAATAGTCAAAGGAAAAAGTTTATTTGTTACTTGGATGACGGACACTGCTGCACCATGGCATAAACTCACCATTCAGGCAGCTGCAGGTGAATTAAAACAAAAAGTAGGAAAAGTCAATGTTAACTGTTGTATACATTTAATATCGGACAGACTATCCAAGTATAATTAGAACATAATTTATTTATTGAAGATAAACATTGCTGACCTGCAACAATGTTGGAATTTCCTGAGTGATCAGCTGTATCCATAGTAACGACAGACACTAGCCTTGTCCTATCTCCAAAATCCAAGGGTTTTCTCAATATACCTTCTCTGCACCCTTGGGACATACACATGGCAGTAACAAAAGCTCCTGGTAAGCCACTTCTTTTGGATTAAGATACTAATAAACTGACCAATCACTGCCCTCATAATTTCCTTTAAAGATTACATTTAGGTGTTGCACCAAAGTTGGAACAAATGCCAGTCAGTATGACCTTGACAAAGAAAGTTGACAGGTAAATACCTTCACATCATATGTAATCAAAGAGATCACATGACCCTTAAAAGTTCACAGATTAGTTTTCTTGTAGCCTGACATAAATGCCAAAGGTGCAAAACTATATTGAAAGAAGAACCATTGGAAGTTGGATTTTGGAGAGACTGTAGATACACCAATACTCTTAATATCATTGATCAACATTTAACAATATAGTCAAATATGGACAGCATGTAAGACATGCATCATTATTGCTATCAATTCTACCCAAAATTACAACATGTCAGGATCATTCATAGCTGGAACTTGTTGCCTGATAGATCTTACTGTCTGACCTAGCATGAAGTTTAAGATGTGTCTTGCTTCCTTTGTAGACACTGTCTTTTCCTGGTTGGCAAACCATATTCTGTTTCTGGTGTGTCTAGAACAAGAATTCTTGAGCCTAGTGCATGATTAATTTTTGGAGTAGAGCAAATGGTCATTTCAAAATATTTCCGCAAAAAATATCTTGATTTTGGTGTTTTATCTTCAGGTTCACTGTCGCATACCGAATCACAGATAGGGCTTTGTGAGTAAAATTCATTTGTAGGTGAATTCATCACTACATCATTCATCATATTCTTGGGCTGGACATACTCAGAAATTCCCCCAGCTTCTTTACTATTGCCTGGAAATAATTGTTTCACTGGAGTGTGTAAGCTTGTGTCATTTTCCTTATTGATGATTGGGGTACATACATCAACAGGACACCTAGGTAAGGGAGAGCACTCTGTACTCGGTCCTATAGAATTGTCTCCAGTATTTAAATCGTCTCTTTCAACACTTTTGGTACTTAGCCTTGAATTTTTATGTTTAACTTTACGTTTCAAAACTGGTTCATTTTCACAATCATCGCCAATCCAGGATGTGAGAGACTGTTTTCTGAGATTTCTCTGATGTTTAGCAACATTAGGAGAGATGTTTTCCTCAATACTCACTTCCTCCAGTACTGAAACACTTGTCCGTGCCTTCTTACTGCCCAAGAACTCCAGAGACTTATATTTACTTCCTGCGTGACCATGACCTTTAACCTGGTCATGACCTGTTGACCCACAAGTACATTCAGGTTTATATCCTTTGTTATCGGCAGAAGATTTCTGTCGTCTTAAAGTCCTACGGCCGCCCTGACCCTCAGACTGGACAGTACTGCTGAACTGTGGCGACACCTGGTGGTGACAAGAAAGCATTGAAACAAAGCTGTATAAACAGTAGTGTTACTGTTGTTAGACAGTCATTCAAGGAAATCTCCAAACACTTCAATTTGTGTTGAGATTGAGATTATATTTTTTTTATTTGTATAGTTCTACTATAATCATCAACTCTCCAAATACCATCTGCTCATACAGTCTATTTGTTGACATCATACACATATTTTAACCAGTCTAATGCAGATACAGGAATAAGCAACCTATTAAAATATTTCCATTCAATTTTAATGTATTTTTGTTTGATTGGATGACTTAATAAGATTGATTACATTATTAAGTACAACTTGTATACAATTCTTTTTAATCACTAGTCTTTGCTAACTTCTTAAAGCAGAAATATAAAGAAACTCAATAATCAAATAGAAAGTATAGCAATGTAAAACAAAACCACAATATACCTCAGATGGCATACAAAATATGAAATATTGAAACTGATAAAATTGAATGTGGATAGAATTACTCATCATTAACATAGCAGTATCTACGTAAGTCAAAGTATGTACATTGTATGTATATAATGTAGTAAATACACATGTATTACCCAGGATGTATGTATATAATGTAGTAAATACACATGTATTACCCAGGATGTATGTATATAATGTAGTAAATACACATGTATTACCCAGGATGTATGTATATAATGTAGTAAATACACATGTATTACCCAGGATGTATGTATATAATGTAGTAAATACACATGTATTACCCAGGATGATTTGTCGAGTTGGTCCACAGGAACAGCCTGGGCAGTACGTGGGTGGAGGGCACAGCACACAGGACTCGGCACATTGCGCTGATTAGCGACAGGGCTCTCTGTAAATATCAATGGTGCCTTCCGGTCCCTGTTAGACTTCTTACGCTTCCGGGGCATTCTACAGCAAAAAAGGCATGGCAAATGATAGCTTACTTGGTATTATCATCAAATAGATATATACCTCCTGCAAATGACTAAACTGAAAATATTCAGATATAGAAAGCCAAACATATAAGGTGAAGGTTATTCATTTGAACATTAATCTTGATAGGGCTTTACTCCAGCATGCTGTAAGCCAAATATAGGGTGTCTGGGCCTCTCACTTAATAATAAGGAGAAGTTATTTAAAGATATTAGCATATTTGACATCTGTGACTTTGAATGTTATTCATTTGTGCCATCTCAATAGCTCTTCACCCCAGGATGTTACAGGCCCAATATCAGGTCTATGGGCCTCTTGCTTAATGAGAAGTTGTTTAAAAAGATTTGACACCTGTGACCTTCCATGAAGGTCAAGCTTCATTCATTTGAAAAACTTTGATAACCCTTCACCCAAGCATGCTTCGTCTCAGGTGACCTAAAAATGTAACAAGCTACCTGGGATAGTGTTGGAGTTGTACAAGCAATATTATGTTAGTGTTACTACTGTAACATCTGTACATATGTATGGTTACTCTATTTCTCATCACACTCGAGATGATTTTGGAAAACAGTCTTTACAATTTAGCCAAGTACCTGTTTGGAAATGCCATGGGTTACCGTTTTAGGATTTCAAGTGTAATGTCAAAGAAACAAATCATCTTGGGTTCCTATTTAAGGAATTTTCAAGTTCATGGTCAAATAAGAAAATTTCTTTGGTTTATGGCTCAGGATCAAAGTACAAAGTCAAAGTAAGAATAGAAGTCATTCATATGCATCTGAAATGACCTCAAATTCAAGGTTAAAGTAAGAGAATACCTACCACCTGGATCATAATAATTTTGAATCCCACATCCCCCCCCCCAAGTCCCCATGGTTTTTAACATATAGTAGCCCCATAACTATACATGTGTCTAAACACAGAACACGTGTAAAGTCATGCTCATCTATGACATTTGCACTAAATGCTGCCACTGTGGTCAATGGAGAAGAAAGTGATTTAAATTGTCATTTAAGTACAAAATTAAATAGCAAATGCACGCTAAAAAGATGACACCCTTTTTGTTACAAATGCATAGAAGAACACTGTTTTATTTCAAATTGTCCTTAATTATATTATTATTCTAAATGCTTTTCAGACAATCAAATGCTTTAAATAACTGTAACAGTCCATGCCACATGTAATGAGGTTCTCCAAAAGACCCTTGAGAGTAGGTTTTTTGACTCTCAAAAATTAGATTTGACTCTTGAGTTTGAAGGAGCATGTCTATTTGACATAATGTTTTGACCCTTCATATTTCTGAGAAATGGTGATTTGACTTCTGAAATTGCTAAAAGTCAAGCGTTAACTGGATGCCCTGATATAATATACAGGGCTTTATATAATTAGCTCTGTGGCAGTTAATGGGCCCCATTCCCAATTGAAATTATTTCATATTTAAGCCAAATTCCCAAAATTTGCAATTTACCCCTGAAAAAATCTCTTCCCAAAATGAGACAACAAGGCCCTTTCCCAAACCAGTGAGAAAAAGCACCGATATATAAGGTACAGTACAACGGTAGGCCTACAGTATTAGTCATGTTTCAGAATCGTACGTATCAGTCGCCTGATAGTGTAATAGGTCGTGAGCATGGATACAGAATATTATTATTTTCTGTGTTCTATTTAAAGGTTGGAGATGGCACAGTCTCCAAGCAAAATAATCGAACAATCTTGTTATAAACAAACGACTGTCACTACCAGGCTTCTTTTTTAATCATGACTGCAGAATGAAAGATAACCATATCCATCAAGAAATACGCAATCTCGCTTTCTGATCATATATCGTTTCAGTGTTCTTTTAACAATGTAGAGGGTCGATCAGACGTCCGATTTAATTGTTCGACTGATCATGACTTATAAGACTTATGTAAATCTCAACAAACCTGCCGCGAAGACGTGTCTGGACTCATTTACCAAAGTTTGTTTTCATTCGCCGCCATGATGAATCCATGGAACTTATAAGAACCGCCGTTTCATTGGACAGGAATTCAGGGCTGACCAATGAACTAGAACGTCACAAGCAGGTGTTTGGGAAGAGCGTTCGGGAAATCTCACGAGATCTTGATTCCAGTCATTTGATTGGTCATTTACTTTCAAGCCTCAAAATTCAAAAATGGTTGACGTGCCTGCTTGGGCATGCTTGTATTGTGTATGAAGCCATATCCTTTTGCCATTTATTATTGTATGTATTGTTTTTACAACCACATAATTTGATATTTGTATTGAGAAATGCTGAATGACCAAGAAGCTACCGAAATAACGAACGTTGAAGTTGGCAATTTTGTATGGATGTGCAGGTGAGTTCATATCGGTCATTCAATGACCCCACTGTTTTGTTTTCTTAGTTTGTCATAAAATAGCCACAAAAGATGGTAACTGTTTTACATATTCATTTACATATTTTGTTATAAAAATGTATACTTTTCCGAATCACAAGTAAATAAAGATATAAGGAACATAGACCTGTGTAATGATAACAGTTATTTGAAAACGATATTTTTTATTATAAAATTTTGTAAACGCCACCATATGCCATGAAGCATGATACTAATCTGTCGACACAATAAGACAGACCGTCAGACTACTGTGGGCATATTTAGATACGCATTAACCTCGTATAATGTGTCGTAGATCTAATAACAAGCTAATCAAAAATTGTTTACATGCGAACAATGCCATTGGCATTGCACTGAAAATTGTAACAAAAATTAAATAATAATCATATTTTCAGGTGATGCTGTATCAGATTTAGTCACAAATGCAAACGAAACATGACTTTCACAGAGATGGATTCCAGCCTCCTGGTATGGATGTCTACAGAGGGAGGCAAAAAACCACCTTAGGACAGGGAACCCCAAAGTTGATAAAGGATGATGGAACAAATTACATTCTCATCGTAAATCAGCAGTCACAAAAGACATCAAAGACCCAGATACCAAATGCAGAAATGCTTTTAAAGTCTACCAATGCCCCTCAGTTTGTTCTTTCTGAAAATAAAAGTAAAATGTCTGGGACAAATGCCAGAGTCACTCATGATAAAGTTGGTCATGAACAATGGAAACCACAAAGCAAGACAATATCTCGTTGCAAAGGACACTTTGGAAGTGACATAAGAGAACGTGTAAAATTAAACTTCTCAGACTTGGGATTTGATAATTATGACAGTACCGCATCATCAATTAATGTTTTCAATGATGATTCTGAAAAAAAGGAGTGTTCAGCAGCTGTTAAGTCATTGGATGAGGGATACTCGGAATCTGCCATGATAATTGAAGGTTTTGTTCAACAACAGCATACAGATTTAAACCTGGATGAAACGGAAGCAATGAAAAGTCCTAACAATGTATCAAGGTCTACATACACTCCTTCCACCTGCAACATTGATCTCTCTGGATCTTCTGGATACCAGTCAGCTGGAGGATCAAGTTGGCTCACCAGTCCAACCCCTTCCGATTTAACTTCGCCAAGTCCAAACAATGCTGCGAAACAAGTTATACTGATCTCACCTGGCCCAAGTAGAACAATAGCTTCATCTGTATCCAGTCAGGAACCGTCCAACTATTCTATAACCTCACCTGTGTCCTCGTTAGCTTGTAATCTTAAAGGAACAGCATTCTTTCAGTCACCAACTGGTATTTCACCTGTCCTTTCACAGATTCAGCATGACTTGGGAAAACCCCTATCCAGTTCTACTCCTGTTGAAAATAAATCCATATCTGTTTCTGCCATTAATACTTCCACAGGAGCTTCTCCAATTCCAAGTACGACCAATAGCATTAAGAATTTCACACAGGTACAGACTTCTACTGCATATCATCCCCTGGACAGTAGGGCTTCTGCTGCAAAATGTCTTAAATCTATGAATATTGTGTTGCCTAACTTGAGCCAAATACCAAAAACAAATACGAAAATGACAATTACTGAAAAGGGCATTAAACAAGAACCTCCAGAGCCACCTGACCCACAGGCGGGGGAGGTAGTTATTCACATCAACATCAAGGAACAACAGACTGTGGTCAAAATGGAGAAGGACCAATCTCGACCAAGTACTCCTCATCTCTTTAAATCAGAGTCACAGTCTCCAGACTTGAGCAATACATCAGGTATTACTACCCAGTAGTATATTTATGCTGTTACATGTTGTACCACAACCAGTTCTATATATTGAAGTGTCCAGTTTAACTGCGTTACTTTGCTGTTGTTTTATTTTTTATTTTGCTTATTTTGCATTTCACCAGTTATCATAGTAATGGTCAATTATATGTCCTTACAAATTCTATAATAATTCTAGAATTGCAACAGATAGCAAGGTCATGTCTATGCCCAATATATGCTTTTTGTTTTTTGTGACAGTTACTACAGTAAATGTCTTTTGACCATTATCCTGTTGTTTTCAGACTGTCTAAATAATTCCCTCACCAACATGCACTGGTTGAAAGGTATTCAAGGCATCAATGAGGCAGTGCAGGGTAGCCCCAGGATAGCCCCTTCTGTTGTTGAGACCCCCAAAAGTGTTGCATCCAACCCTTTACAGTGGCGCTGCCTCAGTACCTCAGATGTTGAAAAGGTTTGTGCAAGTTCAGATAATATGTCAAGCTATTGTCGTCATGAAATATATATGAATAAGTCTTTTAAGGACAATTAATTAATGTTTAATACCTGATAGGAACTTTTAAGCTACGCTTGGACAAAAAACCCATGTCTGTATATATAACATTTGTATAGGATTATTCTGTGTGATACATATAAATACATATTTCTAAATCCTTTACTGTACAGATTGCAAGGGAGTGTGGTCGTCACAAAAGGCCACCATTTTCATACATGACGCTCATACAGATGGCTCTGAACTCACGAGAGGACAAGCGTATGACACTGAGGGAAATTTGTCATTGGATAGAGGATACATTCCTCTACTATAGATACACTGCTAAACCAGGCTGGAAGGTTGGTCTTTAAACACAGATGAAGTAGGAGGCCCATGTCTGTTTTATAACACCATTAAGAATGTAACTCCCTAACGATTATAGTTCAGCTTTTTTTTTTTATGAAATCACAGCCAGATATGAAAGCATACTTGCATGTGTTTCCAACCCAAATATAAAATTTTAATCAATAATAACAAATGGTCCAATTTTCTTCAATTCTCATTGGCGAAAATTGATCACACAATAATCAACATTTTGAGATATTTACTTGATGAGAGTCAATATTGTGTTGATGGCATCATAATCATTCGTCATTGTGACTGACATCACAATGCCCAAATGTAAATTTCCTGTTATGAAGATAAATACAATGCGGTTTCACTCTACTATAAGTTAAAGACCATTGATTTAATCAATACAATGGTGTTATACTGGCCTGGTAGAATCTAAAATATTAATCTCTGGAATATTTTATTCTTCCAGGTCAGTATAACACAATATTGACCCCAACAAAGTTCCATAATTGATAAATATCAAGTTGTATCCCGACTGCTTATCACATCCATACAGATCATTGATTGAAATTTTAATTATGGTGCTCCTAAACAAGTCTGGAATATATTGGAGTTTTGTGTCTGCATAGATTAAAGTTAACTCTATAAAATGACTGTAAATGTTTTTGTTTTAGAACTCCATACGCCACAACCTTTCCCTGTACAGTATATTTGAGCGGGAAAAATCTAAAAAGCATGGATCCCACTGGACAATACGAGATGACTGTCCGGAAAAGTCCAAGTCAGTTCCAGCTAGAGATGGATTGAGGAAAGGTAAGTCTACAACTTATATACATGTTTAAGGCTAGAGTTGTCTCCCTTAGGTATGGATGTGTATGACATGGTTACATACTATACACAGTAACCAAGATTTATATCATACATGGGGGGAAATCTCAATTTTACAATATATGATTAAATATTAATCATAAAGCTACAAGAACATTTTGAAGAATTTTGTCGTCTACATTTCGTCTGATCAGTATCAAGATCTAGTTTCATAAATTTAAGCATTATTTATTGCACTATAAACTGTATGAAAACACAGAGACCAGAAATTTTACTGTTTGAGTTGTATTGACCTGATATAACAATGAAAAATGATAAAGGGATTTGTTTCATATTAATGTCTTTATTTTGTTTACCATGTTCAACCTAAGTTCATGGTGCACTTCCAAAAACATATGCACTTAGTTGAGCATTCGCCCCAGTGAGGGAGGTTTTGAGTCCTGTCCCCTTGTCGAAATATACCAGAGTCTTTAAAAAATTATAGGTGCTACTCCTGCTTATTGCTCTGCATTTATGGAAGTTGGACGACTGGTTCAACCTTTGTCAGTATTACAGGACTTTTTTGGGGCCGAAGTTCGGCCCCATTCCCCCAGACAAAATTTGATATTTTTCCCAATCTGACCAGTTAAAATTCCCAATCGAATGATCTAAAAAAAAACATGTCTTCAAAAATCCGGATGGTGCCGTCCCTTGTACGTTTTATTGGTTATTCTGGCTTGATAAAGGGAGATAATGCTCTTGAGTCTAAATAGATATAGCATAGATCCATATTTGTGTCTACTTGTTATTTTTACCATTCTGTCTATTTTTCCCAATTTACCTGTTGCCGCACATTTTTTTCCCAATTCCAAAGCCATAGGCCCCATTCCCAAAGTAGTGAAAAAAAACCCTGTATTATGTGACCGCTTAGGATGTTCTGCTGTTAATCTTTGTCAGTATGCTTCAGTGAAGATGCATTATATAAATTTTGCACTTTCAAAAGAAGACAATCATGTATATACCTCAGCCTCCCTGAACGCACACCATCACTACACGTATCTCGCACACAAGGGAGGTCATACTTAAATGACCATACAAAACCAAACCATCTTTTTATATCTACAGGAGCTGGCCAATTGGGGATTGGAACTATGCTTCCCTTGACCCTTCCAACCTTCTTACAGCAATCACATGGACCTAAATTGGCATTACCTCCTAACCCAGCATTGACAGACAGGTCTAAAAAAGGTAACAATACATAGTAGTCATGCTTTTGTTAGACATGGAAAAGTAGAATTAAAAATTTCTAGAAATGAGCTTTGCATTACATGAACCCTAAAAAAGCATAGGGACAACTGCAAAATATCATTATGATATAGAAAAGACTGAATTCTAGATTTTCTATCTAAAGATCTCAATTGATTAAAATGGGGGGAAAAAAACATCAGAATGGCGTTCTTCAAGCTAAATACGGTAGTAATGTGTAGATATGCTTGTGTTAATACAATGTACTCGTGATGTGCTCAGGTCCCCAGCCGATCCTGCCTCGGCCAATGGCAGTGTCACAGACCCCTCTACAGACCTACGCACTCATCCCCATACAGAACATGGGCCAGGGCGTTCAGCAGGGCATCCAGATCCCAGATCAGGGCCAGCCAATGATAATCCAGCTGGCCAAGTCTGGGCAGAGTCTAGCATCCCACTCAAACCCAGGTAGGCATATTTTGATATCCCGATTGTGGACCCGACTTAGATTTAAAAGCAAAAAAAAAAAAGTTAATATTGAGTGGAACATCAAGATACTTGATGCATGAGGCTTCAATCAGTTGATTCCAATTTTTTGAAGGCTTGTACAAATCTTAAATCTAAGCATAAGTCTTGAAAAACCCTATAACTTTACAAAAAATATCTAGAATGTCTAGATAAGCGTATATTATGAAAATATATTCAAACTATTGGGCAATATTACATTTGGTAGTTTTGTATTGTTATTCAAAAATAATAATAAAAGAGAATACGATCTCTAAATAAAGAAAAAAAATTATGGTTTAAAATGTGAATCTCTTAAATCAAAAAGACTTGGGAAATGTCATGTATATATGTGCTCTCGTACAAGTTTGTGTTTTAACTTTCTTGACTTTTTTAATCCTCTTGTATATTTACTTAAATCTTTTGGTTATTAAAGCTTGCATTTCATGTTAATATGAAATACAAATGTTGCTTTATTTTTACATTGACAGAATCTCCCTTACTTTCTCCCTTGGTGCCAAATGCTGAGGAGAAACCATCATGTACTCGGCTTAAAAAGAAACGTTATTCCATCATTGCTCCAAAGGAGACCTCCTTGCCTTCATCATCTCCTAAGCAGTCCATCAGTATTGTACGTCAAGCTTGGCTTGATTCACAGAACACTAGTACCAGTGATGATGGTGATACAAATCGACTGCGAGACTCTAAGTGTAGCCCAACTTCACAGGCACAAACAGGTGCTAAGAAACCCAAGCTGCGAGCAGGTCTTCCAAAACCTAAAATTTACATGCGCACAACACCTCCATCGCGGAAAGGTAAAGCGAGAAGGAAACAGAAACTTGTGGCAAAGGAGCGTGAGCTGATGGCCGACAGTTCAGAGGAGGAGTTGGACAATCTCGAGCAGGAGGATCCCCTGACCAATGTGTTATCAACGAGTAGCAGTACAACAGTGTCTACATCTACTCCACTTAAAGCCTGTGGATTTCCCTCTCCCCAAATGCCCTCCCCTATCATCGGCCTAACTCCACTTCGCAGTAGTGGACTATTGGATTCAAGTTTCTTGGACTGCTTGAAGGATTCTGATACAGAATCAAAGGGCTTTTTGATATCTCCTGACATCCGATGTGCAAAAAAGTTATCTCTTGGGCAAAACCGAACTCCTCCCAACTCTACAGTGTTAGATTTTAACTTCTCCTTTTCTCAAACTCCCTTGCGTTGTGACCCAGGAACAGACTTTGGGGGAGGGGACCATAACCAAAGTCTTTCAAAATTCTTGGCCGAGTTTCCAATTGACACTAATATGATGGAAGATGGACTGCCTGTCGACATTTCAAGTCTAAATTGGAGTGTTGGAGAACAGGATCAAAGTCCATTAAGTAGTTGATTTAGGCATGCAATCTTAGTGAAAAACCAATTACTAGTAATGTACTTTGAAGGACCTGCTTCAGACAATTCCTCCTAGAAAATGTCTGATTCGGACATGTCCTTTTAGGGATCAACGGTTTCAAGCATGTCCTAGGGAATGACTGATTCAGGCATCTCCTCGGAGAGAACAACTGTTCCAGGCATGTCCTATAGCTGGGGAATGACTGATTCAGGCATGTCCTCCTAGGGAACAACTGATTCAGGCATGTCCACCGAGGGAATGACTGTTTCAGGCATGTCCACCGAGGGAACAACTGATTCAGGCATGTCTGAGGGAATGACTGATTCAGACATGTCCTCCAAGGGAACGACTGATTCAGACATGTCCTCAAAGGGAACAACTGATTCAGGCATGTCCACCGAGGGAATGACTGTTTCAGGTATGTCCACCGAGGGAACAACTGATTCAGACATGTCCTAGGGAATGACTGATTCAGATGTGTCCTAGGGAACGACTGATTCAGACATGTCTGAGGGAATGACTGTTTCAGGCATGTCCACCGAGGGAATGACTGTTTCAGGCATGTCCACCGAGGGAACAACTGATTCAGACATGTCCGAGGGAACGACTGATTCAGACATGTCCTCCTAGGGAATGACTGATTCAGGCATGTCCGAGGGAACGACTGATTCAGACATGTCCACCGAGGGAATGACTGTTTCAGGCATGTCCACCGAGGGAACAACTGATTCAGGCATGTCCTTTGAGGTAATGACTGATTCAGACATGTCCTCCGAGGGAATGACTGGTTCAGGCATGTCTTCTGAGTTTGTTCTCCTGAATTGTATGCTATCCAAAGAGTTGTCTGATGCTGGCATTCGGCTCTAATTTAATTTGAAAACATCATGCTGTCAGACACAAGTCCAAAATTTTAATGTAAAATCATGTTTGAGATGTGGTGTGAGGATGTGATGTTGTTTTGTACTGTAAATGGTTTTAATGTTTACTAGGTATAAATCTGAATTAGATCTAGTTGTTGAATTATTTTCTTTCAGAGAAAACCTTCAAACGCATTTTGTATTAGGAATACCAATAATGCTATTTAACATACAGAGATTAATGAATATGATACTTTATCCTACAGTTATTAAACCACTTGAAATTAATCTGATCTAATTAACTTTAAGGTTAGCAATCCCTCAAAAACAAAGTATTTTCGTGTATACTGTATATACAATATTTTCATGTATTATATACCTCTCAAACAAAAGAGTTCTTCCTATTACATAGCTGTAAAAAGCCCAGCACACTGATCATTGATTATATGTAAGAAAAATTCATTGGGTTTAATTCATAAATCTCATGTGAAATGGACAGTTTTTAATTTGCTGGGGCAATGTTCAGGTAAGCTATTGCTATACCACCGGCATTGGCATTCGTCAACAGCTAGATTAAAGATTTTATAAACCAGTGTTAAGTCAATAGTAATGAAGATACAGCTTACCGTATTTATCACATGTTTCTTCCTTGTGACAAGACTTTTCCATTGGTACAACATTTGCATACCTGCTGTCCTTGACCTGACAGCTACTTTTAAAAAACTTTAACCTTGGCCACAGTATATTAACTGTATGTGATAGGACTTTCATATTTGACAATTTGTGTTCCTTGTGATAAGACCTTTCCATTGGTTCTACATTTGTGGACCTTGACCATGATGTTAAACCTTGCCCACAATATATGAACTGTATGATAATTATGATACAGGGCTTTCATATTTGACATTTGTGTTCCTTGTGATAAGACCTTTGGTTGTACATTTGCAGACCTGCTGACCTTGACTTGTCACATTTGACCTACTTTTCAAAACTACTAGGGAATGTCAACCCACTCTGGGAGCTATATATTGTGTCTTCTGACTTAGTCCTGTTGGTCCTCTTTATACATTATTTGAAACACCCTTCTTTGTTCAAATGGAATATGTTTATAATATTGGTAGAGGTTTAGTTACATGTATATAATAATTTTAAAATCCAACAGAAGATTTTGCAACCTGTTCTCTTGGTCTGTGAATTGTGAAAAAACAACACATACACATATGTACTATAGATTTTTAAAACTGATACATGTACATAGTGATTCATTTGATGGAATATTGCAAAGAAAAGCAGTGTCATAAGGCTGTGAGGTTAGGACGTGTGTAAGAAAAAGATTTCTACATAATAACATGTACATGATTAAATAATCAACATTTCTACCATTCTTATTGTTTGTATATTTGGTTTTGAACAATAACTATTCTGTCCATAGATGAAAATTTGATCCATTAAGTTTTTTTCTTACTTATAAAACCACAAGTAATTAGACACCTGTTTAATTAATTATGCAAGCAATGGATGGTATTTTGCCCCAAGCTTTTTTGACATTTAACCTGTTAAAATCTTAAATCATGAAATTTTCAGCTATCTGATATTTTGTATAAATGTTTGGACAGAACGATTCAGTCACGTTTTCAGTAGTAACCAGATTTAATTTACTTTTCTTACTAGAATTGGCTCAGTTACATTACACATTTTACAAGCTTTACCTTATTACGTTAGAACATACTTGGAAGTCTTCCTTCATTTAAAGTTTAAAGGATAATATATGCAAATGTTTCTGTTGAATTTATAGGAAAAAAGATTTTGTAGATTTTTATCTTGCTGTATGTAGACATCCCACTGTGATTGGTAGTGTTCCGTAGTTTACTGTATCAGTGGTGTACAGATAACATTTCCCAGACGACACCTTGTATCATCAATCTTACACACTGTTTCTGTATGTTTGTTGTTGAGTGTCATGTTAAAGATTGTACAAACCTCGGGGTGTTTATATATACATTTATGTATAAAACAATTATCCCTCTGTTGTTACTGTATAAACATACTCTGTATGTTGATATATGCTGTCACAGCTCAATGTGCCTTGTGACTTTAAATTATTAAAAATATTTTACATATATATAATGATATACATTATTCTTTCTTTAATGCACTCTGAGGGAATGTGATAGCTCAGTCGGTTAGAGCGCTGGCCAAGTAACTTTGGGTGAAGAGGTGCATGTTTCAAAGCTCCCTACCCGGTATTGGTTTGTTTCTGGGGAAGCCAAGAAACGGACCAGTCTGTGTTGTAGTGCTTGTGTCCTTAGGCAAGACATGTGACGAGCCTCTCGTATGTTGTTCAGTGAGATAGTCACCAACTACTACAAGGAGACCCCCTCAAAATGACCCTCGCTGTTCATGGGGCAATAAACCCAGCAAACAAATTGATGCACTCCAAAAATATTCCTATAAATACACAACATGTTATGTCATGGCAGTGAAATGAAGGACAGAATTTACAAAGTTTGTCGGGTAAAATTCTTAGATAGGCCTAATGGGATTCAGCATCCCTCACTCCCAAGACAGTTTCTGTATTTTCTTCGAATGTTAGGATATTCACATCTAAATGCTGTTGGAAACCTTCATAGGAATTCTAAGAGAAGAGCGATCTTAAGTACCTGCTAGGCTTCCCTTCACCCAATGCTTTAGAAACTGCTGTTACAAGAACAGGAACGTGATACAAATTTCCAACCAACTGTCCATATATATATATATATATGTATTTTTTTATATAGAATCTTGATGGTATAATACATATATATGAACCATGGGCTGGGAATTTGTTTCAAGTCCCTGTGGTTTCATGATGTGTAAAGAATGACGAACATGAGCGTGACTTCAAAAGACCGCTGTCTATAAAAGTGGGCTAATAGATTAAAAACAAAACCATGTTCAAAAGTAAATAAATACATTTAATATTGTACATTTTATCTTTAATACATTTGTTTGTAAAAAGGCACTTATTCAAAAAATTATCTATTACATCAAATGTTAAAACATTTCAGATGAAACAAATCTTTGGATATCATACATACCAAACAGACACGTGTGGCAGATTAACAACATTTTAAATGCTGGTTCCCGAGATTTAATGAGTGATTTATGTGAAAAATGAGATTTGATAACTTTTTAAGTCTCAAAATATTTGCATCAGATACCTATTATCCTGGTTGTTATTTAGAGATCAAAAGAACAATGTCTCGCTATAGAAATGGTACAATTTTTTTATTATAATAAAATTCTTTAAAGTAAAAATTTTCACCTGATTAAAATTGGAATAATCTGCTATACAACCAGTTGATTGTTGCAGTTTGTAATATCTAAGAGTTGAATGCTAAATATCTGATAGATATGAAGCTTTACTTTTTACTATGGCAAGATGTATCACAGAAGAATTGTGTGTGCGTAGTTGGTCCATTTTGACGATCACCAGACTGCCTCATTGTGAGGGATTCCATTGTCCTGTTGTAATTATAGTCCTGTTTATACTTACTACTCCAGATACATTTTAAATCTGTTGTCCAGACAACACCAGATTCTTGTTATATACTCTGAACAGAGTAAGTATGATACAGTCTGTGAGGATAGTCTTACTGCAGATATTGACAGGATTTGTCAGTATTTATTGTGGAATGGATCTGCTCCAAGTATTGGCAACAATGGCTGAACTATATCACTGATCACTGCATAGGCCTGTAAAAAAGGGTCAAATAAATGTGAAATTCCATTAAACCATAAACTTGAGAGATATTATGTAAACCCGTCTCTTCACTGCATCTGTCTTTAATACCTCCTCGTGTATAATTAGTGAACATAACTATGTTATATACCTTGGTGGCTTTACGATAATTTATTTTCAAAAACATCTTTTTTAACCTTTTCCCAGTTCATATACACAGGCAAAATGTCTTCAGGTCAATTTCATGTGAAAATTTCAGGTCAAACTGACAACAAAAGAGCAAAATAGTCAATTCATGTCAAGATATTGACCTGAATTTGAACCAAAATTGACATGAATTTTTTTTCTTGTGAAATTGACCTCCTTTTCAGGTCAATTTTTGCTGTGTATACATGTAAATGTATACAACTTTTGTTTATTTTCCTGACAAGCTTCAATCTATCAACTGATCTCAATGCTTGCATTGACCATGATGGAAGCTTGCAGATCATAATAGGTTAGGAAATGGTGTACCTGAGAAAACTGAGAATACTGTCATGCTGGTGACCCGCCATATCTTTTCACAGAGAAGTTGGAATTCTGTCATTTTGAGGAGAGGTGAGTGTAATATCTATAGCTTTACTCAAATATCCATTTATCAAATGTTACATCTGTTCACTCAGTCATTGGTAATAGCTGATGTGACGAGCATTACATGTTCCCTACCAGCACCCACTAATAATACTTAGTAAAAGTGACCTTGACCAAAAAATCCTGGAACCTAATCATGTCCTGAGATATTATCACCAATTATCATTGTGTGAAGTTTTAAGATCCCTAGGTAATGAACCAGATAGACTGCTGATAAACGTACATACCTAGTACACGCGTTCATCCGGACAGAAAGGAAACCTATAGTTCCATCGGTTGGAGACTAATAATGTGATAAGTCGGGAAGGGGTACACTTATCATTGTTAGGGTAAAGTTGTAGAACAGGTTATTACAATCAAATAGGGTTAGGGAATCTAAGGGGTACAATAACCATTGTTAGGGTGAGGTCGTAGAACGGGTTATTTCAATCAAATTGGGTTAGGGAGTCTAAGGGGGTACAATAACCATTGTTAGGGTGAGGTCGTAGAACGGGTTATTACAATCAAATGGGGTAAGGAAATCTAAGGGGGTACACCTATTTTTAGGGTGAGGTTGTGGATTGAGGTTTAACAATCGAGCAAATTCAGGAAGCTAGAAGGGAATCGGACTTGGGTACCATGTCAATATGAAATATATTCTTACAGCTGTTGTGGTCCTTGTCATAAAACGGATGTAGAGGCCTGATATTCCATATTTGTCTGTTATAGGACTGGCACTACAAACTGTGTCTGTGTTGTACTTCTCGCCTACAAACAACAAAAAGATCACCTACTTTATCACATATTCCTACAAATACCAACAACACCACTCCGTTACATTCACAGTAAACCAGTATAGCAGCTCAAACTTCCAACCTTAGAAACACATAGATTTAAGACAAAAGTATTCGCACGAAAACGTAATTTTAAAATAATGTAATCGTGCAAATACTTTTGACCTGTTTCTGTGCTTAATGTTTTCATTTTCAAAAGAGTTGCTTTAAAATTACAAAAATGCACAGGGACATGACACATATTCCCCTCCCACATTCCATTTATGTATTATAATATATGAGAACCTGAGTTATGAATTGGCACCAAGTTCCTGGGTCAAACACCTGCTAAAGTGGAAGATTGTATATCTGAACTGGCCAGTAACTAGTGGCCTTGTAATAACTAATTTTCAGTATTTGATAAAATGTTTGTCTCTTAGTATTCCATAAATAACATCAAGTTCAGCAGGTTTCAGCATCTAGTGGCCTGAAGCCCTTCAGTGTTCAGTACCAAATGAATACTGAGTATGTATTAATCTTACCAAATTTCTTTTTTGGACAAAGAGTCTTCTGAAGGTTTACACAGATATCCTGGAGCTTGCTGCCTAGTAGTACACATGTACCTATCACCTGTAATATAAAATCAAGTTTACCCTGTCCTGACTCAAACCTTTATAATCTGACAACCTTTTCAATTCATCACTATTAAAATTAGTGTTTATCAACCTGTAACCATTACATCATTATCAAATTAAAATGTTAACACAACACAATATTTCACTAGGAAGTGCAAATTTTCCTTTTTTCTTTCTTTCAATCAAAACAAAAAAATAATATATTGACAAAATGAAATATTCTTAATTGCCAAATGAATATTTTTACTAGTTTGAAGAACAAAAAAAATATATTTTACATTATTATAAAGAATACTTCAAAGATGATTAAACTGTATGTAAAATTAGGTAGAGAAACATGGCTTACTTGATAATCCTTCATTGACTGATGGATGGTAAGGTAGGGTGAATCCTGCATCACTACCTGGTCCTTAAATATCAACTTCCCGTCCACTTTTATTTCTGTCCTATTGAGATACCTGTCATGAACAACAACTTGTGAGGTACATAAGTACACACTTCATCAGTCTTATCAAGTACATAATAATGTACCTTACTTCAGTAGTCTAACTTTATAATATCAGAACCTGATAATCAGTTTTGGCTCATCCTGATCACAGGGACCTGAGAATTTGTTACAGGCTAAGTGTATTTGGGTCTGTCCTGACCACAGGGACCTGAGAATTTGTTACAGGCTAAGTGTATTTGGACCCATCTTGATCACAAGATTCCAAAAATAAACCATATACAATCTTATGCAGTGGACTAGAAGTAGTGTAATGGTTGAGAGAATTACCTGTTGAATTCCCACTCTTCATTCCTCGCCACCCTGCCAGCGGTCATCCAGTCCAGGAACACAACATTGGCAGTACTACATAGCTGGATCTCCTAAGACATTCAAAAGTCAGCTTTATGTTGTAACATGATAAGTCACATAGTAGGTATATTTTCATCTTACCCATTAATGTCATACAAAGGGAAGCAACCCCCTAAGTCGATTTCACAGACTGGTCATTATATACCAAATCAGAGGACCAAATAGACCGGTCGTTGGTCGGGTTGTACAGGTGATCGTTATCTATGGTGTCAATATATAGTTAACACTTTGGACCATTACAAAACGGTCGTTATAGACAGGGAGTTAGACAAAGGTTTGTTAGAGAAGATTTGACTGTATATTTATATCAAGAAATTATGATGAACCAAACTTATCAGAATATATACTGGAGTTAATGATCCAAGGTATATGCCTCTAACCATGTCGGTCTCTGTTTGTCATGAAGCTGAATAACGAGCCAGCGGACGCAGTCATGGTTGTGTCCTTGGGCAAGACACTTTACCCCAATTGCTCTGGATAATGTTCAGAGAGGTAGTCACCAACTCCTACAAGGAGACCCGCTTCAAAATGATCTGGCTGTTCACAAAGTGATGAACCCAGCAAAGAAATTAAACCAGGTAACCATGCCATACTGATGTCAGTGGATTACCTGGTTGCTTGTTTTATTGCCAAGGTCATTTTGCAGTGGAATCATCTTGTAGTAGCTGGTGGCTACCTCACTGAACAAATTACTATCTGGGTAAAGTACCTTACCCAAGAATTTAACCACACCACATACCTTAGAACTTCACTGGAAGTCTATTGGTCTGATTCTCTACTGACTGAGCTGTCAAGTGTCTGGGTATATGACAACATAACTGTGTTTGGGTATATGACAACATACCTGTGTCGGGGTATATGACAACATACCTGTGTCGGGTATATGACAACATACCTGTGTTGGGGTATATGACAACATATCTGTGTCGGGGTATATGACAACATAACCGTGTTGGGGTATATGACAACATAACCGTGTCGGGGTATATGACAACATACCTGTGTTGGGGTAAATGACAACAAACCTGTGTTGGGGTATATGACAACAAACCTGTGTCGTAGTATATGACAACATACCTGTGTCGGGGTATATGACAACATATCTGTGTCGGGGTATATGACAATATACCTGTGTCGGGGTATATGACAACATACCTGTGTCGGGTATATGACAACATACCTGTGTTGGGGTATATGACAACATACCTGTGTCGGGGTATATGACAACATACCTGTATCTGGGTATATGACAACATACCTGTGTTGGGGTATATGACAACATACCTGTATCTGGGTATATGACAACAAACCTGTGTTGGGGGATATGACAACATACTTGTATCTGGGTATATGGCAACATACCTGTATCGGGGTATTTGACAACATACCTGTGTCGGGGTATATGACAACATACCTGTGTCGGGGTATATGACAACATAACCGTGTTTGGGTATATGACAACATACCTGTGTTGGGGTATATGACAACATACCTGTGTTGGGGGATATGACAACATACCTGTGTTGTGGTATATGACAACATACCTGTATCTGGGTATATGACAACATACCTGTGTTGGGGTATATGACAACATACCTGTATCTGGGTATATGACAACATACCTGTATCGGGGTGTATGACAACATACCTGTGTCGGGGTATATGACAACATACCTGTGTCGGGGTATATGACAACATACCTGGGTCGGGGTATATGACAACATACCTGTATCTGGGTATATGACAACATACCTGTGTCGGGGTATATGACAACATAACCGTGTCGGGGTATATGACAACATACCTGTGTTGGGGTATATGACAACATACCTGTGTCTGGGTATATGACAACATACCTGTATCTGGGTATATGACAACATACCTGTGTTGGGGTATATGACAACATACCTGTGTCGGGGTATATGACAACATAACCGTGTTGGGGTATATGACAACATACCTGTGTTGGGGTATATGACAACATACCTGTGTCGGGGTATATGACAACATACCTGTGTCGGGGTATATGACAACATACCTGTGTCTGGGTATATGACAACATACCTGTGTTGGGGTATATGACAACATACCTGTGTTGGGGGATATGACAACATACTTGTGTCTGGGTATATGACAACATACCTGTGTTGGGGTATATGACAACATACCTGTATCTGGGTATATGACAACATACCTGTATCTGGGTATATGACAACATACCTGTATCTGGGTATATGACAACATACCTGTATCTGGGTATATGACAACATACCTGTGTTGGGGGATATGACAACATACTTGTGTCTGGGTATATAACAACATACCTGTGTTGGGGTATATGACAACATACCTGTGTCGGGGTATATGACAACATAACCGTGTTGGGGTATATGACAACATACCTGTGTTGGGGTATATGACAACATACCTGTGTCGGGGTATATGACAACATACTTGTGTCTGGGTATATGACAACATACCTGTGTTGGGGTATATGACAACATACCTGTATCTGGGTATATGACAACATACCTGTATCGGGGTATATGACAACATACCTGTGTCGGGGTATATGACAACATACCTGTGTTGGGGGATATGACAACATACTTGTGTCTGGGTATATGACAACATACCTGTGTTGGGGTATATGACAACATACCTGTATCTGGGTATATGACAACATACCTGTATCGGGGTATATGACAACATACCTGTATCGGGGTATATGACAACATACCTGTGTCGGGGTATATGACAACATACCTGTGTCGGGGTATATGACAACATAACCTATTGGGGTATATGACAACATACCTGTGTTGGGGTATATGACAACATACCTGTGTCTGGGTATATGACAACATACCTGTGTCAGGGTATATGACAACATACCTGTGTCGGGGTATATGACAACATACCCGTGTCAGGGTATATGACAACATAACCATGTCGGGGTATATGACAACATACCTGTATCTGGGTATATGACAACATACCTGTGTCAGGGTATATGACAACAAACCTGTGTTGGGGTATATGACAACATACCTGTATCTGGGTATATGGCAACATACCTGTATCGGGGTATATGACAACATACCTGTGTCGGGGTATATGACAACATACCTGTGTCGGCGTATATGACAACATAACCGTGTTGGGGTATATGACAACATACCTGTGTTGGGGTATATGACAACATACCTGTGTTGGGGTATATGACAACATACCTGTGTTGGGGTATATGACAACATACCTGTATCTGGGTATATGACAACATACCTGTATCGGGGTATATGACAACATACCTGTGTTGGGGTATATGACAACATACCTGTATCTGGGTATATGACAACAAACCTGTGTTGGGGGATATGACAACATACTTGTATCTGGGTATATGGCAACATACCTGTATCGGGGTATTTGACAACATACCTGTGTCGGGGTATATGACAACATACCTGTGTCGGGGTATATGACAACATAACCGTGTTGGGGTATATGACAACATACCTGTGTTGGGGTATATGACAACATACCTGTGTTGGGGGATATGACAACATACCTGTGTTGGGGTATATGACAACATACCTGTATCTGGGTATATGACAACATACCTGTGTTGGGGTATATGACAACATACCTGTATCTGGGTATATGACAACATACCTGTATCGGGGTATATGACAACATACCTGTGTCGGGGTATATGACAACATACCTGTGTCGGGGTATATCACAACATACCTGGGTCGGGGTATATGACAACATACCTGTATCTGGGTATATGACAACATACCTGTGTCGGGGTATATGACAACATAACCGTGTCGGGGTATATGACAACATACCTGTGTTGGGGTATATGACAACATACCTGTGTCGGGGTATATGACAACATACCTGTATCTGGGTATATGACAACATACCTGTGTTGGGTATATGACAACATACCTGTGTCGGGGTATATGACAACATAACCGTGTTGGGGTATATGACAACATACCTGTGTTGGGGTATATGACAACATACCTGTGTCGGGGTATATGACAACATACCTGTGTCGGGGTATATGACAACATACCTGTATCTGGGTATATGACAACATAGCTGTATCTGGGTATATGACAACATACCTGTATCTGGGTATATGACAACATACCTGTATCTGGGTATATGACAACATACCTGTGTTGGGGGATATGACAACATACTTGTGTCTGGGTATATGACAACATACCTGTGTTGGGGTATATGACAACATACCTGTGTCGGGGTATATGACAACATAACCGTGTTGGGGTATATGACAACATACCTGTGTTGGGGTATATGACAACATACCTGTGTCGGGGTATATGACAACATACTTGTGTCTGGGTATATGACAACATACCTGTGTTGGGGTATATGACAACATACCTGTATCTGGGTATATGACAACATACCTGTATCGGGGTATATGACAACATACCTGTGTCGGGGTATATGACAACATACCTGTGTTGGGGGATATGACAACATACTTGTGTCTGGGTATATGACAACATACCTGTGTTGGGGTATATGACAACATACCTGTATCTGGGTATATGACAACATACCTGTATCGGGGTATATGACAACATACCTGTGTCGGGGTATATGACAACATACCTGTGTCGGGGTATATGACAACATACCTGTGTCGGGGTATATGACAACATAACCTATTGGGGTATATGACAACATACCTGTGTTGGGGTATATGACAACATACCTGTGTCGGGGTATATGACAACATACCTGTGTCGGGGTATATGACAACATACCTGTGTCGGGGTATATGACAACATACCCGTGTCGGGGTATATGACAACATAACCGTGTCGGGGTATATGACAACATACCTGTATCTGGGTATATGACAACATACCTGTGTCAGGGTATATGACAACAAACCTGTGTTGGGGTATATGACAACATACCTGTATCTGGGTATATGGCAACATACCTGTATCGGGGTATATGACAACATACCTGTGTCGGGGTATATGACAACATACCTGTGTCGGCGTATATGACAACATAACCGTGTTGGGGTATATGACAACATACCTGTGTTGGGGTATATGACAACATACCTGTGTTGGGGTATATGACAACATACCTGTGTTGGGGTATATGACAACATACCTGTGTTGGGGTATATGACAACATACCTGTATCTGGGTATATGACAACATACCTGTATCGGGGTATATGACAACATACCTGTGTCGGGGTATATGACAACATACCTGTGTCGGGGTATATGACAACATACCTGTATCTGGGTATATGACAACATAACCGTGTCGGGGTATATGACAACATACCTGTGTCGGGGTATATGACAACATAACCGTGTCGGGGTATATGACAACATACCTGTGTTGGGGTATATGACAACATACCTGTGTCGGGGTATATGACAACATACCTGTATCTGGGTATATGACAACATACCTGTGTTGGGGTATATGACAACATACCTGTATCTGGGTATATGGCAACATACCTGTATCGGGGTATATGACAACATACCTGTGTCGGGGTATATGACAACATACCTGTGTCGGGGTATATGACAACATAACCGTGTTGGGGTATATGACAACATACCTGTGTTGGGGTATATGACAACATACCTGTGTCGGGGTATATGACAACATACCTGTGTCGGGGTATATGACAACATACCTGTGTCAGGGTATATGACAACATACCCGTGTCGGGGTATATGACAACATAACCGTGTCGGGGTATATGACAACATACCTGTATCTGGGTATATGACAACATACCTGTATCTGGGTATATGACAACATACCTGTGTCGGGGTATATGACAACATACCTGTATCTGGGTATATGACAACATACCTGTATCTGGGTATATGACAACATACCTGTGTCGGGGTATATGACAACATACCTGTGTCGGGGTATATGACAACATACCTGTGTTGGGGTATATGACAACATAACCGTGTTGGGGTATATGACAATATACCTGTGTTGGGGTATATGACAACATACCTGTGTCGGGGTATATGACAACATACCTGTGTCGGGGTATATGACAACATAACCGTGTCGGGGTATATGACAACATACCTATGTTGGGGTATATGACAACATACCTGTGTCGGGGTATATGACAACATACCTGTATCTGGGTATATGCTGCATCTTTGTAACACACAACATAGTCGGGTAACACACACAGCAAGGCCTCTTCTCCAACTGTATATACAAACGACTGACTTGTCTGCTTTCCATCTTCACAATGATAGACCTGGAAAATATTATAGATTTTATTTATATTACAACAATCATTAAACAAGTTATATAACTTATATCAATCACTAGTGTTGGCCTGGATTGATGGCACAGTGGATCTAGCTGTGGGAGGAAACCATCATAACTGGAGAAAATGCATGTGGTTCGGGCAGGTGACCCAATCAACGTTTTTTTCATGTCTAATCATAAATGAAACCCTGGTCAGCCAATGGTGAAAGAAAAGTTGCCACCTGACACCCTAGCTTTGTTCTCAGATTAGAAAAGAATTTTCCACATCTCTAATTAGGAAACTGCGTTCAGCAAAAATCTAATCATTTAAACCAGTGCCTTTATTGAATAACATCTATTTTTTATACAAACTGAATTTTTTTTTTTAATTTACTAACTTCTCTTGTTTATTTAAGAAAAATGGTCTTTCCTCAATTTTAAGTAGATAGAAAATAATTCCTTTATCAAGTCTCCTGTCCTCTATCAAGTACTGTAAAAATATCTGGGCTTTTTATACTCTCTGAGACCTTTGTAGCTTCTTGACTTGTCAGTAGACCACAGCAGCCATCTTGGATGTCTATCTCCATGGATACCTTGTCACCACCTACCAACCCTCCACCAAATGTGATTGGGAAAATCCAGCGACAGGTACCATTGCCAACATGTTCTGGTACCAGGATTTTCATCTACAGAAACAAAATGGAGTTAATTCAGGTAATATACATATCAAGAGATAGTTTCTTAAATAATAAATAATCTATCAGTGTCAAATTCATTGGTGCTTCAGTGAATTTCACCAGAATATTGTGAATTACATGCCAATCAATGTGAGAGTATGTGTATTTGTGACCCAAAATATATTTCAAACGTTATCCCTTTTCCCCTCCAGTAATCTCCTGACCCCTAATCCCCCCTGCCTCTAGATCTGACAACCCATGATTCCAATCCTCTACTATCCTAGCCTCTAATACCCTGTCTCTGACAATCCATGTTTCCCCTCCCCTACTCTCCTGACCCCTAATGCCCCCGCCTCTGACAATCCTTGTTTCCCCTCCCCTATACTCTCCTGACCCCTAATGCCCCCACCTCTGACAATCCTTGTTTCCCCTCCCCTACTCTCCTGACCCCTAATGCCCCCACCTCTGACAATCCTTGTTTCCCCTCCCCTATACTCTCCTGACCCCTAATGCCCCCACCTCTGACAATCCTTGTTTCCCCTCCGCTTCTCTCCTGACCCCTAATGCCCCCGCCTCTGACAATCCTTGTTTCCCCTCCACTACTCTCCTGACCCCTAATGCCCCCACCTCTGACAATCCTTGTTTCCCCTCCCCTATACTCTCCTGACCCCTAATGCCCCCGCCTCTGACAATCCTTGTTTCCCCTCCCCTATACTCTCCTGACCCCTAATGCCCCCACCTCTGACAATCCATGTTTCCCCTCCCCTACTCTCCTGACCCCTAATGCCCCCACCTCTGACAATCCATGTTTCCCCTCCCCTTCTCTCCTGACCCCTAATGCCCCCGCCTCTGACAATCCTTGTTTCCCCTCCCCTACTCTCCTGACCCCTAATGCCCCCACCTCTGACAATCCTTGTTTCCCCTCCCCTATACTCTCCTGACCCCTAATGCCCCCGCCTCTGACAATCCTTGTTTCCCCTCCCCTATACTCTCCTGACCCCTAATGCCCCCGCCTCTGACAATCCATGTTTCCCCTCCCCTACTCTCCTGACCCCTAATGCCCCCACCTCTGACAATCCATGTTTCCCCTCCCCTACTCTCCTGACCCCTAATGCCCCCACCTCTGACAATCCATGTTTCCCCTCCCCTTCTCTCCTGACCCCTAATGCCCCCGCCTCTGACAATCCTTGTTTCCCCTCCCCTTCTCTCCTGACCCCTAATGCCCCCGCCTCTGACAATCCTTGTTTCCCCTCCCATTCTTTTCTGACCCCTAATGCCCCCTGCCTCTGACAATCCTTGTTTCCCCTCCCCTTCTCTCCTGACCCCTAATGCCCCCGCCTCTGACAATCCTTGTTTCCCCTCCCCTTCTCCCCTGACCCCTAATGACCCCTACCTCTGACAATCCTTGTTTCCCCTCCCCTTCTCCCCTGACCCCTAATGGTCACTGCCTCTGACAATCCTTGTTTTCCCCTCCCCTTCTCCCCTGACCCCTAATGACCCCTGCCTCTGACAATCCTTGTTTCCCCTCCCCTTCTCCCCTGACCCCTAATGGTCACTGCCTCCGACAATTCAATTTCCCCTGACCTCCCTCCTCCCTTGTCCCCTGTAAAATACTCATGAGATAAAACTATTTGATGTCAAAGCCTCTGACAATCCAAGTCCCCCCAGGCTTCCTCCTCTACCCCTAAGACGTACTTACAGAATAACGGTAAGAGTATTTGATGGTCACCGCCTCTGACAACCCCTCCCTCCTCCCTCTATAAAACACTTACAGGATACGAGTATTTGATGGTCACCGCCTCTGACAACCCCTCCCTCCTCCCCCTATGAAATACTTACAGGATAAGATTATTTGATAGCCACCGCATCTGACAACCCCTCCCTCCTCCTCTATGAAATACTTACAGGATAAGATTATTTGATAGTCACCGCATTTGACAACCCCTCCCTCCTCCCTCTATGAAATACTTACAAGATAGAAGTATTTGATGGTCACCGCCTCTGACAACCCCTCCCTCCTCCCTCTATGAAATACTTACAAGATAGAAGTATTTGATGGTCACCGCCCTCTGACAACCCCTCCCTCCTCCCTCTATGAAATACTTACAAGATAGAAGTATTTGATGGTCACCGCCTCTGACAACCCCTCCCTCCTCCCTCTATGAAATACTTACAAGATAGAAGTATTTGATGGTCATCGCCTCTGACAACCCCTCCCTCCCCTGTCCCTCTATGAAATACTTACAAGATAGAAGTATTTGATGGTCACCGCCTCTGACAACCCCTCCCTCCTCCCTCTATGAAATACTTACAAGATAGAAGTATTTGATGGTCATCGCCTCTGACAACCCCTCCCTCCCCTGTCCCTCTATGAAATACTTACAAGATAGAAGTATTTGATGGTCACCGCCTCTGACAACCCCTCCCTCCTCCCCTGTCCCTATGTGAAATACTTACAAGATAGAAGTATTTGATGGTCACCGCCTCTGACAACCCCTCCCTCCTCCCTCTTTGAAATACTTACAGGATACGTGTATTTGATGGTCACCGCCTCTGACAATCCGAATTCCTCCCCCTTTCTCCTTCCTTGCTCCTGTAAGACTACTTTAGCTGTTGGTTCCTGCGGTTGCCGTGCCAATATCATGGCTACGGATTTACTCTCCTTATTTTTATTGTCATCAGTGACAAGCTGTAAGTGACAAATGTAATACATGCAGTCTGATAGATCATAGCCAAGGGAACATCTTCATATATATACATAATGTATATATATATACACTTAAACCTGTTATAAAGAACACCTCTTTATAAAGGACACTTATCTATAAAGGACAGACTCATTAGACCAACTCTTTCCAATTCAATGTATAATTAACCTCTGTATAAAGGACACCTGTCTATAAAGGACACTTTTGATCTGTCCCTTTGGTGTACTTTATAGACAGGTTTGACTGTATGTTATGATTGATACAAGCATTATATATACTTGTGAGGATATATCATTATATATACCTGTGAGGATATATCATTACATATACCTGTGAGGATGTATCTTTTATCATTTTGATGTAATTGACATCAAATTGAAATGAAATTATTTTGAAAAATATTTCAATGCCCTATGCATCCCATACAAGTTTTTATGTATTTACTGTTGTTATTTCAAAAAATTCTAATAATACCACAAACTAAAAGAGTTCCAAAATATTATGCATAATTTAACTCTTCCATGGTTATAACTTGATACACAGGTGTCTATATCTGGTCAGTAATATAAAAAGCTTATAGAGCCTTACCTGTCCGCCAATTTGATTAAAATATAAATCATCATTATATTTCAATTAAACTTACCGTAATTATACTGATGTAATTTGATGGATATATAAATTAAATAACAGAAAAATATGTAAGAAATACTTTATCAGACTGGATGCAGGCCTGTCCTAAGTTCTGATGACTATTTGATAAATAATTAGTTCTTAAGTTATGATCCACTATAATGACGTATGGTATATAATAATGATATGTATTTTAATCATATTGTTGTCTACATCTATAGTTATTTTTAGTAGGCCTATTTAGATATATATTAGCCTAAATTACCTATAGTAGGGGTAAAGGCTAAAATAATTTATATACCTTATAACAGATGCAGATTCATGTGTTTATATTTGCAAAAGCTGATACAATTTTATGGTTTACCTGCAGCAGGGACCACTATAAAGTTACAAATGTACTTCCTGTGTATTTGGAGTTTTATAAGGATTTAGTTTTTTTTTTGTTTTTTTTGTTTTTAATTTTTCTACAAGAGCAATTAACATTAGGCTCCCAATTTAATATGTGTTTTATAAACCTAATCATGTAAGGACGACACCAGTTTATGCCTACTAAATATATTACTTTGTATACACCTGGGCATATGTGCGTGAGGTGCGTGTGTGTGTTTACTGATACACAAATACACGTGTGACAAATTCTTACCATATTTCAGTATGACGGTTCCGTCGGCTCTGATGGTGACCATCGGAGTGGTAGGCCTTATACAGTTTTGTACAGGGTACCGACTGTCTCTCTTCTTTCTGTTCTGTGTCGCCTACAGCGTACGTGTATGTGTTTACAATGTCTTATGACACACAAAAGATTGCTGTAATAATCGGCTCAGTGTCCGCTCTGACCTATATATTTAGTAGTGTGTGTCAAGAGTTATCTCCGTTTTATTAACTATCCTATGACTTAGGTCTTCAATTTAGAAAACATTGAGAGTTCCAAATTTCAAGTCCAGTAATAAAATTAAAATCTTATATATATTTTCTTGACAAATTAAGGTAATCATTTTACTGACGATTTATGGCTATTTTGTACGTCCTGCAAACATTACTGAATTGTATGCTTTAAACGGAGACATAACTACTTAATTGTCAACTATCCCTATCTGTCGGAGGGGGGAGGGGGTTACTATATATAAGTATGAGCAGCTTGAGACCTAGTTATAAAACCGCAAGGCCGTAATGGCAGACGTGAAACCCGTTAAATAAATAAATTAAATAAACTATCTATAATAGAAAGGTACAGTGGTTTTATACTACTGCAGGTCTCTTAAAAATTAGTCAGCTAATCTCTTACGAAGTTCATGGAACTACGAATATCGATTTTATGTTCCTATTTGCGCTAAATTTTATTTACAAATTCCGCTAATGTCACTGCTACAGACATAAAGCAGGCCACAGGTGCACGCTCTTCAAAGCGAAAACGTCGCAGAAAGTGGTCCTCACACTACGTCATATCCATCCATACCTTTTAAAACGGTAAGCTTTGCATTCACATTTTGAGATCGAATGCTCAGATTTCAAATCTGTTTGTGACAAATACTAGAGATACAAGAACTTAACTCTCTACTGTGGCTTTGGAATAAATATTCGACTATTTTAAAGAGATAGATTTTTTTTTATTTTACTTTTCACACACCGTTATCACCATTTGATAACTTCCAATTAACTATCTGCACTATTTAACCACTCTTTATATGTATATAGGCCTTAACCATTTGATTTTACCCCAACTGTTTTAAAATTCCATTTACTCCAACTGTTTTAAAATTCCATTTACTCCAACTGTTTTAAAATTCCATTTACTCCAACTGTTTTAAAATTCCATTTACTCCAACTGTTTTAAAATTCCCTACATCCCAACTGTTTTAAAATTCCCTACATCCCAACTGTTTTAAAATTCCTTCATCCCAACTCTTCCAAAATTCCATATATCTCAACTGTTTTAAAATTCCATATAACCGAGCTCAATATAATTTGGCCCAAAGTAACCATAGCTGTCCACCGACCATTAACTATGATCACTCGATCAAATGCTATTTCGTTCTATATAGCTGAGGGGGAAATGGTTAAATCTAAGGAGGAATTGGGAAAAGTAATTTAACATCTACCTTAGTATCCCATGGGTTTACTTTTTAGCCCTATATCCACTGTTTATTGTGATCGAAAACAACGGAGTTTTATTTTTACTTTCCTTGAGATTTGCATATTTATTTTAATTCTTCCAATAAAACTTGGCTTGTTGTAGCGTCTTACATATACAACAGATTCTCGGTAATATCTATAATCCACCGGGTTCAATCGTACTGACCGGGCGCCGGTGCTTACACCTGGGCGTCGATGAATTTTACACCCAGGCAACGATAATTTCTATAGAAAATGAACGCCGAAGTCCGGATCGGGAGAACGGTTGAGATATGTTTCCTTTTTTTGATGTGATAATGCTGTCCTTCAAGGAAAATAAACCGACCACGGAACAATATGATAAATTGGCTATAACTTGCAAGGATAACGGACGGGAAAAACACTTTTCATGTTTTGCTAATTCGCCCACAGTGTAGGCGGGTATGACCAAATTATGCCCCAATCCACGAATTATGTAACATATACAGCAAAATTCGCGATCGAAATGACTGTAAATCTTACAGTTTATTGGAATTATATATTTTGACATTATCAAGTCTTATTGGATTGATTGGTAATAGTTAAATAGGAAAATTAGACATTTCCGTATTTTACACCTGTGGCAACGAAGACGCTCTGGAGCTTAACACCCGGGCTGATGTGCATGGTAGTGATGTAAAAATTACCAGAGTTGGCCTTTTGATGATTTCTGTTTATGTATTTTTTTGCATTTATGCTTCCCGATCAATACGTTACAGTTCATTCACGGAAAGGCCTCTTTAAAGGGTCGAGGAAACGGAAGTAAACACAGAAAACACCTACATACGTTTGTTCTGAATTCAGCAAAAGTCTTACCACAAGTCTTTTATCATGTGCACATGTAGATTGTAACACACAGATCGATAAGGTGTGCATTATGCGCATATTTGATAAGGCTTTAAGGTGTTTCTTAACATTAAACTTGTGATAACGATGGAGAACAAGGAATATACAATGTGTGGCTGATTGTGTTTCCTCTTCGCGAGATTAAATGTGTTTTCTGCATAAACGACCTCTGCAACTATTGAATGCATTTTTTTCCTTCTTTTTAGAATGAGAAAAAAACGAGTAATGCTGTGATATATTATATGATAATAATTACGGTGTAGTCAATAATGTCAGACCAGATTAATAGTACATGTATATAATACTGTCTTGATATGTATGATAATTATTGAATTAGGATATACGTATATTGTAGCTTTTCGCCGTTAGGACCGTTAGGGCCGTTGACACCTTGTATCATGTGATGGAAGGTCAAATGCAGTTGGTGTATCATGTGAAAGGAACGTCTCACGGTTGTCACACCACCGGTATTTGTATGGTCTGTGTGACCAAATGTATCCACTGTATCCAAGTGGTCTGTGTGACTCAACCTACACTAGTCTGTGTGACTAGATATCTTACTTTAGTCTGTGTGACAAATGAGACTGGTCTGTGTGCCCTGGTTACACTAGTCTGTGTGACCGATGGTGGCTGATTACCTGTGTGACTTGTCTGTGTGACCTGATTGCACGTGTGACTGTGACTCGATATTAGCTGGATCCGTGACCAATGACATTTGTGTATCAGTGGGTCGGGAATAAGAAGTACAGCGTTCTCCGAAAGCTACATAGACTTCAGGTGTCACTGATTTTGAAATATATCACATGTTATTAGTGAGAGAAATGATAGGCGAGAGAACCATTTAGAGTGTAAGTTATAAATACCGTATATAATGTAGTGACTATTCTTCCCTTATGTATTCGGGAATCAGTGTTCAAGTAATCCTGGTCGGTTCTTGTTACAACGTGCTAATAATCCAGGTGGTTTTCAGGTATTGCGTTTTTGTCGCTATTCGTTTTTATTTATTTATTTTTCAATTAAAAGAGGAGTTTTCGATTAAGTTGATAAGTCAGACTTTGCTTAATTAAGAAAAAAACAATTTTTGCACCTATGCCATAACCATATGGGATGGTAACCAATCCGGTACACCTGATTTCTCTGCTGGTGTTTAAGATGCATATGTTACTTGGCGTAGGTAGGTTTTTCTGTGTTTACTTCCGTTTCCTCGACCCTTTAAAGAGGCCTGTCCGTGAATGAACTGTAACTTATTGATCGGGAAGCATAAATGCAAAAAATACATAAACAAAAATCATCAAAAGGCCAACTCTGGTAATTTTTACATCACTACCACGTCAGCAAATTACGGCGCCCGAGTGTAAAGCTCCAGAGCGTCTTCGTTGCCACAGGTGTAAAATACGGAAATGTCTAATTTCCTATTTAACTATTACCAATCAATCCAACAAGACTTGATAATGTCAAAATAAATAATTCCAATAATCTGTGAGATTTACAGTCATTTCGATCGCGAATTTTGCAGTATATGTTACATAACTCGTGGATTGGGGCATAATTTGGTCATACCCGCCTACACTGTGGGCGAATTAGCAAAAAACGAGAGGTGTTTTTCCCGTCCGTTATCCTTGCAAGTTATAGCCAATTTATCATATTGTTCCGTGGTCGGTTTATTTTCCTTGAAGGACAGCATTATCACATCAAAAAAAGGAAATATACCTCAACCGTTCTCCCGATCCGGACTTCGGCGTTCATTTCCTATAGAAATTATCGTTGCCTGGGTGTAAAATTCATCGACGCCCAGGTGTAAGCACCGGCGCCCGGTCAGTACGATTGAACCCGGTGTAATCGTACTGGCTGGGGAATATTCAGTAATATCTATAATCGTGATGGCTGGGGAATATATTTCCTCGTGAGATATGAAGTTATTCAGTAATATCTAATCGTGATGGCTGGGGAATATATTTCCTTGTGAGATATGAAGTTATTCAGTAATATCTATAATCGTACTGGCTGGGGAATATATTTCCTCGTGAGATATGAAGTTATTCAGTAATATCTAATCGTGATGGCTGAGGAATATATTTCCTCGTGAGATGTGAAGTTATTCAGTAATATCTATAATCGTACTGGCTGGGGAATATATTTCCTTGTGAAATGAAGTTATTCATTAATATACCAGGTATAATCGAGATGGCTGAGAAACATATTTCCTTGAGAGATGAAGTTATTCAGTAATATATAATCGTGATGTCACGATACAGTGTTAGCTTTATTTATTTTACAATAATTACGATACATGTTATATCAACTTAAACTATTCACGTTGCTGAAGACCCAAATTGTGTGCTTCGATCTCACTTTGGAGGTGATGTGCGTTTTCCAGGAAGAAGAGATGACGAACGTATTGTCCTTTACTGTCGTGGTTGCGTACTTGTGCAGGAGACTTTTCTCTGATTGCTCTATATGGCATGCGACGGGCCTCCCGTATGTGTTTCAGTGAGGTAGCCACCAGCTACTACAAGGACATACCGCCTTTAACCCTGGTTCATCAATTGTTAACTGCTACCTTCATATATCAATATATGCATTGAAAGTATTAAAGGATCGTCAAAAAGCAACATAAAATCACAAGGTCCGTCACTATTCGTAAATAAACAACTCTTGTCCAACATTTGCATTGCGATAAACGAAAACGGTCCTGAAGAAAACCCACAGTTCTTGTCCGGATCGTAGTATCGAACTCCGGCCATTATGGTGATGATCAGTATTCTACAAGAGCCACGATGGCGTGTGAGAATCAGTGTTTTCGTCTGATATGCGTGACTTCCATTCAGATCACTGTCTATTCTCTTTGATATACCTATATATCTACACTCTATAATGCTATTTGTATAGATCAAACGGTCGACATTGATTTTTCAATAATGGATTTCCACGTTATGCGACACGAGTGCGTGCTTTCAACTTTCAGTGAAAAATATTCAGCACAAGCAGTAATTGATGACATATAAGGGGGAAGACTTACATGCATGACAATTCATATTAACCCATATTTGCCAAGCGTAGTCTTGTCTCTCTAGCTGTGTGGACGGACAACGCCACGTTGGGAAGTAAATGGTGATGGTCTGGCGTCCTTAAAAGATATTAAGTATCCTACTTGAAATATAAAAAAAAAAACTTGTAAAGTAAAAGTATATAAGGAAGAGTTCTTAAATTTTTTGTCCTGTTTTTTTTTTTTTTTATTTATTCATTCTGCATTGAAAAGCCCCCCACCCGCACCCCACCCCACCCCCTTATACACGGTGTGTATGGAAACCTTTCAACACCCAGAGATATGCACCGATTATCCGGACCATTTTGGGAAATTGCCACCTATAACGGATTTTTTTTTCAGCCAAGAAGTACAAGGGAAACATACATTGCTGGATTTTAGTTTCCTTACCTAAAACATATCATATTTAAAGATTTAAAATTTTGATTATTATATTGAGAAAACTAACAAAACGAAATGGGGCCTAAATTCGAACCCAAATTATAGGCATACATAGACGTTCCGGCGATGTCGATCGGTGAAAGAAATTGTTGTCTTCTGTTATTGTGTTATGTACAGAGAAATGAGATTCCCTTGTGTGATTGAATCGAAGAACTATGGTAAATTTTATGAAGGAGTTATGCATTTAAAATACGCTAATATCCGATAGGGTATACATTTACATACACTGCTTTTCACAGACATACACAAAATTGAACTCATGTGTACGATATAGAAATATACCTAATTAACACGAACAATGAAAAAACAATAAGACCAGCGTCTTAACAATGAGGTGGGCCTATCGAGTCATCAGACCGAATGTAATGTAGAATGTTGAAGGCACCATAGACTTTCCTCGTGATGCAATTTATTAATTTTCAATTTAAGTGCCAAAAATAAATAGAGCTCAAAATCTTGGAAGCTGGTTTTAGCGTAAAGCATGAAACTTTTGGTAAAAGATGTTCATGTATATAAGGATATACAACAGTTCATTCTTGTTTCAGTCCATCATAATTACTTTTTAGGAGTAGTAGAGTTTTGAACATTTAGTTTTTTTCATGTCAAATATTCACTAATCACATCTAGAAACTGTTTCGTTGTGTACATTTTCAAACTTTTCAAACCGGTTAATGTTTTTTTTAAATAACTTGAGCCGACCAATCCAGTACCGCTTACATCTGTTAGGGTCGTAACACATTGAATCGTCTTCAGTTACCTGTGTCTATTGGCAAATATGAATATTTTATGCCAACTGTTTAAGCAATTCATGTCCCTGATATCAGGGACAAATACATCAGGTTTTGATTTTGTTCATGGAATATGTATCTGACAATATCAGACATTTAAAATGATTAAATATGTCATGTTGATATCTCCCAATGAAACGATAAATTTGAAGAGATTCGATGTCGTTGCAAACGTGGAACTTAAGCAAGTCTACGGGACCTTGTGCAATTACAGCCGTTTGAAATGGATATAGAAATTTTAAACAAAATAGAAATAGATTATTTTCCATATCACGGTATTAGTTTGCGCATAAAATATCTATATGTCAAAAATCAAATGTAATGATGTCTTAATAAAAGTACAATTTGTAATTAATTGTATAAATGAAGTCAATCAGGGGGCATAACTCTACAACCACTTGACTTTTCGTACTATTATGTACTTTTGCTATATATTATTTTGTTGTTGTTCAATAATATTGAAAAAAGGTAGATTGAACATTTCTCAAAGACTTTTAGTAGAAAATGTTTGAAATTAATGTTAAAGTTAACGTTCTAAGTCGAGAATCTTACCAGAGACCTATATACTAAATTATTAACATAGGTCTCTGATCCAGAGTCTCTGTCTGATCTTACTAAATTCTAGATCTAGATCTAAATCTAGAATAAAACTTTGATCCTTTATTTAGCATCAAACATTGACGTTATAGATCTACATAATTCCTGTTTTATGTTATTATTTAAACAAATTTAAAGCAAGCAGGCAAATTGTGATTAATATGACTAGAATCTAGCCTTCTGTATAGTCTTATAGACTGTGTGCCGGTATACGTAGTACTCGGTAGTCTACAACGGCGCGAAATGAATTGGTGTTACTGCGCATGTGCTGTGAAACTCAGGCAACGCTTGTAAACAATGGCATACAAATCCTACTAGCACTGGCCCAAATGGGACTCGCTCCCACGTGTTTACATGAAACTACATGTCCGAGTACCCAGAAATACCCGTACAAAATGGCAGACCCGTATCCATTTAACTAACAGCAGAACTAAGGATACCAAACGTTATATTGTGTGAGATTTATTACCAAAAGGCCATTAGGAAGCACAAAACAGGTGCTCGTTTTGTATAGTATATTGGAATTACCAGTTCAGAAGGTATGTATTTTGTCTGTTTCCGTATTTATTATATTGGGTGTACAAGAGTTTACCACAACGACCGGTTGTTTGTTTACAAAATAAATTTACAACCGTATGTAACTATCACTTTAAATGCTATATATATTTAATAATTATCTACATGCAATAATTATATAGATATGTATAGTGTTGGTATACTGGACTGCATGTTATCAGGTGAAATATGACATTTTTATAGCCTGTTTTTGGCGAAAACCTTATTGATAATATGATTTGTTGATATTAAAGATAGTACAAGAGGGCTTCCTGTAGACTCTTGAGAGAGTCAGAAATAAAATAGGTTGATTTAATTGGTAATATATATAATTATATGTAACCAGCTGTACACATGTATACATGTATTTAAACACAGTATTCTGATTCATAGAGAATACATGGTCAGTGTCTTAAAATATAAGCTGTATTTTGGCGATGGGAAATAAAGACAATAAAAAAATAATCATCAAATATAATCATTTTGAAGTGAAGCAGTGTCAAAAATGACAGAAATATGTTCGCCTTTCACTTTGAAGTAGGTCAGTCAAATTGACGCACATGCTAAGATTCCAAAATTCAGCTGTTTTCCGTCACTGCTGTATACAACAAAAATATATACAGTGGGTGTATTCCAACAATACGGTTGCAGTTGTACATTTTATCAAGATAAAAACTTAATATATATTTTTATCCTACAGTAGGATAAAAATATATATTAAGTTTTTGTCTTGATAAAATGTCCATGTGGTTATGCTTTCACTCACTCAGATGTAACGTGATAGTAACTTGACAACCTTCGTAATCAATATGATATGCTAACCTCTTTTGCATTGATGATATAGTGACACTGTGATATCATCAATACAAAAAGGTAGCACATAACATATATTGATAATCACAGGTGTTTAACACACAACAATAAATGTATAATTTCACATTTCGGTATGCCCATTACTTGTGTCCAAAAACATATTTTTAGAAAAAAATATGGGCTAATTGCCAGATATTGCTGACGGACAATAAAACGACACATAGCTAGCATTAATACATACCTTTTATTCCATACATGCATAGTCAAGGATTGAATTGAAAAGAATCCATTGAACAGCTGTGAATTCATTGTAAATGCTTATCAGATTTATGAACAATTGTAAATGACAAAAAATTAGGTTAAAAATTTCATGAATTAAGTTCATCCTTGAATGAAGACCTCAGTAGAAGCATGAAATATATTCCTTTACTTTAGATCCTCCGCAGATCCAACAACCTCATATATATATGTGGCTTGAGGAAGAATCCTTTTTACAAATTTTATTTTCCTGAGATTTAATTTCTGAATGAAAATTTGACATCAGTTGTTTATTGCAATATCATCATCTCAAAGAAGTGATGTATATATCTATATATAAATATTCTATATGTAGTATATTTACACCTGTATAGTTCTGCCCCATATCTCCTCCTTCTACCCAGAAAATATTAATTATAATAAAAAAATCTGTCTTAAGATATTTGTTAAAAAATTAAAAGCTTTCAATTTTTGAAATTTATTTTTTACAGAGCAGAAGTCATTTGTTGATTATTTTATGCCGTAATTGATGATGATGATGATGATGATGATGATGATGCATTTTCATGATATTGTCAAATGGAGTCGAGATTTAAAAACTAATTCCTAGTAGTATGAGAAAATTTTAATAAGTACAATGGTGATATCTTAAAAAAAGGATAATTATAAAATTAAGGGTACATATGACACATTTCTCATCATAAATAATGTTCAGGTTAGAGCTACCGCCATTTGAAAATTACATTTTCCTAAAACTTAATTATTTGTTTCTTGGTTTAAACATGACAAAAAGAATTAGGCACAAGTTCTTACAACTTAGTTAGCCTTTGTCCTAACTTATATACATTTTACATACATCATGGCTGTCTTATCATGTACATTTAAATAGAATTTTTAATTAAATAAAGACCTAAGAGTTTGTAATTAGAGGAGATTTTTATTTATCCATGATTTGATATGGATCCTATACACATTTTGGTTTAAAAGTGGCTGTCTGAAATAAGGTAATAGAATTCAGTCAGCTGTCAAAAATTTGAGTTTGTAGGTATGCTTAAAATACGCAATTTATATTTTTAGGTCTGAGTAATATAAAATTATGCAGCTAGAATTACAAAGAATTTTAACAAGAGGTAATTACAGGTGGAATCACTAATTACAGGTGGAATCATGTGTTCAAAATGCAGATAATTATTACTGAAACATATGATTATATTATTATAGAATCACTATTTAAATGATATGTCACGCACTGCAACACAATAGGGAAATTTTATTTTTTTCTTTCTCTCGATATACTCTTTCTTTTACTCTATAGTTGTCCCCTTGTGCCAATCTTCCGTTGATGACCCTGACACTTAGAAGGACATTTAACCTAGAAAAAAAAGTCCCCTTTAATATCCCGTACCAGAGGGTATACTATCTGATCTATAAATACACAATGTTTATTTTGTCTGTTTATTATATACCATGGTGTCTAGGTTGATTAACACTGTAGTATCCGGTATTGATATTTTTTCCCATTAAGTGATTACTAAATAATCTATATATGTATAATGACGAATGTCTAGTAATTGCCCAAAGCTGTATAGGAACATGATGTACTTAGGTTAAATATCCATTAATATCAGGCCAATCGATTGTACCCTTAACCATAAGCTGGGGCGTATGTCATGTCATTAAAATAACCCCATGAAAATACAAGTGATGGGGTAGCACAGGTGTAACGAGTGTACGAATGGGTTTTTCCAGAAGCTCGTTAGGGCTGTAAAAGTCATAGTTCTAATCAATATTATTGATTTTTTGATAGATATTTCCTATACGCCTGACACAACACCGGCCATTGAGCCATAATTAACGTTTCCATCCTTCTCTTCAGATATATATTATCTCACCGGATGCACATTTTTGCCTGAATGAAAAACTGTTTTCTGATGAATAATTAAAGCTTAGAATAAACGTTATAAGGTTAATCAGCTGAGAAGAAATTTAATTTGTAAATGCATTTTTTGATTTATTTTGATATTTGTTTTATCAATTAATTACTGAATTTCCAAGATTTTCTGCAGATTTCCATTTTATGATTAATGAGCAGTAAATCAAAATGTATGTCACCCTTTGAAGAAATTTACCTTTAATTATTTCCAATTCATTACCATATAAATTCTCAAATCAACCCTTCCCCTAATGTTACATTTATTTGTCAACCATTTTCAGCTTACCGATTGATGATTCTACAGAATTGAAGAAGAGTGCTTACATTTGTGAGCAAGGGCTTAATATGTTAAATACGGGGTCTGTGGACTTTCTCCATTATTCCTCATCCTGTGTCATCCTTCTGCTCAATTAACAATTCCAAGGCCTTCAACGTATTTCATTGCTTCCAGATCCGTATAATGCATTGTGGTAAATTGGATTTTGAGTTGATTGAGTATTAAGTGACGTCTGGCCTTTCTCATGCAGACAGGCATTCATTGTTCTCCAATAAAACAAGTAAATGCTATGACTATCACTTGACCATTGAAAAAATATTTCTTCAGATCTTTCCTATACTTCTTTGGATACTGTAATTGTTGAAATTAACGAGAGTAGGTAATTTACGTTAAATGTGTGATGGCCATTTAGCTGTAAAAATCCCCACAGTGCGTATCATTTTGTGATGCATGTGGTAATTATGGAACAGACGAAAAAGAAAAAAATTCACGTAAATAACCTCCATGCGTATAGTTTACTTATCAAAATCGGTAAATTAACCCCCACAGAAATGACTACATTTACAGTTAGATCTTGCCACTGGGTGCTGCAAGGAATGTCACTCATAACAAGTGACAGCAATAAGTCACTCAAGTTTATTACATTTCGGTTAGAATGCAAACAAATGTTACATGGTTGTTATACAATAAGGCAACCCTGTAATTCATATCAAAGTTTTTGTGTCGGCCCCCTGACAGGATATATTACCTACAGTAACGAATGCATAATGGATATACATGTATTTGGATTGAGAAAACTACCAAATAAAATCAAAGCAGATACAATAATATCTAAATTAAAAAAGTAGAATTTTTTCAAAAAGATGTGTTTTAGTACTGTAATTGCTTATTGAAAAATGTTATAGACAGAGACTCTGACAATTGGCCGCATGATCGAATATGGCTGGTCATGTTTCTTCCTATATCTACCAACAACAGTCCCAGAAACAGGAGCAAATACTGTATCTATAAATTGGGAAAATTATTCTATAAATCATAAACATGTCACATATATATGTATCGTACAAAAACTTTGGAAGTGAATTACAAGAAAATTTGAAAGTTTCCATGGGAGGTTAATAGTGATTTAACATTGATTTATGATTTTCAGTGAAGAATGCAGGCACCATGTACGAACTCGGAGGCAGTGAAGAGATGCATGTCATTCCCAAACAAACCACTGTCCAGTCAGATGCGATATATTGAACCACGACCGCCTTATGCCGCCGGGAATAATGTGGTCAAACGTGAAAGACCATACTCTGGTATGTATGATCACACTTGGGTAAACTTTCATCATACTTTCATCTGGAATTTAGACACGCTCAGAGGGACATTGTCTCCACTTCCTGTGGTGATTTAACCATTCTGTCAATACATTTGAGTTAGATAAGTTTACTGGCTGATTTCGGTCAAAAATCATGAAAATAATAAGGCCTTCAGTGTGCTGTTTAGTGATGTAGCCACCAGCTACTACAAAAAGATTCCCCCTCAGAATGACCCTGGATGCTCATGGGGTGATTGACCCTGGAAACAAATAGCTCGAGTGCTTAAAGAGGGTTATATTATGTTATTCATTAAAAAATATGATTCACCCAGAGTGTTATTTAGTTAAGTGATAACACTTAATGATGATACAAATGTACATTTATAGATATCACTAAATCAATTAAACCTCTATTAAGATATCGCTTAATTGATTTTATAATGATATCACTAAATTGATTTTGTGATATCTTTAATTTTGATGGCAACTTTATCTTAAATTGTTTAAAAGTATCATAAATCCAAAACAGAGAAATCAAAGTTTTAATTAATAGTAAAACAAATTTCCGAACAGGTAGACTAGAACAGGTCTCATCTCCACGTTAAACAGGCTATAACATCTGATGTACTATAATACAGGGGTGATTCATAAAACGTTGAGGGGGACTTTTAAATCTTCAGAAAACGATACAATTGATGGGATAGGAGTCAAGGTGTCATCATCCTTTATAAAGGAATAGTAATAAAATATTGTACGACTTAAATCCACACAAACAGCGTGCTGATCGGCTTTAGGAATGCTGTGCACTTATCAGAGTGGCTTTAGAGGGCATGTATATGCTGTTGGTTGGCTTGAAGTTGTTTAATGCCAGAATTTCTACCTCATTGATACAAGTATATCATACATATATTTCAAAACTGGTGAGGTTTTTCTGAAGAAGTGTTCAATTTCTTTTAAGACATGTGATATGCTTTTGACAGGTAAGGGTTCCTAAAAAGACAGGTGAGGTATATCTGATAGGTGGGGGTTCCTAAAAATACAGATGAGGCATATCTGACAGGTAGGGGTTCCTAAAAATACAGGTAGAGGTTCATAATTGGACAGGTGAGGTATAGTTCCTTAAAAGACAGCTGAGGTATATATTTGACAGGTAGGGGTTCCTTAAAAGACATGTGAGGTATATTTGACAGGTAAGGGTTCCTTTAAAGACATGTGAGGTATAATTGACAGGTAAGGGTTCCTAATAAGACAGGTGAGATATATTTGAGAGGTAGGTTTTTTTTGACAGGTATAAGAGTTCCTTTAAGATAAGTGAGGTATATCTGATAGATGGGGGTTCCTGATAAGACATGCGATGTATATCTGATAGGTGGGGGTTCCTGATAAGACATGTGAGGTATATCTGATAGGTGGGGGTTCCTGATAAGACATGTGAGGTATATCTGATAGTTGGGGGTTCCTGATAAGACATGTGAGGTATATCTGATAGATGGGGGTTCCTGATAAGACATGTGAGGTATATCTGATAGGTGGGGGTTCCTGATAAGACATGTGAGGTATATCTGATAGGTGGGGGTTCCTGATAAGACATGTGAGGTATATCTGATAGGTGGGGGTTCCTGATAAGACATGTGAGGTATTTCTGATAGGTGGGGGTTCCTGATAAGACATGTGAGGCATAGAGTGGTGAGATATATTTGACAGGTAATTAAGGGTTCCTTAAAAAACATGTGAGGTATATCTGTTAGGTAGGGTTCCTGAACCCTGATAAGACCGGTGAGATATAATTTTCGCGATTGATCCACCTTCGTTTGTAGTCCGAGATTATGCAAATTGATATCAAAATAATATGCGTGGGGGAAATTTTCGCAATCGTGTAATAAGCGTAAATTTCCCCCTCTCATAAATTTCCATGTTTACAGTAGTATTAAGTAGGTTATTATTTGCGATCAGTAGATATACTAAAATGAAGTAAATGTGATTGGTCTTTGATCATATTTTCCCCGCTGACCATGGATATAGTATATCTACTCCTCATTACCTCCATGTTGTTTATGACTTCCAGCCAGGACAAACCTAATTGCACCATACTACCCCAATTACTGGAGGTCCCAATGACATCATGCCTCAATGAATATTCATCCCATACCACAACATTGATAACCTTGGTGATACTATTGATTTTATGCCATCAGAATTGCAAAAGACTGATTAGGTTACGTAACATTAATCAGACAGAAAACATGTCTATTTCAAGAGTATACCCAACTCTATGCATAACAACTGTAAATTGTTTTAGCTAAATTTTTAATGTACATTTATAAGTTAAACAGTAAACCAATATTAGTTTCATATATGAATTTGTGGTACAGATATTTAAAAAACAGATTACAGGTATTTTTAAGTCTTTTGTTACTGCTGTTGAACCGGAGGCCAGTTTTTCGTACTGTAGTACAATATTGCACTATTGGTGCAAAGAGTTTCGTGATCACACAACATTGTTTCATTAACGGTGCGAATATAATCAGACATCACTGGGGGCTAACAGGCAGATCAGTGTAGATAACGATGCCTCAGGCATATTGGTAACATATTGAATATGGAACGGAGCAAAATATCGTGATATAAACTGATCGAGTGGTACCGTATTTATATTTTTTAAATGTGCCTTTTACGATGTTGCTAGGCTGCAAACATAACATTTATTTAGGAAGCCAGGCAAAATTGCTAATCGGCAAAATGTTTCATAGTACGAAGAGAATTAAAAACTGACAATTTTTTTGGCAGGCATTAGAATTTAGGTTAAGCTGGCGAATTTCAGACACATTTTGTAAGATTTTACTTATTGATTTGGAGCATACATTTCATTGGTTTGAACCTTATTTCAGCATTTTAAGGTGAAATTTTGGGTGCGTAAATTACATAGTTTATTACGTTGTTTTGCAACAATTATAAACCATGTGACATATTAGTATCATTGTTCTTGAACGTTTACCTAGAGGAAGTCAAAACATGGGACTTCGGTGTGGTTTTACATCCAAGTAAAACAATAGGGTCATTTTTAAGGACAGCTAGATGTATGCTTTTTCACATTACGATAAAAGCCAGGTGTCTTCTCCACCGACTATGAATGAATGGTTTAAATACCAATATAAAAAATGGTAGTCAATTCTAGTAAAATGGTTTTAACTCTTGCCCACTGAAGATTGTTGTCTTTTTTTCACAGTTCATTGATTAGGAAATTATACACAGTATATATAAGATCTGTGTATGTCAACATTTGTATAAATGAATTCTGTATTTAGAGACAAGGTAAATGATGTAAACCCTTGGATTTTTAAGTAGACCTGTGCTGTATCACATCAGAAAATTATGTCCTAAAGGTTGCATTACATCATGCCTGGGTTCAAGTTTTTAGCCTTTCAACACACAATTCAGTTGCTTCATAATGCACAATAGTATTGGCTCGATCAGTTTTATGTGATTAGATCGTGCTGACAGGTGTAAACCTCACAGGTAAACATAGGTGCTCGTTAACACTTACCTGTAAATTATAGATGATTATTACCATGGGGATGTATGTATTTTTGTGCAGTTTGTACATTATTGATTGAAGGGCAAGTCTACAGGGACTTAGAAGTGTGGGAGATAGTAGGATATGACAAGTTGGCCATGAACATGTCTAGTTTTCTCCGCCAAGGTGTCGAGGCATGATAATCCTTGGCTCTACCTCCTTAGTCAAAGAAGCATGCTCTATCAGTAACTAAGACAATATAAACACTACCTGTTCCTTAATTTTACAGAAGCAATGGCAGTGTTAAGATATAGTACACTTTATATGGCACTTTTTGCCTTTAAGAAATCTTTTTAGATGCTACACACACCCTACATACAGCCTACATACAGCTTACATACAGCTTACATACATGCTACATACAGCCTACATACAGCCTACTGTACATACAGCCTACTATACATACAGCCTACTATACATACAGCCTACTATACATACAGCCTACTATACATACAGCCTACTATACATACAGCCTACATACATACAGCCTACTATACATACAGCCTACATACAGCCTACTATACATACAGCCTATTATACATACAGCCTACATACAGCCTACTATACATACAGCCTACTATACATACAGCCTACTATACATACAGCCTACTATACATACAGCCTACTATACATACAGCCTACATACATACAGCCTACTATACATACAGCCTACATACAGCCTACTATACATACAGCCTACTATACATACAGCCTACTATACATACAGCCTACTATACATACAGCCTACATACAGCCTACTATACATACAGCCTACTATACATACAGCCTACTATACATACAGCCTACTATACATACAGCCTACATACATACAGCCTACATACAGCCTACTATACATACAGCCTATTATACATACAGCCTACATACAGCCTACTATACATACAGCCTACTATACATACAGCCTACTATACATACAGCCTACTATACATACAGCCTACTATACATACAGCCTACATACAGCCTACTATACATACAGCCTACATACAGCCTACTATACATACAGCCTACTATACATACAGCCTACATACAGCCTACTATACATACAGCCTACTGTACATACAGCCTATATACAGCCTACTGTACATACAGCCTATTATACATACAGCCTACTATACATACAGCCTACTATACATACAGCCTATTATACATACAGCCTACTGTACATACAGCTCACTATAGATACAGCCTACTGTACATACAGCCTACTATACATACAGCCTACTATACATACAGCCTACTATACATACAGCCTACTATACATACAGCCTATGTACAGCCTACTGTGCATACAGCCTAATATACATACAGCCTACATACAGCCTGCTATACATACAGCCTACTATACATACAGCCTACTGTACATACAGCCTACTGTACATACAGCCTACTATACATACAGCCTACTGTACATACAGCCCACTGTACATACAGCCTACTATACATACAGCCTACTATACATACAGCCTACTATACATACAGCCTACTAAACATACAGCCTACTATACATACAGCCTACTATACATACAGCCTACTGTACATACAGCCTACTATACATACAGCCTACATACAGCCTACTATACATACAGCCTACTATACATACAGCCTACTGTACATACAGCTTACTATACATACAGCCTACTATACATACAGCCTACTATACATACAGCCTACTATACATACAGCCTACTGTACATACAGCCTACTATACATACAGCCTACTGTACATACAGCCTACTATACAGCCTACTATACATACAGCCTACTATACATACAGCCTGCTGTACATACAGCCTGCTGTACATACAGTCTACTGTACATACAGCCTACTGTACATACAGCCTACTATACATACAGCCTACTATACATACAGCCTACTATACATACAGCCTACTATACATACAGCCTACTGTACATACAGCCTACTATACATACAGCCTACTATACATACAGCCTACTATACATACAGCCTACTGTACATACAGCATACATACAGCCTACTGTACATACAGCCTACTATACATACAGCCTACATACAGCCTACTATACATACAGCCTACATACAGCCTACTATATATACAGCCTACTATACATACAGCCTACTATACATACAGCCTACTGTACATACAGCCTATATACAGCCTACTGTACATACAGCCTACTATACATACAGCCTACTATACATACAGCCTACTATACATACATCCTACTATACATACAGCCTACTGTACATACAGCCTACATACAGCCTACTATACATACAGCCTACTGTACATACAGCCTACTATACATACAGCCTACATACAGCCTACTATACATACAGCCTACATACAGCCTACTATACATACAGCCTACTATACATACAGCCTACATACAGCCTACTATACATACAGCCTACATACAGCCTACTATACATACAGCCTACTATACATACAGCCTACATACAGCCTACATGCAGCCTACTATACATACAGCCTACTATACATACAGCCTACATACAGCCTACATACAGCTTACTAAACATACAGCCTACTATACATACAGCCTACTATACATACAGCCTACATACAGCCTACTATACATACAGCCTACATATATATATCTAATTAACGAAAATCATGAAAGTTTTAATTGTATATTTCAGCTCCAATGCGACGCATCACAACCAACAATCACACAGAACCCTGGCGTGGGCCAAAGTATGACCGAACCCCCGCCCGGCCAAGTTACAACGTAACACTCAATCATCATACATGGGACACAGAGTTCAGTCGTCGTGCACCTTATGCCCGTAAGTACTATTTTTTAATGCCGATAAACCCATGCTTAGTAATAAGCCCACCCCTTTATCTAAAGACATGTACAGGTAATGATATCATTGTTTATAGTGTCAATTTTTGGACTGAACCTAATAACTGCTAATTAGGTCAGTTGGATGTATTTTTAGAGAAAATAGTAGATACATGTATATCAGAATGCCCAGTATTACTGTAGACTGCCATATTTCTGGATGAGACATATCCAGTTTTCATTTATTCAAACACCTGCCATGTCCCCACGTAATCTGTTTGAACATTTTGTCCTAATATCAGATATCTGAATATCTGTATAACTGCAGAAAAATACGTGCCCATGATGAGTCTGGATATGCGACATTCTGCTGTACTGATAAACTAAACAACTTTTATATAATAAACAGAAAGAATGACTCATTTGTATCCAAATTTTGTTATTTCATACATTTTGCTAGAAAAAGAAATTAGCTTGATCCCATTGTCACCATATTATGTGTAATATTTTGACTGACAAAGATCCTGTTGTCGTATTATGTGTAATATTTTGACTGACAAACATACTGTTGTCATTTGTGTAATATTTTGACTGATAAAGATCCTGTCATCATATTATGTGTAATATTTTGACTGACAAACATACTGTTGTCGTCATATTATGTGTAATATTTTGACTGACGAAGATCCCGTTGTCGTCATATTATGTGTAATATTTTGCATGTTTGTAGCAAGAAGAAAAGATGTTTATTCAAACTCCATGTATGATCCTGTAGACAGAGGAGGGAAGACACCCCCCTTCCCACCGTACGACCCCCTCAATGACCCTCACCTCACAGAATACTTCGACAGACGCTTTGGACTCATACAGGCAGCTTCAGCTACGGTAAGTATAATGAGAGAGTTTGAACAACAGCTGGATCATTTAATAGCTGATATCAAAAATTAAAAAATTATTTTAATTTGATTTGTACCTCTCAGCCAAATTGCTACAATTAATAATGTAAAAAGAAGAATTTTTCCCTTTACATAAATATTCTCATAGAATAATTGAATGATGGTAATTTTAAAGAAAAAGAAACAGGAGTATGATTTTGTTTTTATGCATTTGTTACTGGTACATGGTGTTTTAATGTTTTAAATATGTATTGTGTTTTCCTGTACAGAAACGAGGCTGGGGGTCGCGACCTTCCAGCGCCAGTAGTTATATGTCTGGAGGCAGTAAAAGAATTAAAAAGTCGAGTGGCATAGGAAGTTCCTCTGGTGAAAAGTCTACGTTGTACAAGGTCGCTGTTCTCACAGGGGACCTCAAAAATGCAAGCACAGATGCCAAAGTAAGATTTATAAATAAACGCCTCTACATTTAATTAACTGTATAAATCCACAAAAAAACCTATCCACAAATAAGCCTCTTCTTCGAATCATCAAGTTTAAAAGTGGTTCACAAATAAGCCCGGGGGGGGGGGGGGGGGGGGGGGGGGGGCGCTTAATTATTTGAAGATAAATACAGTACTAAACCAGTACACTAGGGGGGCTTATTTGAGGATAAATACAGTACTAAACCAGTACACTAGGGGGGCTTATTTGAGGATAAATACAATACTAAACCAGTACACTAGGGGGAGGGGGGCTTATTTGAGGATAAATACAGTACTAAACCAGTACACTAGGGGGAGGGGGCTTATTTGAGGATAAATACAGTACTAAACCAGTACACTAGGGGAAGGGGGGCTTATTTGAGGATAAATACAGTACTAAACCAGTACACTAGGGAGGTTTATTTGAGGATAAATACAGTACTAAACCAGTACACTAGGGGGGCTTATTTGAGGATAAATACAGTACTAAACCAGTACACTAGGGGGAGGGGGGCTTATTTGAGGATAAATACAGTACTAAACCAGTACACTAGGGGGAGGGGGGTTTATTTGAGGATAAATACAGTACTAAACATTTACACTAGGGGGAGGGGGGTTTATTTGAGGATAAATACAGTACTAAACCAGTACACTAGGGGGGCTTATTTGAGGATAAATACAGTACTAAACCAGTACACTAGGGGGGCTTATTTGAGGATAAATACAGTACTAAACCAGTACACTAGGGGGAGGGGGGCTTATCTGAGGATAAATACAGTACTAAACCAGTACACTAGGGGGGCTTATTTGAGGATAAATACAGTACTAAACCTTTACACTAGGGGGAGGGGGCTTATTTGAGGATAAATACAGTACTAAACCTTTACACTAGGGGAGGGGAATTATTTGAGTATGTGCATTGATTGGAGTAGTTTCAAATTCACCAAAATGCTATGTTCCTAGTGTCTGGCTATTTGTACGAATCCATGAACAATTCTTGTTTTTTTCCCCCAGGTTTTCATCACTCTAAAGGGGCTTAAGGGCAAGATACCTAAAACAAGGCTGACCAAGAAAGCTGGCTCAGTAAAATCCAACAAAGATGTTGCTTTCAGATTCTCCCGGGATAGTACTCACATTTTCAAAGTCCGCGGACCGAATGTGGGCAACCTCAAGTCGGTCATTATTGAGGTGAGGGTCATGTGGTAAAATTACCGTATGAAAAATCTTTGTTCTAAAATATTGTTTGAAATGCCTAATCAGTAAGAAGATCTGCTGATGTAGGAACTATGTTTATATTGAACTTCCATAAATTGATACTGAATTTGTTTTCCATTCTTGGTAAGGAATCTACTGGTATTAAAACATTTTGACTATTAAAGGTGTATTATGAAATTGATATCCCATTAACTTTTTCCAGGCACAAAAATGTGTGTAAATGTTCAGAGATCATTATAGAAATATAAGGTTTGCGGTAAATTCATGGTTTGAAAATGACCTCTCATTTCCATACATAAGGAGATACTTTGCTTTTGAGAATCGAAAAAAAAGGCATATACATGCTATTTAGAGATCTGATTTTTTTTTTTTTTTTTTTTTTTTTCGTAAACAGCACAATGGTACAAAGAAAGAGGATGCCTGGTTTTTAAGGGAGATTGAAGTTGTTCACGTCAAGACGAAAAAGAGCTGGGTGTTTGTGTGTAACCAATGGCTGTCCCTGGTCCACGGCGACCAACAGACGCAACGTGAACTTTTCCCTCGCATGTCACCTAAAACAAGTAAGTTGTCCTAGCAACGGTGTGTGAAATCTCCAATAGTTCACTCATATACCACCTCAAACTGAAGTGAAACAGGAAGTTAAGCTACAGAAATACACATTGCTAGAAACAGATTATAATCTTATTTTCATAAATTGCATTGTGTTACAGCTTATGAGATCGTGGCAGTTACCGGGGACAAGATGAACGCCGCAACGAATGCCAATGTGTATTTGACAATTTATGGTAGAACTGGTGCTACTGAAAAAATACCACTGAAAAACAACACTGGCAAAATGTTTGAACGAGGCAGTAGTGACATTTTCAAAGTGAACACAAGATGTGTAGGTCCGATGCGTAAAGTGCGTGTTGAACATGATAACACAGGGCTCGGCGCTGGCTGGTACTTGGAAAGGGTAAGCTTTGTTTTACATGTATGGTATTTCTCTCATATTCATACCGTATCACTCGATCAAAGCTATGTATCCTGTGGGTTTCAGTCACAAGTTGTAATTAGCTTTGATTGTTGATCCAATCCAATTCGACTTTAAAAAAAAAAAATTAAAATCCTAATTTTATTTTTTATGGACCTGCACAGTATATGCACAAATTTATGGTATTTCTCTATCCATAATGCATCACTCGATCAAAACTATTGGCCTACATTAATATAGGTTTAATAGTATTGAAAATTCCCCCCCATTTGCTTAAATTTTCCCCATAATATTCATTAATATTTTAATTTTGGAAATAGTAATTGGAAGTGAATCTGGAGCTTGTTTGTTTTTGAAACACATCATCTCACAAATATAGGTCACCATCACTATTTTTAGAATCTGAATATAACAATATTGCCTGCATTTTCCTGAATAAAGTACATGTACTCCATATATTTTTTATCAAAACTCCTGCAATGTTGCCTCTTTATCATGTGACATGATGATGTCATGCAATGTTAGTTGTGGTTACCTTGGTAACAGAATTTTTATTTTGACATGTTTTTATTATCGGTAGATTGTCGTATCCGACATGAAGCACCAACAGTGGAAATACTTTTTCCCGTGCGGACAATGGCTTGCACGGGATGAGGGAGATGGCGCCATCTGTCGGGACCTCATTGGCAGCAAAGACCCGTTTGGTATCAGAAAAGGTAAGTATTGGTATATTATTTGTTAATTTAAACAAATCATGACGTAAAATGTTAATCAAGAAGCTCCCAAAATTATACTGAAGTTCTCCGATAATTTCATACTTCCAAACATGTATGAAAATGTCACAAAGTGGTTGTCTAATGGTGTCTGGTGTATATATTTGTTTGAATATTCATTTGGTATACAACTTATTTGACAATGAAGGGTGTTAAAATAGATAGAAAAAAATTTGTTTTAGGAAGATTTTTTTAACTAGAAAAACATTGTGTTTTTATATAAAAACAATAGCTGGAAAATATTGTTTTTTGTGTACTTTTGTTTGTTTTTTTATGCAGAATTGAGCCTATTGCATTGGGAATGTAAAAAATGTACTTATAAAAATAGGGTACAGTTGTTTGGAAGGAGCAATATGATACGTTATGCAATTATTTTGCACCTTCTTTTTCCAATTTTTTTTTCTTCTAAAATTTAATTTTTCTACTGTAGAGAGCAAGTATAAAATCACAGTCTACACTGGTGATAATCGGGGAGCTGGTACAGACGCCAACGTATACGTCACAATATTTGGGGAAGTTGGAGACTCTGGAGAGAAACGACTTGACTCAACTTCGAACAATTACAGACGAGGAAAGTAAGTGTATATCTTGTTAAATAAAAATCTTCCTACCTGGAGGAAACATGAAAAACCGTGAAAATAATATATAATAATGTATGGAATAAGTTAATGCATGTGTATAAATAAACAGACCTTTAAAATATACTACGTTAAGGAAAATATTGGTATTCCAGAATTAGTCTGAAGATTTGGATTGTTGGATTGTGTACTTACCTCCCTTTACACATCAGATTGCCAAAAATGTATATAATAGTGTTCTACTACAATAATTTTTATGGGCCAATTTTTTATGGAGATGAGTCTCTGATTAATATTCTCAGGAAATTTTACCAGTGTTATCATCATTTCCTTTTATATACTTATATATTTTCTATATCATTATTAATCAAATTCTAATAAATTTTTGTATTTTACAATATATTACACTTTAAATCAAAGTCTAACAATTGGTTAACAGTAGAATGTATAATATTAAACTTATAATATTAAAAATTAAATTATATTATATTAACTACCCCGTAATGTTAGTTACAGATCACATACTTGTATATCCAGCAATTAGCCCATGTAAGGTAGTAAATGTCTATTGCAGTTCAGTAAAAATGATACAAAATATTATTTTCCTTTTTCCTGCACTGTAATAAGCCCACCTCTACTTGAAGTCAAAGTTCAATTGTTAGCCTCCTTGGGTTTATCACAGGATCTTTACAGGTACTGTAAATAAATTCCAAACAATTCAATTGTTTTAAGTGTTGACATTATTCTTTTCCCTTGCAGGTCTGATGAGTTCATGGTGAAGGCGCCATGTTTGGGGAGGTTGGAACGTATCCGGATTGGACATGACAATTCAGGATTTGGTCCAGGCTGGTTCTTGGACAAGGTGGGTTTAGGTTTCCATGTCATTTTTTGGACCAAGGTTTCTGACCAAGGTGTCTGACCAAGGTGTCTGGCCAAGGTGTCTGACCAAGACTTGTACCCTCTCTACACTTTTCAGCTGGTTGTAAAAATAGTTTTTAACCTTTTATAGAATTTAAACAGAATATAGAAAAAGATTCTGTGTTAAAATTTTTTTTTCAAGTTATCATATTGGATATGTATTTATGGAAACAGAAAGTAGTTCTATATATAGACACTCAAATACAGTTTTTTTGTATATCGGGGCACAGATGTGACAAAAACCAAGTGCTCTTTTCAGGTGTTATAAGATGTAAATGGGAACTATCCATGTCAATGCATAAAAATAACTGGAAAGTGATAATCAAGTTGTAATTGCCTAAGTTTCTGATTAGTTGAAATTATAAAGTGATGTCATAATATTATACAGTCTCTTAGTTGATTACCATCAAATAATCACTGGTATGTAAAAGAATAAAAAAACAATAACAAAAATGGATGAATAATCTAGATGAAAAAAAGTGTAAACAAGATGAATCAGACCTTCCTAGATATATCAGTTATACATAGGGGTCAGGGGTCATTGTAAACCAGGGTCAGATTAGACAGTGAAGTCATCATTGTAAGGTCAGATTAGACAGTGAAGTCATCATTGTAAGGTCAGATTAGACAGGGAAATCATCATTGTAAGGTCAGATTAGACAAGGAAGTCATCATTGTAAGGTCAGATTAGACAGTGAATTCATCATTGTAAGGTCAGATTAGACAGGGCAGTCATCATTGTAAGGTCAGATTAGACAGTGAAGTCATCATTGTAAGGTCAGATTAGACAGTGATGTCATCATTGTAAGGTCAGATTAGACAGTGAAGTCATCATTGTAAGGTCAGATTATACAGTGAAGTCATCATTGTAAGGTCAGATTAGACAGTGAAGTCATCATTGTAAGGTCAGATTAGACAGGGATGTCATCATTGTAAGGTCAGATTAGACAGGGAAGTCATCATTGTAAGGTCAGATTAGACAGTGAAGTCATCATTGTAAGGTCAGATTAGACAGGGAAGTCATCATTGTAAGGTCAGATTAGACAGTGATGTTATCATTGTAAGGTCAGATTAGACAGTGATGTCATCATTGTAAGGTCAGATTAGACAGTGATGTCATCATTGTACGGTCAGAATAGACAGTGATGTCATCATTGTAAGGTCAGATTAGACAGGGACGTCATCATTGTAAGGTCAGATTAGACAGGGAAATCATCATTGTAAGGTCAGATTAGACAGGGAAGTCATCATTGTAAGGTCAGATTAGACAGGGAAGTCATCATTGTAAGGTCAGATTAGACAGTGAATTCATCATTGTAAGGTCAGATTAGACAGGGCAGTCATCATTGTAAGGTCAGATTAGACAGTGAAGTCATCATTGTAAGGTCAGATTAGACAGTGATGTCATCATTGTAAGGTCAGATTAGACAGTGAAGTCATCATTGTAAGGTCAGATTAGACAGTGAAGTCATCATTGTAAGGTCAGATTAGACAGTGAAGTCATCATTGTAAGGTCAGATTAGACAGGGATGTCATCATTGTAAGGTCAGATTAGACAGGGAAGTCATCATTGTAAGGTCAGATTAGACAGTGAAGTCATCATTGTAAGGTCAGATTAGACAGGGAAGTCATCATTGTAAGGTCAGATTAGACAGTGATGTCATCATTGTAAGGTCAGATTAGACAGGGAAATCATCATTGTAAGGTCAGATTAGACAGGGATGTCATCATTGTAAGGTCAGATTAGACAGGGAAGTCATCATTGTAAGGTCAGATTAGACAGTGAAGTCATCATTGTAAGGTCAGATTAGACAGTGATGTCATCATTGTACGGTCAGAATAGACAGTGATGTCATCATTGTAAGGTCAGATTAGACAGGGACGTCATCATTGTAAGGTCAGATTAGACAGGGAAATCATCATTGTAAGGTCAGATTAGACAGGGAAGTCATCATTGTAAGGTCAGATTAGACAGTGAAGTCATCATTGTAAGGTCAGATTAGACAGTGAAGTCATCATTGTAAGGTCAGATTAGACAGGGAAGTCATCATTGTTAGGTCAGATTAGACAGGGAAGTCATCATTGTAAGGTCAGATTAGACAGTGAAGTCATCATTGTAAGGTCAGATTAGACAGGGATGTTATCATTGTATGTTAGATAAGATAGGGAAGTCATCATTGTTAGGTCAGATTAGACAGTGAAGTCATCATTGTAAGGTCAGATTAGACAGGGAAATCATCATTGTAAGGTCAGATTAGACAGTGAAGTCATCATTGTAAGGTCAGATTAGACAGGGAAATCTTCATTGTAAGGTCAGATTAGACAGGTAAGTCATCATTGTAAGGTCAGATTAGACAGGGACGTCATCATTGTAAGATAAGATTAGACAGTGAGGTCATCATTGTAAGGTCAGATTAGACAGTGAAGTCATCACTGTAAGGTCAGATTAGACAGTGAAGTCATCATTGTAAGGTCAGATTAGACAGTGAAGTCATCATTGTAAGGTCAGATTAGACAGTGAAGTCATCATTGTAAGGTCAGATTAGACAGTGATGTCTTCATTGTAAGGTCAGATTAGACAGTGATGTCATCATCGAAAGGTCAGATTAGACAGGGAAGTCATCATTGTAAGGTCAGATTAGACAGGGAAGTCATCATTGTAAGGTCAGATTAGACAGGGAAGTCATCATTGTAAGGTCAGATTAGACAGTGAAGTCATCATTGTAAGGTCAGATTAGACAGGGAAGTCATCATTGTCAGGTCAGATTAGACAGGGAAGTCATCATCGTAAGGTCAGATTAGACAGGGAAGTCATCATTGTAAGGTCAGATTAGACAGGGAAGTCATCATTGTAACGTCAGATTAGACAGGGAAGTCATCATTGTAAGGTCAGATTAGACAGGGAAGTCATCATTGTAAGGTCAGATTAGACAGTGAAGTCATCATTGTAAGGTCAGATTAGACAGTAAAGTCATCATTGTAAGGTCAGATTAGACAGTGAAGTCATCATTTTAAGGTCAGATTAGACAGGGATGTCATTATTGTAAGGTCAGATTAGACAGGGAAGTCGTCATTGTAAGGTCAGATTAGACAGGGAAGTCATCATTGTAAGGTCAGATTAGACAGGGAAGTCATCATTGAAAGGTCAGATTAGACAGGGAAGTCATCATTGTAAGGTCAGATTAGACAAGGAAGTCATCATTGTAAGGTCAGATTAGACAGTGAAGTCATCATTGTAAGGTCAGATAAGATAGGGAAGTCATTATTGTAAGGTCAGATTAGACAGTGAAGTCATTGGTGTGAACAGAAAATAAGGCTGTCTTGACCAGTATTTATGTATACAATGCATTAGTTGTACTTTTGAGTCTGAATCATTGGCCTGGCTTGTTTTCTGTAAAATACATCTAAAATCAGGTGGCAACTTGTGTGTGTGATTTAAAGCTTTGGAATAAAGCCAAAGTATTGTCGGATCTATAGATAAGAAGTACCACATAACCATCGTTATCAGTGACATAACACTCATTACAGTAATTGTGTTGTGAATGTACAGATTGTATGTATTAAATTAGCATCTAGCTGAGCTCTGATAGGCTATATGTTCTCATTGTTTCAATTGTAATATTCCAAAATTACATAGAGAAAAAAAGTTTGGAGTTGTTGACATGATTCCTCGGTGGCCGAGTGGTTAAGGTGTCCTGACAGTTAATTACTAGCACTCTACCTCTGGGTTGCGAGATTGAAACCTACGTGGGGCAGTTGCCTGGTACTCACCGTAGGCCGGTGGTTTTTCTCCGGGTACCCCAGCTTTCCTCCACCTCCAAAACCTGGCACATCCTTAAATGGCCCTGGCTGTTAATAGGACATTAAACAAACATGAACCAAAATGATATCTCACAGATTGATAAGATTTCTTGCTCTCTTATGAAAGAGATCTTGCAGCATGACCACTTCCTACACAGTGATGCTATAATTCTAAGTATAAGATATCCTGTTCTGTTATAAAAGGCCTTTCCCTAGTGACAAGTTCCTACACAGTGATATTTCTACTAGTTGATAAGATGTGTTGTTCTCTCATAAAAGGTCTTACTCTAGTGACAAGTTCCTACACTGTGGTGCGCTCCCTGATTGATAAGATGTGTTGTTCTCTCAGAAAAGGTCTTACTCTAGTGACAAGTTCCTACACTGTGGTGCGCTCCCTGATTGATAAGATGTGTTGTTCTCTCAGAAAAGGTCTTACTCTAGTGACAAGTTCCTACACGGTGGTGCACTCCCTGATTGATAAGATGTGTTGTTCTCTCATAAAAGGTCTTACTCTAGTGACAAGTTCCTACACTGTGGTGCGCTCCCTGATTGATAAGATGTGTTGTTCTCTCATAAAAGGTCTTACTCTAGCGACAAGTTCCTACACTGTGGTGCGCTCCCTGATTGATAAGATGTGTTGTTCTCTCATAAAAGGTCTTACTCTAGTGACAAGTTCCTACACTGTGGTGCGCTCCCTGATTGATAAGATGTGTTGTTCTCTCAGAAAAGGTCTTACTCTAGCGACAAGTTCCTACACTGTGGTGCGCTCCCTGATTGATAAGATGTGTTGTTCTCTCATAAAAGGTCTTACTCTAGTGACAAGTTCCTACACGGTGGTGTTATGATTCCATGTAGTGTAAATCATCCTCCCCTCTCTTCCCTGTAGACTAAGCAGTGCTGAGTATGTTTATCTAAACGCCATCTGGTGGTGCACAAATAGTCACCAGGTGGAGCCTCTGTGTTTTCAAGACGTAAACTGACATGAGTCAAGGCAACAAGTATTCATGCTGGGTCATTGTGACCTATATAATGCTATCAAGGTCATATGAAAAGAGTGGAATTCAGGATATAGCAATATCAGTATTGATTACAAATAATAAAGATAAAGACATATTGGAAATATATTTCTATTGCAATATTTTGAACTGCAATTTCTTCCTTTGTGAATTGATTGATTTTTTTTTTCTGGAGTCTTTCTTAAAAATGTATGTCAATACCAGTACATGTCATCAATATTATGATATATATAGAGCCCTGTCCCATCTATCCTGTATACAAACATACAAAATCTATTTGTCGTAGCCGATAGCCAACATAGTATGGGATGATCTCCCTGCTAATAGATGAAATATCATCAAAACATTTCAAATATAAAAAATATTCAATTTTATTGTATTTGCATTGCTGACAGCCTTTCACAATTGTACATGTATTCTCATTGTCCCTGTTGGAGAGAAACTAGTCTTAGCATTCCTGTACACATTTAATTTCACAACCTGTCTTTGATACACTGGAATTCTTCAACAGAAACATTCTTCAAACAGGAGTTATCTCCCATTGTTAATATGTTAATTACATTCTGTACAAATCTTTCCATTCATTCCTGAAATTCATGCACAAACTATATTTTTTGTTCATTCACATTTTTTCTTTAAATTATTATTTATTAAATAATTTATCAAAATTATTGTTTTATGACTGTCTCCGACAGTTAATCACAGTTATCTTTCCTTCTCTAGAGTTTTCTCCCCTTGCACATTGTTGCCATTATTTTTTTGTCATTGTATCACAAAAAAGGATATCTCCCCTTTTCTTTGTCAGTTCCTGCAGGAGTTATCTCCCCTTTGTTTTGTTTCATCGCCATTTGCTTTGTTAGAGTTATCTCCCCCTGTATGAGAAAGGATATCTTCCCATTTGTATCCTTAATACACAATGTTCTCTACTCTTGAAGGGGAAAATATATCCTGCTTTCTGTCTGTTAATTGTCCTTATATTAAACTCATTGACATTCTTCACTTTCCTTCTGTTATCACAGAGTGATATTTGTTGTAGAGATTCTAACCTCCTTGTCACATAAGCTTCTGTTTCTGGTCAGATAAACTGGTCAGGGTATTTTGACACCACACTCATACCAGCTTGCAACAGGAGTCAGGATGGGAGACATGTTGGCAAGGTGGGGCTCCTGACCCCAGTCTGCTCGCATATATGCTGTGGAAAAACAACAATATGTTTATAAATGTATAATGGCATGTTTAATTGAAGAAATCAACATTTATGCTGCAATCAAATTTTTGTTGTAAATGTTTTTTGATCTACAGGCATGGCTTACTGTCTGCATTCTCTCCCTCCTATCCCTTCACATTCTCAGCAACTCCTTAAAGCACCATCCCCATTTTGTCAACCCCTTTTTCCTAATCCCCATTCTGACCAACCCCTACCTCAACCTCATTCTAAACAATACTGTGTGCTATTCCCCATTCTAACCAACTCCCTGACCCCTCTCTCCATTCCTACCAACCCCTTTGTCACATTCCCATTCTCACCAAACCCAGTCTCTATCCAATACTCACCCACCCCGGTCCCTTTGCTATTCTCACAACCCTCTGCCTCTGCCCTATTAAAACAAAATTATTTCATCTTCCCATTCTCACCGATTGTCACCAATTCCTGTCTCTACCTTATTATCAATCCCATTCTCACCAACACCTTAATTTGCTATTTCCCAATTCTCACTAATCCTGGTGGTCTCCCCATCTGACCAATTCCTTGCCCCCTTCCCATACTCACCAACCTCCTACCCCCACCACTTTTTCACTAACACGTTGTCCGTTTTCCATCTCATTAACCCCCTGCCCCCTCCCATTTCATGAAACCTTGAGCCCTCCCAAATATCACTGGCTCCTGCCCTCTCCCCATTCACACCACCTGCCCCATTTTCACTAACCCATGCCCTCTCCACATTCTCACTAACCCCCTGCCCTCTCCCAATTCTCACTAACCTCCTGCCCTCTCCCCATTCTCACTAGCCCCCTGCCCTCTCCCCATTCTCACTAGCCCCCCTGCCCTCTCCCCATTCTCACTAACCCCTTGCCCTCTCCCCATTCTCACTAACTCCCTGCCCTCTCCCCATTCTCACTAACCTCCTGCCCTCTCCCCATTCTCACTAGCCCCCTGCCCTCTCCCCATTCTCACTAGCCCCCTGCCCTCTCCCCATTCTCACTAACCCCTTGCCCTCTCCCCATTCTCACTAACTCCCTGCCCTCTCCCCCATTCTCACTAACCCCCTGCCCTCTCCCTATTCTCACTAGCCCCCTGCCCTCTCCCCATTTTCACTAGCCCCCTGCTCCCTCCCCATTTTCACTAGCCCCCTGCCATCTCCCCATTCTCACTGACCCCTTGCCCTCTCCCCATTCTCCCCAACTCCTCGTCCTGATTCTTCCATGACCTGATGTGAGAAGAACTAAAACACTTTAAGATGGTTTTTGTTTTTGTTGACCGCAGAGTTAATGATATGGCTAATTGAAATATGATAAAAAAATAAACCCAAGAAAGTACACATGATTGAGCTCAATTATCTGATCTGACTGCTTGCCAGCATATAACCTTGACAATTTATCATATTAGTTTATTATGGCCAAACGAACCTTAGATACCACCTGTTTACAGATATACCCCCTCCCTATTTATACTTGAAAACTCACCATGTGTTTATAGTCACAACAGTATTCCTATCTATAAAGGAAGTATATGTTTCCAGTAACCACCTGTCAAAACTATAAACCTGCTGGCCACTTGTCTACAGTGATATCCTGTCTATTGGTTTATCTGATTAAAAATTTACCAAGTAAAGTTTTTCTATATTTTTAAGATATTATGTTTACATGTTTTTAAATTGCTCTCTTGCTTAGAAAGATGAAGTTTTGTTTTCTAAGATTAAAAATCTAGATATCATCATTATATCAGTTTAACAAGATATAAAATGTGTCTTTGAAGACTTAAATTGACTATGAAGGAAACAGAATCTAATTTGTTTCCTCTTGGCATGGATCTCAGAGCAGATAATTTTACAGACAAAGAATGGCCAGTGCAGGAATACACCACACCAACAGTGCCAATTTATAAATCAAGTGTGAATCATGGCTGATTAGGGGCTGAAACAGACTAGACAAGTGTGAATTCTGGAGGATGTGGGGGTGGGGGTGGGGGTATCTGGTTGTAGTGTCGGAGAGGGTAGCTTTGAAAGTTCGAGGGGCTTAACAAATGGAAAGTCTAGGGTCTGGAGGATGTGGGGGTGGGGGTGGGGGTATCTGGTTGTAGTGTCGGAGACGGTAGCTTTGAAAGTTCGAGGGGCTTAACAAATGGAAAGTCTAGGGTCTGGAGGATGTGGGGGTGGGGGTGGGGGTATCTGGTTGTAGTGTCGGAGAGGGTAGCTTTGAAAGTTCGAGGGGCTTAACAAATGGAAAGTCTAGGGTCTGGAGGATGTGGGGGTGGGGGTGGGGGTATCTGGTTGTAGTGTCGGAGAGGGTAGCTTTGAAAGTTCGAGGGGCTTAACAAATGGAAAGTCTAGGGTCTGGAGGATGTGGGGTTGGGGTTATCTGATTGTAGTTTCGGTGAGAGTAGCTTTGAAAGTCTAGGGTCTAGGGGTGTGTGGGGTGGGGTATTCGGTTGTGGGAGAGGTTAGTTTTGAAAGCATTGGAGAGTGTGTAGTCTGGGGGATGTTGGACGGTGTGTAGTCTGGGGGATGTTGGATGGTGTGTAGTCTGGGAGATGTTGGATGGTGTGTAGTCTGGGAGATGTTGGATGGTGTGTAGTCTGGGGGATGTTGGATGGTGTGTAGTCTGGGGGATGTTGGATGGTGTGTAGTCAGGGGGATGTTGGATGGTGTGTAGTCTGGGGGATGTTGGATGGTGTGTAGTCTGGGAGATGTTGGATGATGTGTAGTCCGGGAGATGTTGGATAGTGTGTAGTCTGGGGGATGTTGGATGGTGTGTAGTCCGGGAGATGTTGGATGGTGTGTAGTCCGGGAGATGTTGGATGGTGTGTAGTCTGGGGGATGTTGGATGGTGTGTAGTCCGGGAGATGTTGGATGGTGTGTAGTCAGGGGGATGTTGGATTGTGTGTAGTCTGGGGGATGTTGGACGGTGTGTAGTCTGGGGGATGTTGGATGGTGTGTAGTCTGGGGGATGTTGGATTGTGTAGTCTGGGGGATGTTGGACGGTGTGTAGTCTGGGGGATGTTGGATGGTGTGTAGTCTGGGGGATGTTGGATGGTGTGTAGTCTGGGGATGTTGGATGGTGTGTAGTCTGGGGGATGTTGGACGGTGTGTAGTCTGGGGGATGTTGGACGGTGTGTAGTCTGGGGGATGTTGGATGGTGTGTAGTCTGGGGGATGTTGGACGGTGTGTAGTCTGGGGGATGTTGGACGGTGTGTAGTCTGGGGAATGTTGGATGGTGTGTAGTCTGGGGGATGTTGGACAGTGTGTAGTCTGGGGGATGTTGGACAGTGTGTAGTCTGGGGGATGTTGGACGGTGTGTAGTCTGGGGGATGTTGGACGGTGTGTAGTCTGGGGGATGTTGGATGGTGTGTAGTCTGGGGGATGTTGGACAGTGTGTAGTCTGGGGGATGTTGGACATGTGTGTAGTCTGGGGGATGTTGGACGGTGTGTAGTCTGGGGGATGTTGGATTGTGTGTAGTCTGGGGGATGTTGGATGGTGTGTAGTCTGGGGGATGTTGGACAGTGTGTAGTCTGGGGGATGTTGGATGGTGTGTAGTCTGGGGGATGTTGGATGGTGTGTAGTCTGGGGGATGTTGGATGGTGTGTAGTCTGGGGGATGTTGGACGGTGTGTAGTCTGGGAGATGTTGGACGGTGTGTAGTCTGGGGGATGTTGGATGGTGTGTAGTCTGGGGGATGTTGGATGGTGTGTAGTCTGGGGGATGTTGGATGGTGTGTAGTCTGGGGGATGTTGGACGGTGTGTAGTCTGGGGGATGTTGGACGGTGTGTAGTCTGGGGGATGTTGGATGGTGTGTAGTCTGGGGGATGTTGGATTGTGTAGTCTGGGGGATGTTGGACGGTGTGTAGTCTGGGGGATGTTGGATGGTGTGTAGTCTGGGGGATGTTGGATGGTGTGTAGTCTGGGGGATGTTGGATTGTGTAGTCTGGGGGATGTTGGACGGTGTGTAGTCTGGGGGATGTTGGACAGTGTGTAGTCTGGGGGATGTTGGACGGTGTGTAGTCTGGGGGATGTTGGACGGTGTGTAGTCTGGTGGATGTTGGATGGTGTGTAGTCTGGGGGATGTTGGATGGTGTGTAGTCTGGGGGATGTTGGATGGTGTGTAGTCTGGGGGATGTTGGATGGTGTGTAGTCAGGGGGATGTTGGATGGTGTGTAGTCTGGGGGATGTTGGATGGTGTGTAGTCTGGGAGATGTTGGATGATGTGTAGTCCGGGAGATGTTGGATAGTGTGTAGTCTCGGTGTGGGAGTAGTTAAGTTGGTGCATATAAAGGAGAGGGTGTGTGAAATGGTGACTAGACAATCGTAAATTCCAGAGGAAGGTGTTTTGAGTTTGATTGGGTGAGGTGGTACTTTTGGCCATTTAGGGATTATGATTTGATTCAAGTCAAACCTAACAAATCTGAATATAAAACAAATCAAATATGATTGACAAAAGTGGATTAGGTGTTAGCAATCAAATTTTCATTTTGTGTGTTTTCACAGAAAATATCTGGGCTAAAACATGACTGCAATTAAACAAAATGTTTTAATTTCATTGCAAATATTTCACTTACCTCTTGTTGAAGGGAAAAATGAAAACTCTTTTTCCACCAAGGCCTGCTTTTCTCTTGACCCGCCCACAAACTCACAATGATCCTCTCCATGTCCTCGTTCATCTGCAATGTCCAAAAACTCATCATCGAGGGAGTTTCCTAATAAAATCTTGTATTTGTCTTCAGAACACAAAATCACACCAACGAATCGGGCGGTTGTTCCGCTACAAACGCTGTTCTGTCGGACATATTGGAGTTTGTTACAGCTGTTTTTCACACTGTTATAACTGAAATTGTAAGCCATCCATTCTCCTGATTCCAACCTATGTTGTATGTATAAGTACTTTAGTGTAATCTCGTTTTTGGAGACTTTTTTCTCCATTGTTGATTGTTTAACACCCATAATCTGAATGTTCCGACTCATATTTGTAAGCATTGTAAATCTAGATTGCACACGATGAAGATTTTGCTGAATGGATCGGAATTTGGTTCCAACTTCTCGGTCATTTTGTGCCATGGAGTCTTTGATACGATCTAATTTTACGTCAAAAGCATTTTGCTTGAAATCAAAGTCACCGAAGTCTGCCTCAAGATCGTTTACACGCATTTCCACATCGGAGTTTTGGTTCCGTGACTTGTTGAGATGTCTGATTTGAGACTGAACTGCGTTTATGTCCTGTTGGAGATTTCCTATCATATTTTGACTCTCGTTGCGATAGCTCTGTAACGTCTGCTTGAATATATTAAGATAGCTACTTGACATATTATTATTTCTCTCCAAAATCGTCACTCTTTGTTCTAGAGCTGTAACTGAGGTATCCAGCCGTTCCTTCAGGTTGACCTGAATGTGTGTTTTTAGAATGTCAAGCTCATTCTGTAAGTGTGATGCTCGTTGAAGTGTATTTTGAGGTCCGTCCACTCGTCTGCTCAGCGACTCCAGTCCAGCTTTCAGGTCGGCAACCTGTTGTGTCATTAAGAGTCCAGCAGACAGAGATGACGTTCTCTCAGTTCTGTAAAATTCGGTCAGATTCTTTTTTAGTTCTGAAAACTTCATTTCAAGTTCCGAAAGTTTTTCAGTGACGTTGCATTGAGTTGTTTCCGTGTCCTGAGGCACAGTTGCTATAGCAACCTCTTCCTGCTGTTGTTGTACAGCCTTTTTAACAATGCGTTGTATTATAACTTGAAGTTGTTGAGATATTTCATTTGTAACCTGGTCTTTTTCCTTTGCTGTCAAACTGGACTGTGATCTGTTGGGGAATACCGATGACGAGTTCGATGACAATGAATCACTCAACGATTCATTCTCTGACAATGTATTTTCTGTTGATATGTTATATTGTAAAACACTTTCTGTCTGGTCAGTACCATCCGACACATTTCTTTGCTGTTCATCATCTGAAACACTGGAGGTGTTGGTGTCGGCTGTTAGATTGGAATGGTTCGTTGATGTGACGTTCACTTCAGAATCGCCCAATTCTTTCTCCAGTGCAATTTCATGTGTTCGCTCTTCCTCATTTCCCATGTTGATTCTGCCTGTTAATTTTTGGAGTGACCGAGCAAGTTGGTTGATATTCACTGAGTCAACTTCCAATAATTCATCAATTTCTTGGTCTTTTGTCCTAAGTAGAGAGTTATCCCCCTTTAGCAATAATTTCTGCAATGAAGAACTTTCCGATAACTCCTCCATGCCCGTGGCTGAACCTATCTCCTCGAGGTTCTGGGAATATAGATGGAAAAGTTCCTGTTCCAAACTCTGCATTAGATTTGCTTTTAGAATTTGAAACTCTTCCATCAGCAAGGGTTTGATAGGGTCCAATAATCTATCTGAGCCCTCAGATGATCTTGAACTTGATCTGCTTACAGATTCAAGTTTTGACTCAAATTCGTGATATTTTGATTCCAGATATCGGTTTTTCAATGTCATTGCACTCATTTGACTTTCCATGTTCCTGACCTTATTTGCCAGGTCGGCATATTGTGTCATGGCAGGCTGAATGCGTTGTGTGTCAATAACTCGTACATGATGTGTCATTTGTCGTAGCTGGGCCTCGAGGGACTGAATTTTGGCCAGAAGTGCCTCGTGGTTGTTACAGTTGTTTTTTATGCTATCCTTAGGAATAACGAGGCTTAAAACACATGTGTCCTGTGCTGAATTGTAGTACTGAGGAATTGCCCCCACAGGAACCACTTGGGACCAGCAAAGTAGAAAATAAGTCACAAATATAGTATACAAATATTCCATAGTTCTATCCAAGAATTACACAAAAGCTTGATTGTCTAATTCCACTCTTTAAAAGTTTTCGTAAGAAAGTTCCACGAAATCACTCAAAGAATCATGATCGTCATCCAATCTTTGTGTACCGAAGTTATTTACATTCAAATGTTGAAATCATTTCACACTATTGAATGTGAAGAGATGAGTTTAAATACAAAGTCTTAAAAAATGACAAATTTGTCACTTTCATGAATTTTACAGATATTATTTATCGGTGTTACAAAGATAATAAGCATGCTCTCTGCTGTAGTCTGTATAGTAAACTCTGTGGAGCTTCATGCTGGGGAGGAATTCATATCATTTTTACACGGAAACCGACACTTCCTCAAGTTTTTATCCTGTCGAGCAATCCCTCCTCACAGACCACCGATATATTACAACTGTTAAATGTTCATTTTTTTTCTTTCTGTCCAAGTTTAAACCAGATGTATCCAGTTTGTAAATACACAGATATTTTCAGTGTATCTTGTAAACATGGGTTCTGATGATTGTGTTGGGAGATTCGCTAGATCATTAGACATATTTCCATGCCGTTTGATGTGAGTTCTGTCTGTGGTGCCGGTGTGAAGTGAGAACTACTCCATATCCCACCAGCTAACTCTGATTGGTCTGGCAACATACCACAACCAATTCATTCACTGTTTACAAATGTCTATAATGGTCTCCATCCTCCCAGACATGCCCTCTTGTTTGTAATTTGATGGATCATTAGTTCTGGCACTGCACATTGGACTCTGGTCAAAAGAATTTTCTGCAGCGGGAAAGTTCTGCTGTTGTTTGTAAATAAATTAATGTTTTAACTGTGAGTCAGGTACTTAATACTGAACAAACAAATAGGTAGTTCTTACTGGGTGTAACCCAAACACAGTCCGACCCCCTACCCTCCCCCTCCCCCTCCCCCCTTCTCCCCACTCCCACCCTTTCCTCCTTCCTCCAGCCCAATGGCCCATCAGTCACCAAAGTTACTCATCCAGATTAAGTTTCCGATAAGATTAGATATTCTCTAGGTGTTCAATGTTTTTAATTGCAGATCATACTTTCGGTATTAGACTTGTGTGCGGTGATTAAAACATATTTTCAGATATTTGAATAGTAGAGACACTACAACAAAGTATTTTTAAATTATAAAAGTTTTCTAAAATGTATGATAGTGGGCCATTTCCATCAAAATTCCTTAACTTGAGAAAGTTTCTTGATTATTAATTTTTAAAATTCAAAGAAATGTCTTAAATTCAAATTTTTTTATGGAAAGCATTACAGAGTTTAAGGAAAGTTACTTAACTGAGATTTTTTCTTTCAAAATTCTGTAATGATGTCTTACGGAAAATTTGATGTTAAAGAATTTCTTGGTATTGATGAAACTGAATCCAGATAGTTAAAAATTTTGTGGACTGTAAGTAGTTTCTATGTAAATTAGAAAAGGATGCACATGTTATGTAAAGAATTGGTATAAGTATGTATTTCAACAGGAAATTAAATTATTTTCACATTATTAGATAAGTTAATGAATGCTTCTGGAATGCGTCTATATTACTCCCATCCCAGATGAATGATTAGAAGAAAATAAAGCTTTAGAATTCTTAGATCTTTAATTTGACATGAATATAAAAATATAATTAATGGCCAATCCCTTTCTGCTTTTACACTATTCGCCATTTAATGATCTCATTAGCACTAAAAATATGTATGTAACATGTGTTTAGTTAAAAGTGAACATCAGAAGTGGAGTATGCTACCGTATTTCCTAAAATTAACGTCCCTCTGATGTTTTCGTTACTAATTGAAATGATAAAACTTTGGGGAGCTAAAATTTCACTGTCCAACCTCAATGTTCCTTACAACCTCCTTCAACCATTTAAAAGAAATTAAACTAGGAACTTTTTTATATTATTTTATGTCAATTATGGTAATTGCTCACAAAAGGAATATATATTGGTTTATATGAATTTTTGAACAAATATATTAATACAGTGCTATACCTGGAGTTAATGTGCTGTGTGTGTTTATATCTTAATTACAGATATCGAAGGCATAAACTAAAAAGATTCTTTTTCAAAAACATCCTGCGGTTGGTGTGTATGTAAAAAGTATTTACATTAAAATAGGAGGAAACTTTTATTGAAGTTTTTTTTTTACTTCAAGGTTATAGTCTTTCATAAAAATATATATAAAGGAACATTTTACCGATAGGAGCCACAAATATACAGATTTTATATCGGATCCGGGCCACTGGCTTCAACCTGATAATCTATAGAACCATATCATCCCATAGATAAAATAACCATTAAATATTCAGAATTCATTGCCCACTTTCTACGGTTCATTATGATAAGAATGAGATATAAGTTTGCCTGATTTATTCGTTGTGTGTGTAATTTTGATTAGACAAGATCTATTGTCTGAAGATTATATGGTTTATACAGACTGGTTACAGCTGCTGGGGGGATGAGGGAGAGTAGTACACACAGTAACTAGCTACTTTCTTTGGGAGGGGGAAGTAGATAATATCAGTGCAGTGATATTTCAGATAAAGTTTACCCGTGGTTCTAATTAAGCTGTCAACACCATAATGAAATATCTTCAGAATATTGACAGCATGCATTTGTTATTTTACAAAATAAATGTCTGCTTTTCTAAAATCTACTTTTAAGTTATTTATTTCTACCAGAACAAAGATGGGAAAACTTTTGTGTGGGGGAGAGGAAGGAAATTCCTTTGGGAAAAATGTTTTAATTGTACATTACTAAACCTGTTTTTCTATTAATTTGAAAGTTTTTTATGCAGTGTAGGACGGCCAAGCCTACCAGAATTATAAATGCTCTCTTTTTCAATGCTCTCAGCATGATTAAATTTTACTGAAATGTATATTGTAAAATTTCTTCTTTTTGTGTACTCCAATTTTGAAGCATAAGAAAATTTTAAAAGATTAGCGCAATGGCAAAATGGTATACATGTTTTAGAAAACTGTATCCAGAAACTGCAATTAGTGCTATCAAAATTAAGCAGAATGCTTTCAGTGTGAAAACCCACTAAAATAAGATCATTACATTCACTGTATTTATTGTGGCTCACAGTTTATGTTGTCAGTTGGGTTCTGTAAGGAATCCTAATTAAAGAATGACTTTGCACTGCAGAAATTTGGGGAGGGTTTGGTCGAGATTGACGGCAAGATTATAGGTAGAGAGAGTTAGAGAATAGTGTGGTTTTTACACAGCAGGGATTGGGGGCGTAGCGAGGGTTTGTGGTTTTAACATCAAAAAGATATGGTAGAAATCATTGTTTAAACTAAAAAAAGAATGAAGGCGTCTGGTTTTGGTTTAAAAAATATTTGTTATGTCAGCATCTTAAACCTGATCTTAATTTTCAACTTTAATGAAACCAGTGAAAAAGCCGAATTGAAGAAAAAATAGTTTGTCTATTTCCTGAGTAAAAACATATGTTGAGCTTGAAGCTAATCACTCAGTTAAACTAGTCACAAAATAACCTGTCTAAACTGGTCCCTGTATAGTATGGACACTTCGTTAATTCCAGAATTCCTCATTGTCCCACTGTAAGCTTTGGTACCTGGTATTGGGGAGCCGTGTATAAGAATCGGTTTGATTTACCACCTGATAAAAAAAATGTTTAAGGGCTGAGATAGGAAGATAATCATGTTCTTTTTAAGTTAGGTTATGAAAAGAATGGTGATCCATATTCATAAACAACTCTGTTCATTCTCAAATTGATAAAATTTGTTTAATAACTTTCTTTTAAGCTCAATTCCTTTAAGAAATTTAAGTAAGAATCAATACTAATTAATAAAATATGTCATTATCAGCTTAAGTTTGTTCTTTCGGTGATTTTGTCATTTATAAATTCATCAGTTAAATGATGATGGAGATATTTATAGGATTTCACACCTGTAAAATTGTTACCTGTCTCACCTCTGTCACTTTGATCTTCAGGTAATCGTTGATGATGTTGACAACAACATTGTGTACGAGTTTCCTTGTAATCGATGGCTCGCTATGGACGAAGATGATGGTATGACATCTAGAGACCTCATTGTGAATGTTGGCCCGATGAACATCGCTCCAGGTAAAGATTTCAGTTAATTGGTCATTTGTCTGATCCCTTGTTCAGAAAAATATTTTCTTTCAATTCAAACGGCGTTTTCTAGTTTAGTGATATCTTAGCAAAGGGAGATTACTCATGGTACCACCATAAAATATCTGTCTTGCTGTAAAAACCTTTCATACGGTAAAACTTTCTTAAGACAAGCAGGCTTAGACAAGCAAGCTTGATACAAATTTCTGCTTATTATAAAGTAAATTAATTCCCAAATTTGACTAAACCTTAAATATTTTAAAACCCTATAAGGAATTTCTGATATATCAAAGTATCTCCTCTGATCCTGTAGGATTTGTTACAAACAACTTTTTCTGTATTATGATAGCATTATAATATAGCCATCAAATTGATTTAGAAAATTGCTGTCTATTTAATCAAAATTTCTTGGATTCAAAATATTCATAACTTTTTTCATTGAGAAATATAGTTTTAATATCTACCAACTTTTTTTCATGTGCATCCATCTACTCCCAAACACTGGCCATTACTTCAAATCAAGGACCACTCTAGATGAAAAGTTCTCTTTTTTCATTTGCTGCCATTTTAATTATTTTTATCAGGCAGATTCTTTTTTAAAAATAAAGACAAATATCTGGCCCTCATTTTGTCCATTGTGACTAATATGAACATTGCTGTTCCTGCAGGAATTCCTTACGTGATTACCGTGACAACGGGGGATAAATCCAATGCTGGTACAGATGCCAGAGTTTTCGTAGTGATGAATGGACCACAGGGGAAAACAAGTGGGAAAATTTGGTTAGAGACCGGGAAATTTGAGCGAGGAACAACAGATATCTTCAATGTTGATGTTGTGGAGATGTTGAGTCCCCTTAAGGAGATTGAGATCGGCCATGACAACAGTGGTCTAGGACCTGGATGGTATCTGGAGCAGGTGATTGTCTTCTGCCCAAGCACGGGTATAGAACAAGTGTTCCCCTGCCAGAAGTGGTTCGCCACCAACAGCGGTGATGGACAGATACAGCGTACACTTAAAGAACAAAAAGCTGTCCGAAAAACAAAGGAGAAAAGTAAGTTACAAAGTCATAGTTAAACGTCCCACCACTTTTCCACGGTATAAAGGTATTTTCTCTCATATTTCTGTAACTGAAGTCTTCACTCTTTTGAACAGTGACAATTAAGCTTAGTGGTGTTTTACATTGTGGAATATTTAATGTCAAAATGTGCATTTATGCAAAAATATTCACAACTAAAAAACTGCTGGAAATATAAAAAGAAATGCTTGATTTTCATCATCTGACACATTTCATGAGCTGGGAACTCGTTCGTGTTTGTATGTATTAAAATCTTATTTTCTTTTCTTTTTCACTCAGAGATCCCATGGCTTGTTGTCGTATCAACAAGTGATATTAAAAGTGCTGGTACAGATGCAAACGTCTACATGGTTGCCTATGGTGACAAAGGAAAGTCTGACAAGGTCACATTGAGCAACAAAGGTGACAATTTTGAGAAGGGGCAGACAGATCACTTCAAGGTCGGCATGGTTGACATCGGCAAGCTGTATAAGATACGAGTGTGGCACGACAACGAAGGACTGGCCTCGGGCTGGCATCTCCACAAGTTCGTCCTCGAGAACATGACGACCAAAGAGAAGTACAACTTCAAGTGTGGACGCTGGTTGGCAGATGATGAGGACGACAAATCACTCATACGTGAAATGCCAGCGGAGAGTAAAGAAATCAACAAACCGCTACCATGTAAGTATTTAAATCTTTGTAGATGGGTCTCTTGTAATCTGTTGATTTGATTCCAGGATCAACCATTTTAATTATATGTGATTTCATACATGTATTATCCGTCTCTTTCATTTTCACAAATGGATAATATTTGTTTGCTGGGTTTATCGCCCCATGAACAGCCAGGGTCATTTTGAGGTTTGGGTTCACTTGGTCTGGTTTGGTTTATTTTGTTAAACGTCCTTTTAACAGCCAGGTTGATTTAAGGTTGTGCCAGGTTTTGTAGGTGGAGGAAAGCCAAAGTTTTAGTAGAATAACAACTGACCAACCGTCAGTACCTGGCAACTGCCCAACATGGGTTTCGAACTTGTAATCCAGAGGTGGAGGGCTAGTGATAAAGTGTCAGGACACCTTAACCACTTGGCTGTACACAGGACGATAAATCCAACCAACATAATTTTATTTAAAGTTTGATTTGTGTCACCACTACCAAAGATATCCAGCAATGACAGATGTATTGTGTAGCCTGCCTATTGTTTGATATATGATTCTGTGAAGCTCTTAATCTCACAAGATAAAAAATAATTTTGAAACCATCTTCTGCCAATTTCACTTCTGATATTTTTCGGGACCATGAGAACCGCTTGCTGATTTTCCAAGTCTGTAATTCCAGATTCAGAAAATTCTAAGTGAAGCATTTCAGACCTTAAATTGCCAAACTTTTGTCTTTTTTTTTTTGTTATTTTAGAAATTGACTGTAAAAGCTTGTAATAACAGTAAAATTTATTGTAAATTCTGATGATACTTTACATGCAGCTGTTTTGAAAAAACTAATAATGTAAATGATAAAATGTATTTTTTATTTTTGTCTTACAGTGGTTAAATACAATGTAGAAGTTCATACAGGAAAGAAAATGCGAGCTGGGACTGACGCCAATGTGTTCCTGAATATGTTCGGTGAACTAGGTGATACTGGGGACCGACCTCTAAAAGAATCCAAAAGCAACAGAAATAAATTTGAGAAGGGAAACGTAAGTGTGACACTCTTTAATATCTATTATTTATTTTGATGTGTTTTTATAGGATATTTGTTTTTTACCATATTTATCCTCAAACAAACCCCCTCCCTAGTGTTAATGTTTAATACCGTTTTTATCCTCAAATAAGCCCCCTCCCTAGTGTAAAGGTTTAATGCCGTTTTTATCCACAAATAAGCCCCCTCCCTAGTGTTAATGTTTAATACCGTTTTTATCCTCAAATAAGCCCCCTCCCTAGTGTAAATGTTTAATACTGTTTTTATCCTCAAATAAGCCCCCTCCCTAGTGTAAATGTTTAATGCCGTTTTTATCCTCAATTCTACCATGTTTGCTATGTAACGCCAGTTTTGATTGGTTTAAAACCATGTATTATTTTCCAATAACCCACGCTCGTGCCAATAATACACGGTAGTGAGTCACGGCTGTTACAATTTTATATATCTAATATTCACACAATTTACAATTTATGAAAGGTTACTATAGCCGAGTGGGCTAATGGGTTAGTCTTTCAATAATTTTTTATCACGATGCGAGTTCGAATCCTACAGAGCCCCCCCCCCCCCTTTTATTTTTTTTAAAATTTTTTTTATCCTTTTTTTTCAAAATCAATGCCATATGATAGATGCTCTTGATCATAGTACTGTATTGCCTGTATATTTCATCAACAAATAATGCAATATTCCAGAAATAAATTACAAGGTTTTCTCGAGGGTTTCTTTGCTTTTTTTTCTGTTAGAAAGAGGTCGATCTCAGAACTAAACAGTACAATAGTAATGGTAGAATAGAAATAATCAGCTTTGACTCGTGTATTGTTGCAGGATATACAACTCGGACTCGGATATTTTGCAATTTTAATTAATAACTCAGGCCTGCGGCCTTCGTTATTAATTTAATTACAAAATATCCTCGTCCTCGTTGTATATCCTGCAACAATACACGAATCATCGTTAATTATTTCTTAAATAAACCCCTTCCCACTGTTAAAGTTTCAAAGACATATATACCAGAGCAGTAAATTCTTCATGTAAAGTCTTCAAATCAAATTCAGTGTTGAACAGATCATAAACATCGACTGTTTATCCTCATAAAATAAAGGATCACAAATGTTTTATATTTCCAGGTTGATATGTTCACATTAGAAGCCGTGACCTTGCTCAAGATGAACAAGGTCATTATAGGGCATGATGGGAAGGGTGCCGGTTCAGGCTGGTTTCTGGACAAGGTAGTGGTCAAACAGGAAGGCTCGGACAAATACGACTATACATTTGAATGTGAACGGTAATTATGCTTACGTCTTTCATCTGTAAAAACATTTCAAAATTTTTTGTTAATTTTTAAACTTTGATGTTTCAATAACTGATAGATAAAAGAGTACATCAATTTATAAAATAGTACATATTGTGGTATCATAGAGTGAATTTAGAAGTCAGGAGAGACCTCTTCCTGCTGAAAAATTACAAAAATAAATTCCTGATACAAGTTTGTTAAAATTTGACAAAAAACGCATACTTACAGACTCAAAATGAATTGAATGTTCTGCTGTTTATAAAAAATGGAATTGTAAAAAATAAAGAATAAAATAATAGCACTTCCAGTGATTGTAGAGTTATCGCCCTTGCTGTGTATTGTGTAGATGTCACTATATCATATACATTCACTGTCAGTATAATTATAAAGTAAATATTGTTACTGTATTAGGATCACATGATATGATGTAGGTTGCTTCCTTTCTAGATATCTTATAGTTAAATATATATTTAAGTTATATTAGATGGAAATATTATTTCATTTTCCATTTAAAATAAATGCTTTTGTTGAGAATAGGAAAACTGTCATTCATTTTTACTTTGTGTGTTGTATACAGTTGGCTTGCCACCAGTGAGGATGATGGTCAGATTGTCCGGGAGCTGACCCTAGGGTCACACATGTTGTCCAGTAAGTAAAATGGGATAGATCTTAATTTTTTTTATGTGTGGTCGGATGGCCAAGTGGTAGCACACCAACCCTTCATTTAAGCACTCGAGTTTCATCAGATTCCCTGATTCAACGTAGAAAGGGATGGGGTCCCCTTGCTGACCACATGGGTTTTCTCAGGCTACTCTGTTTCCTCCCACAGTAAAATCCCTCTTTGAACGTCCATCCAGTCCAACTAGAATGATTGGTATACCGATCAATACTACCATAGGTATCTGGTAATGAACGTGTGCCTGGTAATAAGCCTGCTCCTGGTAATAAGCCTGTGCCTGGTAATAAGCCCGTTCCTGGTAATAAGCCTGTGCCTGGTAATAAGCCCGTTCCTGGTAATAAGTCTGTGTCTAGTTATAAGCTATGTCTGGTAATAAGCCCATTCCTGGTAATAAGCCCGTTGCTGGTTATAAGCCTATGTCCGGTAATAAGCTCATTCCTGGTAATAAGCCTGTGTCCGGTAATATGCCCATTCCTGGTAATAAGCCAGTGTCCGGTAATAAGCTCATTCCTGGTAATAAGCCTATGTCCGGTAATAAGCCCATTCCTGGTAATAAGCCAGTGTCCGGTAATAAGCTCATTCCTGGTAATAAGCCTATGTCCGGTAATAAGCTCATTCCTGGTAATAAGCCTGTGTCCGGTTATATGCCCATTCCTGGTAATAAGCCTATGTCCGGTAATAAGCTCATTCCTGGTAATAAGCCTATGTCCGGTAATAAGCTCATTCCTGGTAATAAGCCTGTGTCCGGTAATAAGCTCATTCCTGGTAATAAGCCTGTGTCCGGTAATATGCCCATTCCTGGTAATAAGCCTGTGTCAGGTAATATGCCCATTCCTGGTAATAAGCCAGTGTCTGGTTATAAGTCTGTGCCTTATAATAAGCATGTGCCTGGTAATAAACCCACTGATATATACTTCAGTGCTGTATAAATGTCAACAAGAGTTATATTATTGGTCTGCAATAAGCCCACCCCGACCTTGAATCAAGGTTTGTGTATCGGCCCCTGAGCTTATTGTAGGAAAACTGCTTATAATGTATCTCCTTCTTGTATTCAGCAACCACATACAACGTTTTTGTGACAACGGGTGACGTCAGAAGCGCAGGAACAGACGCCAATGTTTCAATCAAAATATTTGGGTCTAAAGGTGACACAGGAGAGCTTCAGCTTCGGTCATCAGAAAATACCTCAAACAAATTTGAAAGAGGAAAGACAGACATGTTTAAGCTGGAATCTGTGAACATAGGTGTGGTAAGTAAGGCGGAGTCGATAGTGTTGTGTTGACACCCCTACTGGTACAACTGATGGGTGTGGTGGAGCTTTTTGTTTCCTTCTCATTTGTCCATTCATAAGTCTGTCCATCTTTAGTTGTCCTCTTTTTTTTATCCTGCTTTGTTATAAAATGTTAGACATATTTTATTTTCTGTTCATTATAAACCTTTCCAACAAAGTTATGGCCCTTTGATCACCTGTCTTAGTTGTAATTCTTTTGAATTATTACCGTGTAATAACTTTCTGGGCCGTACAAAGTATATTGTTAATTCTTCATTTAAAATTTGTAAACATCAGATATTGTTTGTAAACAAAATCTTGTGATTTGTAAACAATATGTGATTGTTTTTCTGGTTGGTAAGTAATGTGAATAGGTTCATATATTATAACTCATACTAGATTTTTATGTGTGGTTTTTCAATGACTTTTTTCTGTCACTTTCATTAGACAAATGACCATTGAAGTGTATGTTCACTGAAGTGTGAATTTTATGTTAACTGAGGTGTGAAGCATATGTTCACTGAGGTGTGAAGTGTATGAGATTGTATCAACTCAACAAGTCTGTTTGTCTTCAATGTACAAGTCAATACAAATATGCTTCATCTAGAACCTGGTCATAGATGTGCAAGAGTGTATGGGCCCCCTCATCTCTATTTAGAACAAGTCTGCTACAGTGTTTCCAGATGGTTCCCTTCCCCTGTCAATTCAAAAAATAAAAAGCATGAAACATATTTTTTCTGTTTTTAGTTGAAGAAGATAAGAATAGGACATGACAACTCCAAGCCGGGAGCTGGTTGGTATCTCGATGAAGTCCGTATAGACATTCCATCACGGGGCGAACACTATTTGTTCGCGTGTCATCGCTGGCTGGCCAAGGACGAGAAGGATGGTCTAACAATGGTGGAGCTTGAACCTTCACATAAAGAAGACCGTGAAAAACGTAAGCGACAAATTTCACTGTTTTATTATTTGAACAAACATACATTTTCTGCAAATGCATGATGTTTGGTTATAACTTAAGTTCATGATTTTGCTTACCATGTGACTTCCGAGATTAATCGTGTTTGTTGATTCTGTGTTATCTTTACTGTGAAGGTCTTATGTGCGTTCAGGCATAATGTACTAACAAATTATTTTCTCACTGAATATTTCTATATATGTAACATTTTATACACGTATTTTGCACAATATAACACTGTGTTTAACATTACATGTGATTTATTATTTATCATGTTGTATCTATTTTCATATTACTGATGTGAATGTTTCCCTGGGCATCACCAGTATATGTGGGAGGGGCTATGTACATGTGGGCAGAGTTACATGTATATATGGAAGGAGTTGTGGGTACATGTGAGAGAGGAGTTGTGTACATGTGGGAGGGGCTAAGTAAATGTGGGAAGAGTTATGTATATGAGAGAGGAGTTGTGTGTACATAGGGGAGGGGCTATGTACATGAAGGAGGGGTTACATGTGTGTGTTCATGTGGGAGGGGTTACATGTACACGTGGGAGAAGTTTTGGAAACATGTGGGACGGGTTATATAAATGTAGGAGGCGTTTTGTAAATGTGGGAGGAGTTACTTGAACATGTGGGAGGGGTTAAATGTACATGTGCCTGATGTGGGAGGGGTTGTGAGTACATGAAGGAAGAACTGTGTGAACATGTGGGAGGAGTTGTATGTACATGTCAGAGAGGTAGCTGTGAGTACATTGCATAACTTGTGTACATGTGGAAGGAGTTGTGGGTATATGTGGAAGGAGTTGTGGGTACATGTGGAAGGAGTTGTGGGTACATGTGGAAGGAGTTGTGGGTATATGTGGAAGGAGTTGTGGGTATATGTGGAAGGTGTTGTGGGTACATGTGGAAGGAGTTGTGGGTATATGTGGAAGGAGTTGTGGTTATATGTGGGGTTTTGGTTTTGGGGGGGGTTTGGGGTTTTGGGGGGTTGTGGGTTTTGGGGGTTGTGGGTTTGGGAAAGGGTTGTGTTTTTGTGGGGGTTTGGGTTTTTGGGGGTTGGGTTTGTGGGGTTTTGGGGCGTGGGGGGGGGTTTATGTGGAAAGGGGTTTGGGTTTGGGGGTGTTTTGGGTCTGTGGGGGTTTTGGGTTTTGGGGGGTTGTGGGTTTGTGGGGGTTTTGTCCCGTGGGGGTTTGGGTTTTTTGGGGGTTTTTTGGGTTTGTGGGGGTGGGGTTTGGGGGGTTTTGGGGTTTTGGGGGGTGTTTTGTGGGGGTTTTGGGGGGTTTTGGGTTTTGTGGGGGTTGTGGTTTTGTGGGGGTTGGGTTTTTGGGGGTTTTGGGTTTGTGGGGGTTTTGGGTTTGTGGGGGTTTTTTGGTCGTGGGGGTTGGGGTCGTGGAGGGTTTGGGGGTATTGTGGGGGTTGTGGGATTTTGGGGGGAAAGGAGTTGGGAATTGGGGATTTATGGTATATGTGGGAAGGTTTTGGAACAGTGGAAGGATTTGGGTCATTGGAGGAGTTGGGGTTGGGGAAAGGATTGGGGTACATGTGGAAGGATTTGGGGGGGGTTGTGGGGAGTTGGGGTATTGTGGGGGGGTTGGGGGTAATGGGGAAAGGATTTGTGGTTATGAAAAAGGAGTTGTGGGTACGTGGAAGGATTTTGTAGAAACGTGGGGATTTTTGGGTTACGGGGAAGGGTTGTGGGTTTGGGAGGGGTTGTGGGTAATTTGGAGGTTGTGGGTACATGTGGAAGGAGTTGTGGGTATATGTGGAAGGAGTTGTAGATACATGTGGAAGGAGTTGTGGTTATATGTGGAAGGAGTTGTGGGTATATGTGGAAGGAGTTGTGGGTACATGTGGAAGGAGTTGTGGGTACATGTGGGAGGAGTTGTGGGTACATGTGGGAGGAATTTTGTAAATGTGGGAGGAGTTGTGGGTACATGTGGGAGGAGTTGTGGGTACATGTGGAGTAGTTGTGGGTACATGTGGAAGGAGTTGTAGGTACATGTGGGAGGAATTTTGTAAATGTGGGAGGAGTTGTGGGTACATGTGGGAGGAGTTGTGGGTACATGTGGGAGTAGTTGTGGGTACATGTGGAAGGAGTTGTGGGTACATGTGGAAGGAGTTGTGGGTACATGTGGGAGTAGTTGTGGGTATATGTGGGAGTAGTTGTGGGTATATGTTGGAGGAGTTTTGGGTACATGCGAGAAGAGTTTGGGTACATGTGGGAGGAGTTTTGTAAATGTGGGAGGAGCTTGCACATGTGGTAGATAAACATTTTTTTCAGTGCATTATCTCGACACCAGGCATGGAGACTATGATTTTATTTATCTCCATGAACATTCTAGTGTGGGAAATTGATTGCTTCAAAAAAATGATTTTCACATAATCATCTTTTCTTCTGATATTAACATGTTGGCTTTATAATAACCCCATATTAACACTTCGATCACTTTGATCGGATTGATCTTGCTAAAAATGTCTTCATTTAATAAATGGAGAAATAATTATACGATTATAAAGATTTTTGGAAAGAAGACATTTTTAGTGAGATCAACAGGAACATTTGTTCTTTGTTTTTCTAGGTACACAGTCTGTTTTTGTTGGTATCAGTTTCAGTGGTATGAAAACGAGGTTATGCTGACCAATGGTAGAAAAGATAGAGTGAAATTGACCAATACTAATATCTAAACCTATGGTAAAAATTAAAATCTATCTTACCAATAATAAAAGAGATAAAATTGAGTTGATCAATAATAATGAGAGATGAAATTGAGCTGATCAATGATAAAAAAGATGAAATCTAACTGATCAATGATAAAAGAGATGAAATCTAACTGATCAATGATAAAAGATGAAATCGAGCTGATCAATGGTAAAAAAGATGAAGTCTAACTGATCAATGGTAAAAAAAGATGAAGTCTAACTGATCATTGGTAAAAAAGATAAAATCGAGCTGATCAATGGTAAAAAAGATGAAATGGAAGTGACCAATGATAAAAAAAGCGAAATCGAGCTGATCAATGGTAAAAAAGATGAAATCTAACTGACCAATGATAAAAAAAATGAAATCTAACTGATCAATAATAAAAAAGATGAAATCTAACTGACCAATGATATAAAGATGAAATCTAACTGACCAATGATAAAAAGATGAAATCTAACTGATGAATGATTAAAAAAGATGAAATCTAACTGATCAGTGATCAAAAAGATGAAATCTAACTGATCAATAATAAAAAAGATAAAATCTTACTGATCAGTGATAAAAAAGATGAAATCTAGTTGATGAATGGTTTGAAAGATGACGATTAACCAATCAATGCTAAAAAAGATGAAGTTTTACTGACCAGTGGTGAAAAAAATGATACCTAACTGACCTTTGGTAAGAAAGATGAAGTCTAACTGACCAATGGACTGTGTACCAGCTCTACTGTCTATTCCATCACTGAACATTATATTTATCTTGCACAACAAACTAGGACGCCGTGGGCCAGGTAAGCCAGATTATCTCCCTTGGAGAATTAAATTGTCTCCCGTTTTCAGCTTGTCTTTTTATATGTATGGTATCACTGCATGAGCTCCATAAAACAAAGAAATATTATCAGCAAAAGAAAAAAAAAAGGAAAAAGTAAAAAATTGACAATATAGAAAAGTTAAAGTGAATTTTTGTTTTCCAATTTTAATTTTTATCATTTAATGTCTCTTGCTAGGATTATTTTGGCTGACATTTCTAAGTGTTTTGGAGCTAATATTGGCCTGAGCATGCCTAAACTGCGTGTCTGGTGAGCGTTTGTCCTCATTTGTTGTATGGCTTACAACCCCTCCTGTGTACATTGCAAATGATATTTGATGTATATGATGCTGATATCTAGGTAGTATTTGGGATGTTTAGGGCTTGACAACAGTGTGATGGTATTATCAGTGGATGTGTTCGTTTAGATATAGGTACCAAGGTAGATATAGCTGCATGGAGGAGTCCGGTAGCATTACATCCTATGTTCAGATGTACCGTATTTATCCGCAAGAAAGACCCTATTGAAAAAATTAACCTCATACTCAATTTTTGTTTAATCATCAATTAAAAAAATCAAACTGAAAGTGGTTCATAAATGCCTACCCTGATCTTTTACTAAACTATTACAACAGGGGAGGGGCTTGTTTGAGGATAAATACGGTACTTTCTGGACAGCAGAACCATTCTATATGAAGTGCTGGTACAGGTAACATTATATCTAGCTGATTACATAGAAACCCAGCTGCCCAATATTCTGTGTGGTTTTGTAGATATTGATACTGATGATTAACTGTTTGTGATGTATGTCATTCAAATTACATAGAGCATGTGTTAGCTATACAAGCAATCAAAGGGAGGTAATTAAGGTGGGGGAGTGGAGAGGAAATGGAGGTGTGCGGGGGAGGAAATGGCAGTAATGATAATCACATATAAAAACACTGGAGTGTTGTTTTGACGACCTTGATCAACACTGAGTAATAACAAATCTTTGTTTATAAAACCTCTGTGTGGCTTACTGATGGTATGATCATTATACTCCTACCCACCTACATGTGTACTACATGGTGTTACTGTACGCAAGTAAAGGGGAATCCCCCCCCCCCCCCCCCCATATCATAAGATCAGTCTGAGATGGTGTTACTGTACACAGGTAAGGGGAATCAACCTCCTCCATATCTACAGACACATAATAGGATGAGTCTGTGATAGTGTTACTGTGCACAGGTAAGGGGAATCAACCTCCTCCATATCTAGACATATAATAAGATGGGTCTGTGATGGTGTTACTGTACACAAGTAAAGGGGAATCAACCTTGTCAAACTGTGATGGTGTTACTGTACACAGGTTAGCGGAATCAACCTCCCTCATATCTACAGACATATAATAGGATGAGTCTGTCATGGTGTTACTGTACACAAGTAAAGGGGAATCAACCTCTTCCATATTTACAAAAATCTTGTCGACATCTCCAGGTAGCTGAATTTGCTCTGGTCTTTGTGATATCTTCAGGCCAAATTAATTGTTATTTGTTTTCTAATTCTCTATCTTATCCTTTATTCCTGAAGTTTTACCTACATTGATATTGTTTTATTTTAAATCTTCTAAAAATAAAATGTTTTTGTTTACTTGTAGATAGAAAGTTGTTTATCTAAAATGCTCTAAAGTTTTATCAAATCAGACTCCATAACAATCTTTATCTGTTTATTTCATTGCTGTTCATCAAAAAATAATTAATAAGAGAAACAGATATCTGTAAACACTATACCCAGGCACTAAGATAACTACTAGCTATGTCATCCCTTCCCTGTGCTGCACCTACAAGCTTAGATTACCACAGCATAAGGTAAACCATTCCCTCATCACCTTCTGGCTGAGAATACCAGTTTACCACAATTTCACCATTTTCACAACAACAACACACCCACTCGTACATAAACCCCACCCATACAATGCCCCCACCCATACAATGCCCCTACACTGACCCTACGCCTACACTGCCCCCACCCCTACACTGCCCCCACCCATACAATGCCCCTACACTGCCCCCACCTCTACACTGCTCCCACCCCTACACTGCCCCCACCCATACACTGCCCCACCCCTACACTGCTCCCACCCCTACACTGCCCCCACCCCTACACTGCCCCACCCCTACACTGCCCCCACCCATACAATGCCCCTACACTGCCTCCACCCCTACACTGCCTCCACCCCTACACTGCTCCCACCCCTACACTGCCCCCACCCCATCTCAGTATTCAATTGTTGTTGTTGACAAATATCTACTGTGTAGAATAGCTCAATGATAGAGTCCACAAAACGGTTAATTTAGAATAACAAATTTTAAACCAGTCTTAACTTTATTGGGTTTAACTAATAAGTTATTGAAAAAAAATCACAGCCATAATGACTGCAATATATGCTTTAACAAGTATGTATAATCAATGACATCTGCCTTACCTGACATCTTAAAAATCTATAATATAGACTGTGACAAACAGCAGTACAGGAAGTGAAGTACCTGGGCCTAATATTATTTGGGTAAATTCCATTTCAGTGTGGAGATAAAGTGTTCCCATGAGTTTTCCCTGCATGGATACAAAATAGTTTAAATATGATTTTGTTAGATAGTGAATGGTATGTTTGCCTTTCATATGTATTAAAAAAGAAAGAATTTTATAATTCCTTATTTCAAAATTGACCACCAACATTTTTGCTACAGGTAAACTTTACATGGCTAAAATATTGCTTTATCTATGTGCTCATGATAAACAAAAAAAAACTTTATTTTGGCATATACTTTATGATTTTGATATCAATGAAAGTATTTATAGAATGTTTAAAAGTTTTTCATATGTATCAGAAATGACCAAAAATGTCTCTTATTTTTCCAATATTGAATCTACATCATCACTCAGTGCCGACCTGTCATCAGTGATGGATGCTTAGAAACCTATGAAGCTTGATCTTTCCAAAAAATTGAGGGGAAAAAAATTCAATTTCAAAATTTGAATTTATTACAAAGATTATGGTAAAATTTCAGAACTAGTTATTACTTATATTGGTGTTTTTGTGTATTCAAGGTCTGCCATATGAAGTAACGGTCTGGACGAGCGACAAATCCAGTGCTGGAACCGATGCTAATGTCTTCCTCCAGATGTATGGTGACAGCGGGAAAACTGAGAAGGAAGTCCTCAACAACCGCTCGGACAATTTTGAACGAAACAAGAAAGACACGTTCAAGGTGCCTTGAACTTATATATATTGTAACATTATCTGATATGACATCAAATAATATTATCATCGAATATAAATGATTAAACTCGATCCATATTGGACCGACTATGATACAGAATTTGTTCTTGTAATAGCCCAAGTAGTTAACATGTAAACTTTGAAGGAAAGAAGCGAATGAGCTTATTGCAGTACAATCAGGTATTTTGATTGCAATTTTTATTGAAATGTAATAGATATGGATGGGTTCATTACCAGGCACGGACTTATTGTGATATAAATATGGTAAGGGATCAGTGTCAAACTGACAAAGTTGATAACAATGATTCCATTTACAATTTCAAGGTACACTGTATATTTACGATTTCAAGGTACACTGTATATAAGTGTATTGTATTTTTCCCTGAATTTATTTTTAAGAACAAATTCTTTGAGAATAACTAGAATCATTTTTATTTTTATCATAGATTGAAGCAGCTGATGTTGGCAGGCTCCAGAAGATCAGAGTTGGTCATGACGGAACAGGGATGTTTTCTGGATGGCATTTAGAAAAGGTAGGAACTCTCCTGTCTCACTTCCTGTTCTGTCATAATATCAAACAATGATGTCACAAATAAAATTTAGGAAATGGATATTGAAATATCAAGCAGAATTTTTTTTTTTATGAAAATATTATTTTTATATATTGTGTTTAAGTAACAATACATATTGTCTGAAACAGGTATTGATTCAGAGGCACCCTAGAAAGGGAACACGTAAAACACCAAAGCGTCGCCGAACCCCATCAGCAAACGAGCGTCGAAAGTCCCTGGTATCAGACCTACAAGAACGAGACGAGGACTCCGATGGAAGTAACTCGTCATCATCTCCAACACCTCGTCGAAGAAGAAGTTTCAAAAAGCACAAAGAGCCAGAGTTGAAGACAGTTGAGGAAGAAAGTGAAGAGGATGTGTATGATGGTACAGAAACTGAGGACTACTGGTTTTTTGTCAACGAGTGGTTCTCACGTGGTGAAGGTGACGGAGCTATTCAAAGGGAGTTTACTCCTACTGACAAGGATGGAAAGCCACTCAAGGGAGCTCTCCAAGGTAATGCTTGATATAGTATTTCCACTTGCAGTGTGTAGTAGAAATAGCTTGTTCCTAAAAAATATAAGACTTGCATACTGTATAGACAATTAAAATTTTTTTTTTTTTTTTTCAAAGATGAATTCTGGTCCAATTTTATAAGTTGCCTTCAGACTTTTTATATGGGAAACCAAGACCAGTCTTTAGAATGGACAGGGTCTGGATAATGCAGGTTTTAAATTACTGATAAGAGAAAAAGTACAAATGCCAAATACCAAAGCCAATGCACTCAGGATCCTGATAGACAGGGGCTGTTTAGCCAGGTTTTACTTCATATATGTGATGAAGTAAAGGTTTTTTGATTCTCTGACAAAACACATCAGTACTAGGTATATTTGATTTTGTAGGAAGAGATGGCGGTAAGTTTAGATATTGTACACACTTGATCACTGTCCATGCCACATCACACATTAGTTTGGTCCCAGGTATTTTCACAGTAATGAGTACGATTTCATCATTTTGACAATTTATAATGGTCAATTTTGTTCATCAGTTGGACCAGTTGGACCGGCTGAATCTTTTGGACCAGAGTTGATCATTTATGAAATAGGATGGACTTGATGATTTTATGTAGTTTTCAGAGGAGCGTTGACAATGACTTTCAAGGCCTGTATTAACACCTACAGGGCCATCAAGATCTATGCAAGAAATGTTACATTTAAAAATGTTAAAAAAAGTTGTTCCGCATAAAAAAAACACACTTAAAGTAATTAATTGTATTTAAAATCACTAGATACATTGTAAAGACAAAATCTGATTTTGTTTACGCAAGCAGAGTTTTGAATCATTACTATGTATTTTATGAGTTATACATTAATTACATTTGTTCATGTACCTGAATTTAACAAGTCTGCCCACAAACTTAGTAGGATAGAGGTATCTGCAGATGTTTGGAGGAAATTAAGTGAGGAATTTTTTTATTAGAGAACTCACAGGTTTTTGACAGGTGTACATTTCACAGTTGGTAGGTGTACATTTCACAGTTGGTAGGTGACATTTCACATATCACAGAAATCACAGAATCACACAAAATATTTTGAATTCACCTTTTTACTTTGCAGTCATAAAAATAATGTTTGTATTTTGGGGATTTTGCATGTCATCAGAACTTATCATGTTCATGATTAAAATTTAACTTTAAAAATAACATAGCACAGGTATAATAAAATAAAGAGTTTAAAGTATTGTATATTTTTAGTTCAATATAAAGAAAAAATTTGTCTCTGGAAAGAATTGTATTCAAAAAACAAAAGGGGAGTACTAATAAATAGCTAAACATAACTATTTCTAACTCAAAAGTGTTAAAATGAGGGCAAAATATGAACTTATAGTTTTCATAGAGACCATTGAAAGAGTACAATAATAATGCTACCAGGGCCCGGTTGTTCAAAGGGTGATTAGGCTAATCAAAGTTAACAACAATATGAAGATATTGATAAAATAATTTCTGATAAAACTTATTTGACAACATTTTCTGAAACTGTAACACCTACCAGTCTCTTCATACCTGCTGCTTTTGAAGGATATACATACACATGATTTGAAGTTAAGGAGAAATGAGATTTTCACTAATCAAATGATTAAGCTAATCACCTTTTGAACAACTAGGCCCAGGTGTTCTGGAAGGACCAGGTGTTCAGGAAGGGTAAGCATCTTCTGCCTCATCACTGACAATGGGCCATGTAGATACAGCTCAAATCCAGCTGATGCTGCGGAAAAGAGCATATAAACTAGGGCAGTGTTAAAAAACCTACAATTCTTTTGAATGTACTTGAGTTAGGTATGGTATTTCTTTGAACTTTGAACTTGTTATGATATCATGAGCATATCAAAACTCATGATAATGAATAAAAGAACAGAAATGATGACATGGTTGTGCTCACTATATTACACAATAGACCTGGAATCAAATTTCAATCTGTGACCTGTTATTGTGTTTGAATGTTTCAGATGTTGAGTACGAAATCCATGTTTTTACTGGAAATGTACGAGGGGCAGGCACTGACTCTAATGTGTTTATCAACATATACGGAGAAAACTTTGACTCTGGCGAAAGGCAGCTTAAAGATTCAAATAACTTTAACAAGTTTGAAAATGGACAGGTATGGTCTGAAATGTTATATTAGCATAAAAAAGATTCCATCAATCCATACTCCTCCTGCAATCATTGTCCATTTCTTATGTGGTAAATCAGTCCATTATCTACCCTATTACACTAGAAATGATTAAATGCTGGTTAAAATAATGTATTAAAACCAAATTAATTTAATTGAAATTAAGTTCATTTGTTTCAGCTTTGATAGTTTCTGCTACATTTCTTCAGAGAATTTACGGTAATGAGAATCAGATATTTTGATTTGTTTAGCCTTTTTGATAGTAAAATATGTTGATTGAAGAATGCTGATGATGTGATATTTCTAAAATAAAAAAGATTTTCTCAATTCAACAGGAAGATATATTCAAGCTCAAAATCAAGGAATTAGGACGATTGGTGAAATTACGTATTCGCCATGACAACAAAGGAATAGGGGCAGCCTGGTATCTTGATAGAGTCGAAGTTGTCGATACGAAGAAAAGGCAAACGTAAGTTTGATATAATTTTTTTGTAGAGAAAAGTCAATACAAGTCAAAGTGTTTCTTAAATGAGTAATTTTTGAATAGTTGATCACTGACAAGCATGCTAACCAGACAATGGGAACTCTTTTGTGTTGAAGGTTCTACTTCCTGTGTCAGCGTTGGTTGGCAACAGGAGAAGACGATGGACAGATCTGTCGAGAACTTGTGCCTGTTGATAAATCCTTGCTCAGTAAATCAGGAAAGGATTCGGCTAGGGCTGAAGTTGCCCTGGAAACCAAAGGTAATTCTTAAAGCTTACAGTTAGATCCTCAGTTTGTATGACTGTTTATGATAAAATTTCAAATAAGAAAATGAGGAAATACAAATTGAACATATGTAAAAATGGTTTCTCCTTAAATATGGCATGTGTTTCCTTTAAAACTGTTCTGATTGGTCAAACACAAAAGCTATACCAACACAGTGATAATCTAAGTGTTATAAAAAAATTATCAAGTTGACAATTTCAAATATTTCGCTGGAATTAAAAATGTAATAAAATAATATGATATTTGATCTAATTAAATTTTCTTTTGATGACAGCTGCCATGACAACTTACTATGTAAATGTGAAGACAGGGACAGTTTGGGGTGCGGGAACTGACGCCAATGTCTACATCGTTCTGTTTGGTGACAAGGATCATACTGGTGAGAGGGGAGACAACTCTAGTTTTTTGTTTGATGACATAGTTTTTATTAATTGGATTTGCTGTGTGGACCTTATGCTTAAACTTGGACTCAAATAAGTAGAGGATAGGATCATTACAAGACAACAAAATGTTGTTTTTTAGCATTTTCAGTCGACTTATTGCTGTATAATTATTGCAGTTGATCTTTTATGTACTTTAAATTTGCACTCATCTATAATGCGCAGGTACATTTGAAGTTCATTTTAAGAAAAAAAAATTGTTTTAGAAAATGGAATTATGTTAAACTTGAATTGCATGGAAGCTGAATACTCCAGCATAAGAAGATAGAAATCTGTAACTTATTAAAGTTACATTACAACATTTAATTTGAATCAACAGTCAGATTTGTCACATTGGATTGTAATTTTTCAGTTTCTAATAAGGTTGGTGGTTTTTTTTCGTAGATACTATATTCCTGAAATCCTCCATGACAAATAAGAATAAGTTTGAGGGTGGACAGACAGATAAATTCCTGGTGGAAGCCGTCAACATCGGCGAACTCAAGAAAATCAAGTAAGATATTTTATGTTTCCAGTTTTCATTTATTTTTATGCATTATTGCTAACATTTTGTAATTTCTTTAGGCATTCCAATGTTCAAGTCTCAGAAAAGTACACCTGTAGACCTCCATTTGGTATTAAACTCTTCTATGTCTAGAATTTTTTTTTAAAAGTTGATTATATTTTAATGAAAAATATTTATTTTGGAATGAAAATCAATTAGTTCATTTACAATATGTCCTGACAAGAAGTTTAAGTTCATCCTTTCTGTCTTAAAAAAGTTTTCCTCTATACCCTTTCTTACTTTAACCTTTGTTCCTGTTTCATTCATCATGTCCAAACTTTTATCATAACAAATCTACACAGGTAAATTTTTAGATAAAATAGCAAGGTAAAAACTTCCACCAAGATTTATTATAAAATGCTGATTTTCAGCTTTGTGTGTTCAAATGTGATTTGTTATTTTTACATTACCCCCTTCTTTCTTGACCAGAATCGGCCATGATGACGCTGGAGGTGGCGCCCCCTGGTTCCTTGACGATGTTGTTATTGACAGTCCGTCGTTAGGTAAATGCTGGGTGTTCCCTTGTCACAAGTGGCTCAGCTCCAAAGACGGAGACTGTCAACTGGAACGAGAGCTGTGGCCGCAGGAACTCAATACTCAGGAATACACACCATGTATGTATATATATATATATCATCTTATATATACGATGTTATATGAGTTTCAGTTTCATAGAAGATATTTTGAAATATGTCTTTGAATTTTGTTTTTTTTTTGTGATCCTTGTCGAGCAAATATTAAAACTTCAAGATCATGCAGTTTCATCAAATCTCATATGAAACGAAAATATTGATCACAAATTCAGAAAACTTACATTTTCTTAGGTTTTAAAGACAAAACTGGAGGACAAATTCAAAAGGGGCTGCCATTTTGTTGCACCATCTTTAATTCAGGATAAAGTGTCATTGTCCATATTTTGACAACACAATCGAGTTCTGTTAAAAACACTCAATTACTTAAAGGACATACACAAATATTACGTGGACAAACTCACGGGATAACAGGCAGATTATGTGATGATATGTATTACGTTTATCATGCATATTTTCACAAAGTTCGTAAAATGTCCTACTGTTGATAATTTTGATCAATATGATATTAATGTTCCTTGGGCTATTATATAAATGACAATAAAGTTTAAGTTAAGTTGCTGAGGTGTAATTTATCCATTATCCAGGTATTCCGTACGAGCTTAAAGTGTACACGTCCGACAAGTCAGGGGCGGGTACCAGTGCCGAAGTCTACATCCAACTGTATGGAAAGGAGCTGTGCACCACTCAAAAACAGATGTGTCCCACCAAACGGGAACGAAGCGACAAATTCAAACGAGGTGCTACCGATCTCTTCCTGCTTGAGGTAGGTTTCGTAGTTTCAGAAATATTTCTGAATAACCTGGTCTTATTTGCCTTGTAATTTTAAAGCATCTCTGTATCAAGGGGGGCTACAAATGATCTGTTGAAGTTTTTTGATTCAAAAAATTAAACTACTATGAAACTGAAACATGATATGAAGTGATTTCATTTCTTATGCATTTACAGTTAAATCTCACTTCTCTTGTATACTATGAATAGTATGCTATGTCAGGGCTTTTTCGGAGGCCTTTTTGCGGCCGTTTATGAGCCCCATTCCCAATTGAAATTATTTCATATTTAAGCCAAATTCCCAAAATTGGACGTTTACTTCTGAAAAAATCTTTCCCAATTCATTAATTTTCTTCCCAAAACGAGACAAAAAGGCCCGTTCCCAATCCAGTTAGAAAACGTACTGATTTCTCCCTGATATGGAAGTCAAATTGGATCAAATTTAACCTTTTTGAAGATATTTCCCAGCATGCAATAAGACACTGACATCCATTGCCATATTTATTTCTATGCTAATTGACGGTGTTTGTTGTTACTATCACCAGATGGAAGATGTCGGAGATACGATAGAAAAGATCAGGATCGGTCACAACAATGCTGGCTTGACGGCTGGCTGGCATCTCAATCGTGTGGAGATACGCAAACTCCACGAGACTGGACGGGTAAGAATTGTTATTAATTGACCTGGAAATCACACAATGTTTTGAGAAAGCTAACATTATAATCAAAATTTCTGGCTGTTTTTCAAAATACATTGAATCTTTCTGATTGAAACTCTCTTCTACATAAAGTTAAACTTTACATATTTATTTCTACCATACATCTCTAAATATCACTGATATAATTAACAGTCACAATTTGACAAGGAAATAAAGATATTGTTCTTTTCACAAGTGAAAATCTTCACAAATGAATTGTTGGATGAGAAATTTGATTTTAAAATATCTCGGACTTGCTAAGGTCAAGGTCACACTAATAAAACATTTCTGTTATATTTTACCTCAACAGGGACCACAGGTAGGTTGTCTGTTGCCATGGTGACCTGGTGTTTGCTAGTTTGTGTTCCGTAGTAACCCTGCATGTGTTGTTTTCCCTGAGTTTGTTTGTTATTGTTGTCTTTGATAACTCAAGCTGCTATTGTCTCCAACATCCAAAGTTGGAGACTCTAAAACCTTTGGGTTGTCAAAGACAACATACCCCAGTATTGACTTTTGTTCAAAGGGTCAAAGGGCCAACAATATGGCCTTGTGACCAATTGATGAATTTTTCTTTGCAGTAATCAACCAACTTTTATGACAATAAATCATATTAATTTTTGTAAATTAAAAGATCATTACCGATTGCTAAAAACTTCCAGTCTGGCTATGCATGCTTTATGCCACAGGGGCTTGGCACGGAAAATTACGCTTTATGCATGTAGAACTTTCTAAGACCAATGTGTTGGGACCTCCCTAATGTTTCAAAATGATAACTAGTGTTTGATATTTCATTAAACTTATGTATTTTACTGAAAATTCATCTTTTTAAAATTATACTTAATACAGTCCCAACTATCACAGCTTACGCCTCACATTTCAGCAAGAAATCTGCCATAATTTGTTGAAAAAAAATCATAATGCTTAAAAGCTCGAGGTAGGCTTGTGGAAGATGCATGCTAATCCCAGTGTCATTTCATTATGGTTGTTTAACTTTAAGTCATAGGGTCTATGATATTTATGTATAAAAATGATGCCCAATTTTTCGGGAAAAGACTCCCAGGTTGAATAAATGAATAAGAAATACCTTAGATTAATTTATTTTCACTAACATATCGCAATTGACGAGATATTGACAATAGTTTTAAGCCAAATGTAAATTGAAGATAACTGATTGTGCATGATGATATCCGAGAAGGCAAAGTGCAGACCTAAAATTGCTAACCTAGATATGCATAAATTCAGAGATGACGTGTGTCATTTACACTAAAATGTTTTAAATCTGTAATTGTGTGTATGTTGCTAGATTTCTTAGTGTTTTGCTATAAAGATACTTTCTGAGCGCATCGTGGAACAACTTCACTTGATATGAAATGATTTACACTTTGAAATGTACATCCCATGAAATGAACCATTTACTGTTAGAAACGTCTTATTGGGCTATATTGATCTACATCCTATAAGAGACATCTTGTATAGCAACATAACATGTCTTTATCTTCTAAACTGTTAACATAAGCAAAATTTTGAACTAATTAGGAGCTGTCAGTCAGAACAATAAGAAATGATTAACAATAGCCATGTATATTTGTAATTTTAAACGATCTACGTGAGTGTACCAGGAGAATTTTAACAATGATTTTTTTGCTTGATGTTGATTCATTTGATTCATTTGATTCCGTTTTTTTACTTACCTGTTATTGGCCATAATGACTAGTGTTGATGGGCCGTTAAGAATGCAATAACATTGATACACAAAATGATATATGGAATTATAAGAATGACTTAATCAAACACTTCAAGTCTTCTGGAATTATAATTATAAAGATAAATAATGGAAAGTTAATTAATTTAGATGAATATAGATCAATTAATGATAGAATATATAACTCAAAGTTCTTTTTGACATTTAACAATTCCAAAAGTCATCATGCCTTTATGTACAGCAGATATGTACTTTTCATTTTATTTTGACAAAATTATAGTTCAAAATGCAAAGGGATAAGGCATAAGGCAACGCCTCCATACGCCTTCTCCTTACCACGTATTTTATAATCATTGAAATAGGTTTAACAATCATATTTTACATATCCTTTACAAACAATTTCTAATTCGTAATTGAATAAATGCAGTCCTTGTTAATTTTACAATGTCTACTGTCCCTTGAACCTTTGGGGCTGGGTGTCTTACTAAGTTGACGTACATGCATGACTAACACTCCCAATAACCTGTTGACCTTTTGACTTTGACCTTTTGTAGGGGTCAGTGACGTATGTGTTCCCGTGTGATCGCTGGCTGGCTCGAGATGAGGATGATACGGCCATAGAGCGAGAACTGATCGCTGGGAAAGTCCACCAAGAAATGATAGGAAGAGATGGACAGGTCAAGAAAAAGGACATCAAACTACGGGATCAACTTCAAAGTAGGTCATCATTAAAGGTCACGGCTTCTTAATTTCATGATATTCTGAAATGCCTCATTTTATCCTTACATCTCAGTCAAAGATCAGTGACTTCATAAAATCTAATGAACAATAGTTTTGGTATTAAGAAATTATGTTAATTATTAGTTGGTGAAATAGTAATGTGATTTTACAAAGTCTAATGAAAAAGGAAAAAGTATATCTCATAATTCATTATGGTGATCAGAGTTACTTCCCCTTGGTCCATCAACAGCATCACCATTGACAAGATTTCAAAGTAAAAATTTCTGTAGAACAATTTTTTATTTATTTTTTCTGAATTCTATTGAATTATATTCATCCATAAATCAGAATTGCACTGTATTAGTTAGGAAAACATCTTTTAATGTAACATATCATTTAAGTTGTTTCTCTTCCTCCTTGCAGACAAGCAGTATGTGATAAATGTCCACACAGGTGATGTGAGTGGGGCTGGTACAGACGCCAATGTGTTCCTCACTATCTGGGGTGACCGTGGTGACAGTGGCGAAAGGAAACTGCACAAATCGGAGACGTACTCAGACAAATTTGAACGCAATCATGTGAGTTTTCTACACTACATATCTATCAACTGAAGTCCAGTTTGGCACTTCATTATTTATCAGATTCATTCAATAGACCCTATTTTAAGAGACTAGTGTACCTTTTCAGGCCTTTTCCTGGGGGCTTTTTGGGGCCGTTAATGGGCCCCATTCCCAATTGAAACTATTTCATATTTAAGCCTAATTCCCAAAATTTGCAGTTTACTCCTGAAAAAATCTTTCCCAATTCACCAATTATCTCCCCAAAATGAGGCAAAAAAGCTCTTTCCCAAACCACTGAGAAAAAGCCCAGCTTTTCTACCAATAAACGACTCCATGGACCACTAGGAACCAACCCTCTGACCATACAATAGAACCTGTTCTGAGAGACCACATTTTCTGTCAATAACCTGCTTCAAGGACCACCCCTATGCCAATATTTCAGATCCTGTTTTGAACAAATGCCTTGATGCCAAAACACATTTTCTATCTGCCTTTGATTACAACTCAAATGTTCTGATATCTTTTGTTGACAGATTGATGTCTTCAGGATGGACATTGTTGATTTAGGAAACATTTATAAGATCAAGATTCGCCATGACAACTCCATGTTTAACCCAGCATGGTACCTAGACTATGTTGAAGTAACCGACACGACAAACAATCAGAAATTTATGTTTCACTGTGAGAGGTGGCTCGCTAAGAACAAAGACGACAAAAAAATACAACGCTCCGTCTATGTTAAGGTTTGTAGGTCTGGTACAATGTATTGTCGAGCGATATTTTATGACAAAAACAATCAGTATAAAATAGTAATTAGTGCAAAAAAAGGCATAACATTGAATTCCAAACAATAACTGCTTGAATGCTTGACTGATGGGACTTAACTTCCTTGTTCTGTTGAATTTAAGCCTTGGACACTCTTTTTAAACATTTATTTTGAAATTATTGAATCTGCATATTTAATATCATGATTTGTGCTTTTTACTCTGTAAAGAAATATTTTGTGACAAAAACACTTTAAACGAAATTGTACAAAGTTATAATTTCAAAAATATTATTGTTAGATCAATAATGTATGTAATTAACTTCATCCTTTATTGCCTGAGATAATTTGAAATTTGATCAAGGGAGATAACTCATGATACATAAAATTCCATCATAACCCAATTAATTTAATATGTAATTCCTTTCCAGGGCTATGATGGTGATATGGAGTCGAGTACAGGGACCCTGGGTACCATGAAGTCTACTCGTTATGGTTCCGTGGCCAGTTTGGACTCCCTAAAGAGTTCAGATCCATTTTCCAAGTCTCCCCGTCTGTCTCGCAAACAACAGCTCGCTCAGGAGGAAATGCCAGATGGTGATAGTAAGTGCAGGAAGAAACTTATGATTTAGTCGAAAAATTATGAACCTATCTTTATTGTATGGCAAATACAATTTTACATTCCTTTATTTTCAACTGTTTTGTTTTAATTCTGCAGTAATATTTCATTGAAATCTTTATTTTTTTTCTTACAATTTTCTTACAAGTTTTAAAGTGAATACATGTATTTTCATGAATATCAGACACTTTTTTCTGAGATGAACGTTACGTATGTAAGTTTCTTGTGTCACCTGCATTAAGTGACCACTTGTGACTGTTCAGAGGTAAAGGACATTTAAGATTTCCTTTGGATGAATTATTGTGTAAATGAGAAACATTTTTGTTGTTACAGCGATACCGTACACAGTCAAGGTATCGACAGGGAAAGGGAAGGATGATGGAACGAACAGTAATGTTTGGGTGAGAGTGATCGGACCGCGAGGGAAGGACACGGGACGTCTATTCCTAGAACTCGCCCAGAAGGATAAGTTTATGCCTGGGTCTGTAGAAACCTTTTCTCTGGAGGCAATCGATGTAGGGGATGTCAAGAAGCTGGAGGTAAGTCTTTTGTGATTCTAAATCAGTAGGAATGTCAGGAAATAAAATCATAAATCATTGGCTCCCAGGAGGAGGACTATTTTTGACATTTGTTTTTTCAATTTCAGATTTCTGATTTTTTCTTGGGTTCTAACCCAACATCTATGCTGAGGGGTTGGGTGTAGGGGTTGTGGGAAGAGGGTAACTCTAATTTTTTTGTCCGTTTGTCTGTCCCAGCTGAGATGCTCTCCATAGATTTTTAGTTAGGCCTACAGATAATGAGTAACAAATTAGTATAGATTCCTAAAAACATACTTCAGATGAAGTTCAAATTTCAGTTTGTTATTGCCTTTTTTAACAGAGTTATGGCCCTTTGAACTAGCAGATAGCAGAAATGAATTCAGTATCTGATGCTTGCTTTTTCAATTCAATATATAGAAGTTTTCAGTCTTGTTTCATTCCTGTTTAAATTCTAAGTGAAAAAATTATATTTCTTTATACCTGGTAACAGATCGGCCATGATGGTGAAGCTCCAGGAACCGGCTGGTTTGTTCGGGAGGTCAGCGTGGATGTGCCAACCAAGGGGAAGCATTATCTGTTCCAGTGTAAACAGTGGCTTGCCCGTGACAAGTTTGATGGCAAAACAATCAGGATTTTCACTCTGGATGATGGTGTTAGTACCGTCACTTCCTACAGACCGAGTAAGTGTCTTCAATATTACAATAATAGCTGTAGAGACCCATTTTGTGACCTTCATATCGGAGGTACATTGTACATAGCTTGATGACTTTAGGACAATTCTTGGTCACATCTTTATTGATTTGCTATAACAAGGGGATTGCTGGAGCACACTTATTACTGTCTGTTGTTGTTTCCGACATCAAGTTGTTACAGGTACACCATACCCCTGCCATCAGCCCATTACACAGATTTTATGTACAAATCGGTCTATAGCAGGAAACACCTGACAATGTCCAAGGATTTTAATTATATAAACTAGCAGTCTACTATAGATAATTTGGATTTGTCATCTGATGTTTGACCTTGTGCATTCTAATTTATGACCTTTACATTACCGGTAGTTCTGCACTCACGATGAGATGATCTAGCTGACCTGTGACCTTGTGCATTAATTCTTTATTAATTATGATATGACCTGACCTCTGACCATGTACATTGATTCTACACTAAATATGAGATGCTTTGACCTCTGAACTTTGACCTTGTTTTACAGTGGTACAATACGAGTGCGAGGTAACAACTGGTGACATCACAGAGGCAGGCACGGACACCCAGATCACACTCACTGTATTTGGTGCCAAGGGTACCTCTGCCCCCGTCCTCCTGGAGAAGATTGGAGACAGATTTGAACGAGGTCACAGTGACCTCATTAAGGTAATCCTATAGCACTTTTGTTATAGAGCACAGTAATTTTATTCCTCCTTAGATTTAATTGATAAATACAAGTACATGTATCAATTTCATTACAAAAAATTACTTTCAAAACTTTTCAATTTTTTTGATCCCGAAACAGGAATAGGTACTAATAATATTTTTCTATAAAAAAAGTCTGATCAAACTGGAAAATTTACAGTAAACTAAGTGTACAAGCATAACATGGCTAGCACTTTCTGACAAACAGACATCAATCAACTGTCTCGGTTTAACCATTCACAGATGGAGATAGAAGATGTAGCTCCAATTAAGAAGATTAGAATACAGACCAATGGCAAAGGCAGCAGACCTGATTGGTACCTAGAAAAGGTGAGAGGTCGTCAAGGTCAGATGTGTAAGGTCAAATGAATATTGACTGTTTTAATATCTACACTCAGTAATGGTGTCATATTTCATGCATGTATTTAAAGCACACTTAAAAATACGTTCTGTAGCTTAGATTTAAGTATTACTTGTATAAAGATTAGTTAGAAGTAGGAATTAATATTTCATAATTAATGAAATTAACTAAAATAAGTGACAGGTGTCAGAGTTAATTAAATAGATCCACTGCAGTCTATAGAGGTTGCGATAGCTTACTCGGTTAGAGCCCGACCAGGCAATCTCAGATGAAGATCCACGGTGGTTAAACGTAGTCTCAGGAAACTGAGAAACGGGCCGGCCTGGGCTGTTGTGGTTATGTCCTTGGCAAGACACTTTACCTTAATTACTCTGAATGACATGCGACGGGCCTTCAATATGATGTTCAGTGAGGTAGTCACCAGCTACTACAAGGAGACCCAGCCTCTAAATGACACTGGCTTTCCACAGGGGATAAAACAAGAAAACAAACAAGCACTTTATGTCCTCTGTGCAATGAATATTAAAATCATATCACAAAAAAAAATTGGCTTTAATGGAGCACGATACCTCCACATTACAGAACATTTGCTGTATACAGCCAAATTCCTACGTGATGAAATTTTGACACATTAGAAATTGTTATGTAATACAGTCGAACCTGTCTATAAAGGACACCTAAGGGACAAGACAAAAGTGTCCTTTATAGAGAGGTGTCCTTTATATAGAGGTTCAACGAGTTATGTCCCTTATAAACGAAGAAACAAACTAAAGTCTGTTTATAGTACACTATATGTCTCCTGATTTATTATATTTAAACACTTAAACAAATGAATAAAAGACAAAAAAATAAAGATAAATGCTTAATTTTCAATCATTCATCCGACACAAAAATTGAAGTTGATATTTCTAATAATTTATATTAAGCCTATAGTTTCAAAACAAATCTTCACAATATCATACTATACTGAATATCTATTCAGACAAATACTCAACATAGTCAAAAGTGTAAAGGTAATTCTTATCAGTGTAAAACAATTTTTGTTAATCCTCAATATTTTGGAAAATAAATATGTTTGAAATATCTTTTCTATTACAACATTAACTCTTTATAAATGAAAGTGAATTTTCCTCTGATGATTATAATCCCTAAGCATTTATTTTGAGACATATTTTCTGAAATCCATGTAGGGATTTAATTTAATAAATACCGTTTTCTGGTTCAGTCAATTAGACAGTATAGTGTATACAAAGACACTCGGAACTCTTCAGCTGTTCTTAGGGCGAATTTGTTCTCCTAAAACCAGTTTTAGTTTCGAACCGGTTCTGTAAACTTTCCATTTGTTGAGTAAACCAGTTTCAAACCACATTTAAACTGAAACCGGTTCATTCATTTGTTTCTGATAAACCTAAACTAGTTTATTAAACCATTCAAACCACCACCGGTTGTGGTTTGGAAGGTTTCGTTTCTGAAAACAAGATGGCGAATGTTGTCAACACACATGCAGAATGTGCTCTTGAAGTGCGCTACGTGCTCCAAACTTGCCAGCTATGGCTTGTAGTGTCATTTGACTGGACAAATAAAATATATATTATAAATATTAATAATTGTTTTCCCATTGGTATGACAGTTTTCCCTTGTGTTTGAAAGAAAGTCTGCTAGAACTGCATGCGTTTCCCTGTCATTGCATTGTGGAAGTATGTCTTCAACATAATTTGGGATTCGGGGGATTTTTGTGCGTTCAGGAGGTATTAACGTTTCAAATACTGCTCTGAAGCTTTTTCTCCCAAAGACACCATATTGAAAACTAGAATTTCGCATTTGTTTCTCAAGAGCAAACCAGTTTTAGTTTACAAACCGTTTTGAAAACCAGGTTTAAACCATAAACCCAAACCTAAACCAGTTTATTTGCAACAAATTTGCCCTTAATATGTTACGTAGTCATATTCAGAGGAGTTCCGAGTGTGAGAAAATGGCGGCTGACAACCATGTGCCTGCCTTGTCAGATTTGCATACAGTTGATTTTGTAAGTAAAACAATTATGACAGACATCACTATTGCTTTGTCCCTCTTTTGTTGGTCTTGATAATGATTTTATTACCCCCTGACCATTCTTGTTGTCTAGGCTATGGTTGAATGGCTATAAGCTTCGCTGTCACCGGTGGGGTTGAGTAAACAAACACCTCTGCCGATGGCGATCGGTCACTCTCTTGTAATTACTGCCCATTGTTACAGCAACTTACAGGTAACAGGACAATTAGTGACTGATGAAGTGGCTTCCTAAGTTAGCATTGCTGCCAGGGGAGTTGAGTAATTAAGGCTTTGCTTGTTATTTAGAAACGTTTTACACACAAATATCAACACGGCTATGGTTTCACGTGTCCGTTATACAGATTTTTTAACAACTTTACGGACAAAAAATAAGTGTCCGCTGTCCGCATTAGGAAGGTGTCCGCTATATACATGATATTTATATAGTGATTTTCATTGGGGATTCCTGGAAATGTCCGTTATGGACAGGTGTCCGCTATATAAGGCTGTCCGCTATTACAAGTTTGACTGTATAGCTAATTTCTTCTGTTCTGCAATATTGATGTAGATATTTTTAAAATTTGGTTTTGAATTTTAGCTGACACTACGCAGTTATGAGACTGACGCCCTTTCCGTGTTTGAAGTCAATGATTGGTTCGGGAAGAAGAAGGGCACATTGATGCGTGACATCGCTGCAAAGGAGAGAGGAAAGTTTGTCATCAAAGGTCAGTAACAATTGTCTATTATAATAATAAGTCTATAAATAGAAGAGATTGGTAATTCACATCCTAGGATTATAAGGATTGTCAAATACATGTAGCTATATATAATAAGAAGAGTTCCAATGATATTTTTAAAATGATAAGCACGAGCTACAATCCATCCATTAGAGAAAGACCCATTGTCTTTATATAAAAACAGGTTTTATTTACCGACAGGGAAGATATATATAAATAAGATTAATTGAGTCGTGATATTCAGGTATTCTTTATAGGCAGGTATTGAAATATGCAGGAATTCTTTATAAACAGGCATTGCATGTGTATGGAGGAATTCTGTAAAGACAGGTTATGATGTGTAATTTACCAGGTAGGGTATACATTAGACGGTTTTTATAGAGAGGTATTCCTTATAGACAGGTTATGTGGTAGTATAATTTAGGGTATACATTAGACGGTTTTTATAGAGAGGTATTCTTTATAGGCAGGTAGTGTTTCAAAGGTGAACAACAGGTTTATCGATAGAAGTATACTAATATATAAAACTGTTTAAGGTTTTCAATATTTAATCAAAAACTACAACATGAATGTACGAGGCTGGAGTTCAAATCACATTTTTTCCTGTTCTGATTTTAGAAACATCCTACAGGATTTCTGTTAAGACTTCTGATGTTAGCGGAGCTGGTACGGATGCCAAGGTGTTCATCACGTTGTTTGGCGCCAATGGAGATACGGGTGAAATTCATCTAGCTAAATCAGAAACCTACAAAGATCCGTTTGAGAATAACCAGATTGATGTGTTTACAATTCAGAAGATCCTCAGTGTTGGGGAGCTCTCCAAGTGCCGAGTCTGGCATGATAACTCAGGTATGTCTGATTTCCTGATCATCAAGTCTCTCTAGAGATGTGTATTGTATAAACATTTGTTGATTGCTTGCGGTGTAAATAGTGTGTGGATTTAATTTGTATGTATCCTCAGTATATTATGGACTTTTATGGTCACAGAATTCTCCCCAATAGAAATGATTGGCAATTTAAATTAAAGGATAGGATCTTACCAGTTCAAAATTATTGGTTCCCCATGTACTTTATAGATATACAAAATGTATAAGGATTAAATATGGCCCATTTAACCGTAAGATTTCCCTGTCCATGAAATACCAATCTGGATGAAGATCTATATATAGTAGCAGCTACATGTGTGCTAGAATTTACTCTGAATACATACATATATATACATTGTAGAATATTCAAATGTACTCGAACCAATTGTTTGTCATGAAGATAAACAGATATGTCTTTCATCTCGAAAAGATTGATATCAAATGCCATATGTCAAAATTGTTATCAAGCTATCTAATATTTCTGTGTAATGTTTTAAAGTTGAGTAAACTTCACCAATAAAGCTAGTTTGCCCATAGTGACATTTTCTCACGAGAAGGAAGAGAGATGGTGCCATGGGAAATCCTTCATGAGCAAGGACACTCAGCTAAATGTGAAATTGAATTGTGAAAATGTGAAATCGAATTGTGAAAATGTGAAATTGAATTGTCTGTGAATCCTTATAGCCTGTGATGTTGACAATATCTGTATATCCACAGGGTTTGGGGCAGCGTGGCATCTGGCGTATATTGAGGTCGAGGACCTCAGTAATAAGAAAGTCTACACTTTCCACTGTGACAACTGGCTGTCCAAGAAGGATGGTGACAAACAGATATTACGGGAGCTGACGTGTGGTACCATCGCCAAACCTGCCACCGGCGCCAAGGAAACTACCAGTATGTTAACTTTCCATGTCGGAGATCTTTTCATTATGCCTATGCCACAGGGTAGTCAGAAGCATAAATGCTACCAGTATTCTTTGTCTATCTGTCCGGTAATCAAACTTTGCAGAGTTTGGCTATTCATTGATATTGGATGTTGATATTTTTGAATGAAAATTCTTTTTGGATCAAAAATCTCTGCGGTGCGGTCATACCAGGTATCAGAAAATTAACTCATTGTTGGCATTTGTGTCATAATTTAAATTTTGATTGAATTTTGGTTCAATATTGTGTTAAAAAACACCATTTCATCAAGAGAGCACTGGCATACAAGTTTCTCAAACATTATTTCCTAAAGTTTTAATCTGCTAGTTTACCTTAAAGAATTTTAAATGGCAAGTTTACCTCAAGGTGGATTTGATATGTTTATCATTGCCTCCCTGAACACCTAATCACTGAGATATATCACTAATCTTTACAGCTTATGAACTTGAGGTGAAGACTTCTGATAAAAAAGAGGCAGGAACTATCCATCATGGCTGGGTCATATTAGAGGGCAGCAAAGAAAGCGTCAAGTACAAACTGGAAAACAGTGCACGCAACAAAATTCTCCGCAGGTAAGTCCAGTTGTCCATACGCTGCTAATTTTAGTACTCAGCAGTGTAATTGGGAATTGTAATAACCTGTAATTTATCTTTAAAAAATCAGAAATAAAAATTAATCAAATGCTTGATTTATTGTTGTCAGGGGCAACACAGACTATTTCCAAGTTCCATCCCGACCCCTCGGGAAGCTGAAACGTGTGGTAGTGGGCGCCACCGAGCGTGAGGACCACCCTCTACAGGATATGGAGGGTCATGAAGCCATGTGGTTCTGTTACGAAATCAGCGCCACTGACACCACTACTGGTAACAAGTAAGTTTTACAAGAGTATAGATCCACAAGGTTTTACTGTCAGAAAGTGTCCTGGATTGTCAGGGTACAGATTATAGAGGTTCACTGTCAGAAAGTGTCCTGGATTGTCAGGGTACAGATTATAGAGGTTCACTGTCAGAAAGTGTCCTGGATTGTCAGGGTACAGATTATAGAGGTTTCACTGTCAGAAAGTGTCCTGGATTGTCAGGGTACAGATTATAGAGGTTCACTGTCAGAAAGTGTCCTGGATTGTCAGGGTACAGATTATAGAGGTTTCACTGTCAGAAAGTGACCTGAAATGTCACAGTGCAGATTACAGAAGTTCTACTGTCAGAAAGTGTCCTGGATTGTCAGGGTACAGTATATTACTCGGGTTCAGCTATCAGAATATATTTTTTTCAGATATTCTGCTTTAAGAAATGAAGTGAAATGAATATATAATACTGCAATATCTTGTTTCCATAGATACCTGTTTCCCTGCAAGAAATGGATTCAGATATCTGACAGACTTTATTCCAAGAAATACAGGGAAGTTTTGGAGGTCAAATCTGTAGAGGAATCCCAGGTTTCTGTAGTACGAAGTAAGTTTATAAAAACATCACAGTCTATAAACAGGACCATACATAACTCACAACTCCTATGTCAGTCTATGTACCCAGTAACCTAAAGAAAAATGTATGTTTATGTTACCATGGTGGGGGCGATCCTTGATACTCCATTGGTTACCTTCACTTTCACTTTCACTTTCACTCTGAAATTGAAAGCTCAGTCACCACTGTCTTGTGGATAAAAAGACTTGCTTGATCATCTCGACATAGCCATAACATTCCATCGACTGGCATTGAACTTGTTTGTCACTCCTCAGTAATTTTCAAAAGATATTTTGAAGGGTTTCATTGAAAACCTGACCTGTTTCTATGCTGAAACATTTCCTTTGAAAATTACTGAGGAATGACAACCAAGTTCTAAACCAGTAATAATATAAAATCAGCCTTCAATTTTGTCCTGACCATATCCCAGGTGAGGGGAGCAGAGAGCTGAGAAGGAAAGTGAATGTAACCCCTAGAATATCAAAGATTGGCTTTATAGTGCATGATAACTTGATTGTTAGGGCATCAGAGAATTACCGCAGCCTCCTGTAAAGATTTGAGATGTATGGTCCTGTGATTCTCAGGAAGTTGGGATTACAGACCATCCTGGGTTGTCCCAGTTATGTCCTTGGACAAGACACTTTACCCTATTTGCCCTAGATGGCAATGGCATGCAACATGCCTCCAGTATATTCTTCAGTGAGGTAGCCATCAGCTACTACAAGGAGTTGATGCCTCTAAATGAAGGGCAATAAACCCAACAAACAAATAGACAAATTCAAGAATACTTTATCAAGTTGTGTATTTGTTTAACTGTTTAAATGTTATGTTGGTTTTAGTCAGAATAATTTGGCCACTTGAATATAGAACATTGAATCGAATTATTGAGTTTGACGCTTCTGGAAGGTGTAATGAATTTTAATTTCAAATTTGCTTCAGATTTAGCCCCAATTAAGTACGAGATCATCGTATTCACTGGAGACGTATTTGGGGCGGGAACCAATGCCAATGTCTCCATCACCATATTTGGCTCAAACGGTGACAGCGGTAAACGAGCACTTCAACAGAGCTTCAGGGATCTGTTCGAACGCAACCAGGTCGACAAATTCCAGATGGAAATACTTGACTTAGGTGAGATATTCCTGTACAATGTACAGTATTTTTCTTGTAGTTTTAAGTTTTTTGAAGATTGTTCAGATTAAATGAGATTGTGGTTAAAACATAAAGTACATCTTTGCTGAAGAATTGTGGACGATTACCTCCACTTGTCACGGTTCATTGGATATTTGGATAATTCTATTGACTAAGTATATCCTAGAATTGAGAACATATTACTTATATAGGAACTGTTTAGGATCACATTGTTAACACATAGAAGATGGTTACATGACTAAAGTTACACGACTTAGGTGACCATTAGGGCCCATGTGACATTTTAAAATTATCATTTTACAATGTTGTTTGTTCTTAATTTTTCTAGATTTTTTTCTTTTGATCTTCTGTTTTACTAAAGTTTAAAAACAAGGAAGGTGACATTTTTTTATTCATTTCATTTTCTATGTATCCATTTATCATTGTTTTTTTCTCTCCTCTAAAGCGGCAAAAAATATATCCTTTTGAAATGAGTAAGCTGTGTTGGTGTCAATCTGGTAAACCATTTCATGGTAAAACAATTTTTTCATTTCAGGAGAGTTACACAAAGTTCGGATAGAGCATGACAATAGTGGTTTCCGTCCGGCCTGGTTCCTTGACAGAATCGAGATAGTCAACCTCGGCACAAATAACAACAGTGTTTTCCCATGCAACAACTGGCTGGACAAAAACAAGGGAGATAAATCTATCTGTCGTGATCTCCTAGCCAGGGAATGAGAATTCCAAGACTACAAGATTAGGATTTTATAAAGAATTATTAAATTATAGATTTTTTTTTATTAGTGCTAATATTAATGATACTCTGTGATAAACAAATATAGTTGGTGTCAAAGCTAGATAAAGCAAATACCAAAGACGTTTTAATCTCAGAGGAAAATTACTTTTCCTTTTGTTTTATCAAATAGCTAAACGACATGACCTTGGTATCTGTGTTAAAGTGTTATGCCTCTAATACTTATGAATATTTACAAAAGATTGTAATAATGTTAATTTTTTATATTCAATACAAACATTCCGTGGAAGTAATCAAAACTATACATATGGGCCTGGTTGTTCAAACCTATAATTCGTGGGAAGCTTTGTCAACTTATTGAGTCAAAATTTAATTTTCAAATCAGTATAATTTAGATTTATTTAAAATTTTGAAAATACCTGTGTGTATTTTGCCTAAAGATATGGAAACTGAATCATACATTCAAATTTAATTCCAAATTTTGATATTTTTGAGAAAATTTCACATCAAGTTTTTATTAAAATAGGCATAAAGTTGACCTAGGTTTGAACTTCCGGGCCATGGAGGACTAGCAATCTAGTGGTTTGTTTACCAATGTAGTAGAAATGGTAGTGGTGTATTTTTATATAAATGAAATTATATATGAGCTAACGAACTTACCTCACATTGAATCGAAAATAATTTATGTATGTCATTTATTTAATTACACTCATGTTTGGTAATTTATTTGACTCTTTTTGTGATAGAAACTTCAATGAAATCCTTAATGGCTGCCAATGATAACTATGATTTATTCTATTAGTCATGATGCTTAATGATTTTAATGTCAGTCATCCTAGATTTTATTATAAGCATTTCTGTGATTTCAATTCCTTAAGCTTACTTGATTAGTTGAAATAAGTAAGTAAACAAAACCTATATAGCATAACTTATTTCATGTATTGTTTTCATTAAATTCATGTTCATATACTCAAATCAACATCCCTGTGGCCTTTTGAACCAAGTTTCCAGGTGAAAAAAATCAGGTATTTTCCAATTATGAATATTATTTTGTTTTATTGTCTCTCTCAAGCCATGATTTTTATCTTCCATTTGTGGATTAATATAGGAATGAGGTAGGTCCTGGGCAGATATGACTAGAGCCAAGAGCAAAACCAAATATGATATGCCTCAGGGACAGAACTGTGCTGCCTTATCCGACATTCTAGCTTTAACTCTGATTGTCTCCCCTTTTCCAGCTAGGACTTGTCTCCCTTTGATGACTAACTGTCTCTCCTTGTATCCATAGCTATGACCTTGCTCCCAGACAAGGGTAATTGTGATGTCACTGTCCTAAAATGTGATTGTCTCCCTTTGATAACTGATTGTACTCTTAGTTATATAACCGTGCTCTAGTTAGTGGTTATGGTAATGCTAGCTGTTCTCATAATAAATTGTGATTGTCTCCCTTTGGTGATTGTTTCCCCTTTTACTCTTAACTATGACCTTGCATTTTATAGATAGATTTTCTTCAACATTCCGTCCTTGGGTAGAATACTTTTGTTAAGTAATATCATGATTTGATTTTTTACATATCTGTATCATATTTTTGCTTTTTGATATTAAATATTATTTCATAGTCGTAATCTACTTTTTAACATTTTTTCTAGAAATAATAAATTTTCCATTTATAACTGTTGTTTTCTAATGTACAATCAACAAACTTATAGTAACCCAGTGATATATCTATAAATTTGTACATTTTGCTTAGGAATCATTTTATGATAATTTAATATCTTTAAGACTATAAAAAGTACTCTAATTCCTTATTTCTGCAGCATCCAGTTGTCATGTGGGAGTTTCCTTTTTTCACTATATACTAGTATGTAAAACAAGAATTGATTAAAGGGTTCAATATTTATATAATTATAACTGTTGAACTTATATATAAGTTGTGAGGTTAAATTGATATTTAAAATGAAACGTCTTGTGTATTATTTAATATATAATCCATTATTTTTGTATAATATGTATATAGATTTATAAGTATGTTTGTATAAGCTTTGTATATAAAAATGAATTACTACTAGAAATCATGTTCAATGTATAGTTTACATTTCCTAGTCCAATAAATTAAAATTGATCTTGTTTTCCTGCAATATGTGACACCATATTACTACATAGTACCATGAATGTACATGAACTACTATCATTGTATGGCTGAGGATTTATAGATCTATAATAAGTCTGAGGTATGACCTTGGTATTGCGAGGTACGACCTTGGTATCGCGAGGTACAACCTTGGTATCGCGAGGTACGACCTTGGTATCACGAGGTACGACCTTGGTATCGTGAGGTACCACCTTGGTATTGCGAGGTACGACCTTGGTATCGTGAGGTACCACCTTGGTATTGCGAGGTACGACCTTGGTATTGTGACATCTTAAAATTAAAATGAAGTATCAAAAGCAACTGCCTTTCATATTCATGTACATGTACATTGTGCCTTTTCTGTTCACATGTGCTGTAACCCCTTCTCCCTCCACCTACACCTACCCCCTACTCCTACCCTACCCCCACCCCTCAACCCCTTAAGGTGTTAACACCAATTGGAATTTGTATTTCATCAAATTAAATCTGTCTCTTATCAAATGTACATGCTTTTAAAATTGGTATCCTCATCATTAAAATGATCATCCATGGTATTGCACTTAATGTCTTAAATTCACATGAATATTAATTTTTATTATATTTATATCATTTCATTTATAACGTACAATTACGTTGTTTTTTTTCGTAAACTTGCATACAAAATTATAATCCTAGGCAAATATGCCTTGGTTGGTTGGTTTAAGACATAGGTTTAAAGAATCAGATTAACTAGTTGTAAGATCATCCATAAGTAACAATTCATAGACAATAGAACACAGACATTTAGTTATTTCCCTATAACAAACATGTACATTAGCAGCTAGAAATGATAAAACACATCCCTGTTTTAATGATACGATTTCTATTTTTACCTGACATACCAGGGTACATGTACAAAAAAAAAACCTTCACAACCTAAAAAAATCTTATACTTCTCATCAGGATTACTGCCTAAGAGTTTGAAGGTCACTGTTTCTAGAAATAGATCTTTTAACTGTAAAAGTAAAATATCAGTTTCCATTCAAAAATCCAGTTCCTTTTGGCTGATCAAATTCCTATGGAACTGTTTTTAAAGTTCAAGGTCACTGTAGATAGATCAATAACTTCATTTCTCCTGGTTAAATCAAAATTTAACACAGTGCTACCTTATGGGAAATGCTTTTTAAGATTATTTTCCATCATGAGCTTATGAAGCTAATTGGCCTCATTGAATTCAGTGGAATACTTAGTTTTGTATATAATGTAGGATTGTGTTTGCATACATTGTATGTGACCAAACTCTTTGATGCTTTTTATGTGCCAACAGCCTTAAAACGAGATGCTAGGATATATTTAAAATCTATTGCTGTGAATTTCAAACCAGAATTGTAATCACTTTGATTAAAAGTGAAAACTTATTTTCAGACTCGCCTCTATACCAGATATGAAGTTATATAATTATTATATGTATCTTAACTCAATTTTCTGTGCCATGTTAAATTTTTATATCAATCATCAAACTCACGAAAAATCTGTTACCATTTAATTAATATTTCAACGTATGAATGGATTAAGAAGTTGAATACATTGAACCATACTCTTGTTGTTTACTTTAGAATATCTTAATCCTTTATGACGAGGCATTATGCTGTTCAAAAAGAAAACACGTTATCCCTATATAGATCATGTTCATATTTCATTTCGAAATTTCATACTTTTGGACTAGCATTGCTAAATTCGAGCTCTATGCTGTAACATTCAATATTTATATCAATATTTATGTAAACAATGTTATTGTATCTATGTATTTTAATTGTAAACATCATTAAGAACTCTGAACCCTAGCTATAGCATAACTATTTTAGCATCCTTAACAATAGCGTAATATATGTCATTTTACGATTGTATATTGTATTATAAATAATACTGTGCATTGTATTATAAATTATATTATACATTGTATTACATTATAAGATTTAATTATATTATACATTGTATTATATAACATTATACATTGTATTACATTATAAGATTTAATTGTATTATACATTATTGTAGATATGGTTCATGTACCATTGGGTTGTATATATTGTTTACGCATTATTTTTAGACTATGTTGTGGAAGGTCTATTGCAGTGTTATGTACTTTGTCGACACGTCTCTGACGTCATGTCAAAACTGCTGATTAATAAAACCAGTCTAGATAGAATACTCAATAGCTTGTCTTCATTCTTATTTTACCCTGACAACGGGCCTGTTTCCAAAATGGCCCCTTCTCTGATTCAAATTTCCTGTTGGTGGTGCATTGCCCATGCCGTTGTGGTCACAAATCTATAAAGTATAAAGATTTAGGTCACTTGGTTTGTTTTTTATGGCTCCTCAAAGTTGTACCTTTCAGAAGCTGTCTAAGTGTTGATAAAATGTGCATGTTATGTAAAATATTAATGAAAATCTAATCAAATGATGGTCACCGTAAAGAATACATTCATGGCATGATTGTGACAAAAAAATCATGTTTCCATCGCGCCATTTGGCTGTATTATGGAAGAAACAATCTCAAAAATGCCATTTTCGATGATAACATTTTAGACACAAAAACTGTGTTTTTTAGAGAATACACCCTTTTATGGGCGTTGGATGCAAACCAATTTTTATCCTATTAAACAGTACGTAATATGCTATTGATGAGAGGAGGAAAAATCATCAACATGTAAGTGGTGGAACATTTTCAAATCTTGGGTTGAATTAGCCTATGGTTGAATTGCCGATTTTCGACTTTCTTTAGATAATTAACAAAAACACGAGAGTATTTGCTCGGTATGTTGAGAATATGTACACAGATATGAAAAAAAGTGAGAGAAACACTTTTTCATAAAAAAAATCCAAGATGGCTACTTCACAAGTCCCCGTGGTTGAAGACATTGGCTGACAAATAGACAGAACAACAAACAAAACGTGTTCCTTATGGTTTTGGTTGGTTTTCGCATTTACGGGAGTGTTCATAGCTACGGGCGATTGTATAATACCTATATTTATAAGTTTGGTTAGTCACATGGTAACGGGGATCTTTCATATCGAGCCCCAAACATACTTTCGACATATGCACTCCGTTGTCGCATGGAAAACTATTTCAAGTTTTGTCGGAATTTCTTCACCTGTGGTTGTAATGGTCGAGGGTTTTCCAGCGCCCTGTAATACCCAAGGTAGTACAAGATACTGGAGATGTGCGCACACATTCCCATCGTTCTCTCTCCAACTGGGCACTGGCAGTAGTAGTCCTTTATTGGGGCTTCATCATCGGGTGAAACGGTGAACCGTATCCAAACGTTATATTTCGTTTGGATTTTGTGTCGAGAATGTATTTGACATCGAAGAAGGTCTGGGGAGTGCTGGTAAAGCCACACCTCATAGTCTCCGTCATCACTTAAATGTTCGGCGATGTAACCAGGAGCCAGAGATATCTGATACGTTCCACTCGTAATGGTTCTCAAGTAATCGAGATCGAGACGGGGAAACAGTACGGAAGATGCATCAATCTTGACAAACTCGGACCTTGCCCGTCTAGATAGATCCGGATCTGTCTTGACTCTCTGAGCTAAACCATTCGGTGTTGTCAAACGGTCCTTCATACGTTCAGCCATTAGCCTATCTTTGGCATCTCTCTCTGGAGATCTCTGGTAGATCGGTCCTCTAATACCATTCAGACAGGCTGTGACGGTTCGAAGGAAAGCCTCGATGACATTGATAAAGCTGTTAGACACCAATTGCGTTCGGAAGAACGTCCAGTGTTTCAGACGACCATGATAGGATTCCACAATCCACCTCGATTTGGTGATAGTTCTGTCAAGATTTGCTTGGACGTCAGAATGTTGACTTTGACCGGGTTTCAGGTATGACGGCATGCTAGCATTGAGGCCAGAGGCTTCGAGAACTGGTAGGACATCTCTAAAACCTCAGTCAACGACAACATTGTCATCTGGTTGTAGCCAAGTAACTAGCTTTTTTTGTAATTGTAGCATCATTTTCGCTGCCAGTGAATGGTCCTACTGTGTCCAGAATGTAGCCATCTGGTAAGGCGATGCTCATGAATTTGAGATAGTTTCTCTTCTTCTGGCCACAGTAGGACATTCTCTGGAGCTTGTGGTTGGAGCTTTTCTGGATATAAATATAGGTGCCATCTAATATGGCAGAGGCTTTATCTCCAAAAAATGCTTCTGAAAAGACAGTATTGTGCCCGAGCAACTGTTCTCTTGTCAAGTGATCCGGACCTAGAAATTAAACGCAGACTGGTTCTGTGAAAGGACGTGCGACACCTCTAGGAGGTCATTAATGATTTCGGACGATTTTGATGGTAACCGAGATTCCAAGGGACCTCTACCATCAAGGACAACCTCTGTAGACGGATCTAAGTCGTTACCAATAAGGTGAATGGAGCAGACGCGGGATGAGGTGGGACACCACAGTTTGTGTGAATAGATCAGGTGATGTCTTGCACGTTTTGGTAAGACTGATGATTTTGTTCCATTTATTGCAACGGTAACAAGACAGAGACGGCATTTTTTGTGTGAAGATGATCCATTCAAAAGATCATGAAGGGTCAGCAACGGCAGGATATGGGACGGGGAGTCGTCTTCTTCCTCTATTTCCTGGTTCTGCTCGGGTTCAGGTTCAGGCTGATTTTTGTTCCGAAGATACTTCATGTAGCACTTCTGGCAAATAAGTGCTTGTTCCTTTGCTGACATCAATCCTTGTTGCACCAGCGTATCTAGTAGCCATTTATATTGTGGACTATTTACATTGCGTGTACTTCTGTTCTTATTGCCACTACGTTTCTTGAAGTATAGTTGACAGCCTTCTCCAACACATTTACCCTCCATCTTGAAACAATAACGATTGGTTTATGAAGCGTCGATAAAGTAACAAAATAGCAAGCCACCGATGATTGCTGTAAACAGCTAATACTTAGTAGTTTGGTACAATTATGCGAAAATGTGTGATAAATAACGAACAACTAATTACACAAAATAACAAGACAATATAATAAATCACATTCAATACCTCCAAGAAGCGCAGAATTGATTGATTACTTAGAACAAAATAAAGTATTTCATATGGATAATCTATCTATTCGATGTGGCGTGGTCGGCAGGCACAAAGAAAGTGAGACAAGTCAGGGTCCCAACCCTGACAGAGCCACAACACTTTGGAGATGGGACAATAAAACAAGGAAAGTGAGACAAGAATAGCTAGCGTCGAGTCAATGATTCCGTAAACGTATAGACAAAGACAAGAAGATACGGATAAATGTACAAGGCCACACGATCAGAAAATTCAAAAGAGGACAACTTGAGATAGAACAGTATCCATGTATCAGGGTGTCCTCAGTGTAAATCTTTATATCGATACTGTTTATTTAGTCGTTAGATATCATAAAACTGTCATGAAAATATCCGCTCTGATATTCAATATAACATTTTGTATATAATAAGCTATATAATAGGGTTTCAGACAAGGTTGTTACTCATTTCCCCTTTTCTTTCAATTTACAACCACATTCAGGCGGCGATATGAGAACGTTCCACCACATGGAATTAGCTGATTTTTGGTACACATATGAAACAAGTAAAGCTCTATCCGATTTTGTGATGGAAATTTGCATCCAAAACTATATAACGGGAGAAAATTGCAATTTTATGGCATTTTTCTTCATAATTGTGTCTCTGCAAGTGCATTTTCATCCGACAAAATTTTTGTTTTATGTTTTATGAATAAACACGATGTTTTGGAAATATTTATCAAAAGAAATTTATACTATGTTGCGAATTACAATTTCGAGATAACCTTCTTTTATTTACGACCTTATGTCTTTGATGCTCAAAATGACAACTTTATAAAAATACATTTTCACTGACATTATGAAATCTGGGTGTCGGAAAGGTGTAAAATTATTCTTCGGAAAAGAAAAAAACTGTAGTTGAGCTAGATAAGAAATTATACGGGGGCAGGCTCCTATGGAGAATTAACATTACTGGAAACAGGCCCTTTGGGCTATGCATAGTACTGCTTGGACTTTTGGGGTGTAGTAACTCAACTAAATAAGTTCGGATATTATATTTTCTTTAACGAAGTTTGCGGTATGGTAATTCCTGATTTCTAAGGTAGTATAATTCATTAAAGTAATGTGATTGATGCAGCAAAGTCTGGAGCATGAAAATCAATTAAGTTAACGTTTAGGAAATTACAAATGTAGGATATTTCCAATTTTCCTCCGATAAAGAACGCTAATGATAATTTTCGCCACGTCCCCAATGCCACTTTATAACAAGAGCTGTTGGAGTACAGCATAGCTCGTCTTGCAAATGTTTGTCAATAAATAATTAAATCATATTAATTGGTATGGTTTCGCAAATTGCATTAATAATATTTATATTGTTTACTTGATGAGGTTGTGTATTGTGTATTCATGCAATTTTCAAAACCATACCAATTTATATATATATGAAAATTATTTATTGACAAACATTCGGGAAACAAGCTATGCTGTTGTAGATTGAATAAATATATTAAATAATTGCTTTTGGACCTATTTCTTCAATTTTTTGATAACATATTATCCTAGAGTTGTCTCCCTTGAAAAATGTGGAACGTATAAATTGTCTAATGTGAGCATTTTCACATTCGTTTTTCTCGAAGGGATAGCGTAACTTCAGAGGGACTTTTTTTTAAAAAACAAATATCAGCACCCTAGTACAATTATAAAGTGATAGTTTTCAACACTTGCACAAAAATTTGAAAAATCTGTTGTTTTTTTTTCCAAAAAATAATCTTTCAGTTTAACTCCGGCAAGGGATAGTTTAACCCCCACAGGGACCCTAATACCATGTATTACAAACTTAACCCAAAAAATTTCAAAAGTCCAAATATTAAAAAACACAACAACAAAAAAACAGATTTAAAAGGAAAAAATCCTTAGGGATAGTCTTACTCCAGAGGGAGTCGGGACTCTTGCTAATTATCAGCACCTTAGTACAATTATAAAGTGATGCATTAATACCTTTCAACACTTGCACCAAAAATTTGAAAAATCTGGTTTTTAAGCAAACAAATCTTTTAGTTTAACTCCGGCAGGAGATAGTTTACCTCCAGAGGGACTCTATTGCCAATTATCAGCATCCTAATACAATTATAAAGTGATGTCTTAAAACCTTTCAACACTTGACAAATCTGGTTTTTAACAAAAAAATATTTTAGTTTAACTCTGTCAGGGAATAGTTTAACCCCCACAGGGACCATATTACCATAAATTACTATGCCTTTCAACACTTGCACCAAAAACTTAACATTTGAAAAAACCAACGCCGACGCCGGAGTGACAACATGAGCTCTCCCTCTTCTTCGAAGAGACGAGCTAAAAACTGCTCTTCCAAGACAGCACTCTGCCATAGTCTCCACCATGGACAACATCTACTGTCAGTTCGTCTAATGATGGATGTATCAGCTGTCGTCTTTAAGCAGCGTATGTGCTATTCAAGGGCAGAGTACATCTATACGGTATACCTGCCGAAGAAGCATTCTTGGGACCAGTCCTACTTGAGGGACCAAGGATAACGAAAACAATGGTAGACGAACGGTCGTCGGTGACAGAACCGTTGAACGAGGTTCTGTACGGATCTGTGCTGAGACCAACAAAATGAACGTCTGTCGCAGACAAAATCTTACCTGTTAACAATTCTGAACGTCTGTTACAAACACAATCTTACCTGTTAACAATTCTGAACGTCTGTTACAGACAAAATCTTACCTGTAAACAATCTTACCTGTTAACAATTCTGTCTTACCTGTTAACAATTCTGAACGTCTGTTACAGACAAAATCTTACCTGTTAACAATTCTGAACGTCTGTTACAGACAAAATCTTACCTGTTAACAATTCTGAACGTCTGTCGCAGACAAAATCTTACCTGTTAACGATTCTGTCTTACCTGTTAACAATTCTGAACGTCTGTTACAGACAAAATCTTACCTGTTAACAATTCTGAACGTCTGTTACAGACAAAATCTTACCTGTAAACAATCTTACCTGTTAACAATTCTGTCTTACCTGTTAACAATTCTGAACGTCTGTTACAGACAAAATCTTACCTGTTAACAATTCTGAACGTCTGTTACAGACAAAATCTTACCTGTTAACAATTCTGAACGTCTGTCGCAGACAAAATCTTACCTGTTAACGATTCTGAACGTCTGTTACAGACAAAATCTTACCTGTTAACAATTCTGAACGTCTGTTACAGACAAAATCTTACCTGTTAACAATTCTGAACGTCTGTCGCAGACAAAATCTTACCTGTTAACAATTCTGTCTTACCTGTTAACAATTCTGAACGTCTGTTACAGACAAAATCTTACCTGTTAACAATTCTGAACGTCTGTCGCAGACAAAATCTTACCTGTTAACAATTCTGTCTTACCTGTTAACAATTCTGAACGTCTGTTTCAGACAAAATCTTACCTGTTAACAATTCTGAACGTCTGTTACAGACAAAATCTTACCTGTTAACAATTCTGAACGTCTGTTACAGACAAAATCTTACCTGTTAACAATTCTGAACGTCTGTCGCAGACAAAATCTTACCTGTTAACGATTCTGTCTTACCTGTTAACAATTCTGAACGTCTGTTACAGACAAAATCTTACCTGTTAACAATTCTGAACGTCTGTCGCAGACAAAATCTTACCTGTTAACAATTCTGTCTTACCTGTTAACAATTCTGAACGTCTGTTACCTGTTAACAATTCGGAACATCTGACGCAGACAAAATCCTACCTGTGGAACTGTTTGGGACACCTGTTCACACTTAAGAAATACATAAGTGTATCACCCGCCACACTGGACACATTTTCCTATCTGTCGCACACAAAATCTTACTTGTGGAACATTCTGGGACATCATTCAAGGACAAATTCGTAATTGTGAAACTATGTGGGGCATCATTCGCGGACAAAATCGTAATTGTGAAACAATTCCTGATGTCCGTCGTAGACAAGGGCCGTTTTCGTTTTTGCGGTCCAAACGGTTAGACCACTTAGACCGTTTATGAAATAAAGACGGAACTGGTGATTTTATATTGTTTTCAGACGAGCCTTGACAAAGACTTCCAAGGCCTGTTTCCATAGCCCGTTCCAAGACATTTGCAGGTCCGTCAATATTTATGTTTGAAATATTACATTTAATAAACGAACAGGCCCCAAATCTTCCTTTTGAAGCAACTTCAGCAGCACAATTCCCGATTTAGGGATATCTACTACAGCCTTTTGTTAATGGACTTAAGTGAATCCAGGTGTTATAAAATACTGTCGATAACTCCATAACATAACTGTGTTTGCTGAAAATAAGTGACGATTGTATTATCATTGAAACTTAAAACGGGTATAGCATGCCAAGTTAATATGAATAATATCAATATAATTTGTCAAAACACTGCTCCATGGATAAATGCTATATCACCCCTGAAGTGAGGTTTCCGTTGAGTGGAGCCGGGGGTTTCGATTTCGAAGTGGCGTTGAGCGCTCACGGGTTGACCGAGTGTATTTTGGGAATATTTGGTCACTCACCTGATAACAGGCTCAATAGTTTAGAAGCTTACTCTGGGCAAGTTTAGTTTTCATAAATTGTTGTCGACCACCTTATTGTAGACCATGTTTTTCCTCATTATGACTATTTTGTTCTCCGTTGTTGTTTAATTATGAATAGTATACTTTGAAAATTCAATGTGAAGCAGAGTTTTTTGTGAGGCAAAGTGTTTCTACGCTTTTTACATTTCATGTTCCCAAATCACTTTGAATATTGAAATTACGCCTATATCAGGTAACTTAATTGGTTTCGGTTATACTAGAAAAGCTAAAAGAAAGACAAATAGTTTGTGACTATCAAAACCAAAGTTGTCGGAGTCCTCTGTCGTACCAAATTACTCATATTCAGAAATTACGAATATCACAGTCACTCCAGTTAAACATTGACACCAAAATGGCTACGTATGTATACCTCCCTCCCTAACATCCAGTCTCTGATTCTCTTCAATCCATACCTATTGAACTTCATTTGGAAACTCCGCCATCACTCTCGTGTATGAATGTTAGTGAAGATAAATGTCAAATAATAATGCCGCGAGAAACAACAAGACCTGCTAGACAAGGTCCTAGAATAACTAGGCGAAATTAATCTTCAGGGAGAGAGTCTATTGTTTCTTGAACTTGCAGAAAACAATACTGTAAATTCTCCATTGGTACCATGTCACTCTTATTGTTGGGGATTAATTTTTCACTAAAAGTACATCAGAAATACATTATTCATTCATCGCTAAACGACTTATGAAAACTGGCTGTCTTCTGTACCATGTTGGAGCCCCAAAAATCCAAAATATCAGAAAACGGCAATTTTACAACTGACTTGCAATTACCTATACAGTTTATACTCATCATCAGTACCCAATGAAACCCTGTCATCTGTTCTGAAATCGCCAGTCTACAAATGAAAGATGATTTATGCTTTGAGTTGATGGAAAAGGGGTTACGGCTGGAGTTGATTCCAAAGGAGGGGATGAGGACATGTTGAAGAGCACAGGCCGGATATTAGTGTGGGAGGATGTACGTTGCCATTTCGGTGTCGATGTTTTTACTGGCTTGACTGTGGTCATGTTTAAAAGGTCTTTTTATTCTTCTTAATATGAGTAGTTTAGTTAAAAAAATTGATCTGACACCTGTATTGCTTTGGTCATGGTCGCCAAGTATTTCACCCATCTAGTATCCGAGTATCTAAAATCAAACTATTATTAATATACTTGATTAAGTAATTTCAATATGCAAAGTAATTTGCCAACATGAAATACGAAAAAGAGTAGAAATGCCATGCCTAACAAAGATAGAAACCCTCTGCTTTACATAGGATTTTCAAAATAGCATGCCTGTCATAGTTAAATTAGAATTTCATTTAACATATATTTACATTCAGTATGCTTGAAAGCTTTGGCGAAAATTGTATTCATTTTTCATAACATTAGCCTCATCACAGTGTGTAGTGATTCCGAGGACCGCGTTACTATTCTCGTGTTCTTTTAATCATGGAATATATCCAGAAGCAGCCAATGTTGTTATGACCTAATGAATGTTGAAAAAATAAATTTCATTCCTTAATAACTACTGAATGTTATGAAGAATACAATATACATGTACTTTTTCAGTGTTTATGATATCCACAATGAAATGAATTCATGATCTACATTCACGTCGTCGACAAAATTCGTGAACATTTAACTTGTCAAGAAGTAAGCTCCTAATTATAATCTGTTTCGTCGTGTAAGTGATACGTTCATAACACCACCCGACAACCCGGGAGCACAATTGTATGGCATATTAACGTTGGTTAAGAAAATAATAACAAATTTTACTCACCGTGCCACTGTATTTTCCGCTTCGGAATCGAAACCCTTGGCCCCACTCAACAGAAACCCTCGTTAGGGGTTTAACAAGATGCGTATGCGTCAAACTTGTGGTATTTGGTAAGGTATCGGTATATTATAAGCGTTCTGATAATTATAACCTCCCGTTACAAGTCTTTTTTCAGCAAGCCATGCTTCAAAACAATTCCCTATCACACAGCATTTCTTTAGTTTGCGTTAAGTTATTCAGTATCTACAATCCATTTCTTGTCCACATCGACTGTTCTCCAGATGATTCGCACCCAAGAACGCTGTGCTCTCGTCTAACAGTATCAGGTATGTAAACAATAACCTATCACCATGTTTATTAATTTCACCACAACGACTATCGTTACTAGTACTGACAATGTGAAGGTTTTTACAATTATTTCCTTTTTTATCTGAAGATTTTCGTCATAAATTTCACCAGTAATTACCGAAACCACACAGAAAACAAATACACAGTTGTATTTGGCTGGCTTAGGACTCGTTATAATTTAATTTCAGAAAAAAAAATTATTATTCAAGGGGGGGGGGGATTTATATGTCGGTATACAATGTAACACGGAAATGAGACGACTAATTTTAATGAGATTTATCAACATGTCTGCATTGCTCGTTAGCACATGAAATCACGCCTGCATGCATGCTTTTGTGTTCTAGGAAAATAGTGATAGAATAAATTGGATCTAGTCTCCTGTTACAATTATGTTATTAACATATCTGCCGCACAAAGAGATGAAATCAATACGGTTTTCAAAACTAAATATGTATCATACGATCCACATCACCTCTTCAGATGTGTTGATAGTTTATTAGATTTTTTTTTACAGAGCTATCAAAACGTTTTTTTGATAATTGATATTTCATTTCGGATGACATGCTCGTGCAACATTGCCTCTGACGTCACAATCAGTTCGACAAATCAGAACATCATCGCTGTGATGAGGTTAAAACCAATTAATGAGATATGATAGGATAACAGATTTTCTAAAACAAATTGTTCTTTTCTAATTATCAAGAATGTTCCTCTTGCCTTGCTCCATAGTGCGTCTTTTGTAGGATAGAACCATCTAATCTTTATCAAGATACAAATTTAACTCAAAACTTAACACCGTAACCCCCAGACACCATCAATAGCTGTTGGAGGAGTCGCACGATATCGGGGCACATTTATAAATTGAAGCATTTTCAATTTACATAGGACGATAACCAGCCATGGTCTTCTAGGGAAGTAACCTGTTTTTGTTGTGATGTGACATTCTGACAAAAAGAATTATTTACCAAGTCTACAATTTATGGTTACTTTTTCATTGAGGTACTTTGTATATAATCCTCTCTCACAGGAGACACAACACCATGTTCAGAATTCAAAATGAGTTCAGTCAAAATGAAAAGAATGCCTCAGCGCTTGCTTCTAAACTTGGAGCTGTCGGGATAGCAGGCGGTTTCGGTACAACCCATGAACGCCATATTGCTTAACATCTCTAGTCGGTAGATAACATCAGAGATAATCCGAACATCTATCCGGAAAAATCCCGTAAAAGGCGAGTCGAGATCGGCGACGATGTAGCAAAGCATGACGATGGAGAAGAGAGTGAGCATGCTCATCACTAGTTCCATCCGGTACGAGTAAGCTTTGATCATGAGGACTCCAAACAACGAAAAGAATCCAAGTGTTACCAGGAATGCCCATCTGCAACATAGATAAAGGGAAATTAGCCATACATTACACAAGAGGACAACTAAACCTGCTTTTTCCATTAGTAAAACTGTGTAAAACAAGGAAGCAAAACCAAACAAAAACAAAACAAAAAACCCATAACAATACCTTTTAAGAACTACAATATTAATTCAAGAAAAGCATTATTTCAATGATAAAACGACGTTTAGCCAGGCTTCTATATCCACGCAACATTTGTGGAGATAGGAAGTTTCATTTGTAGATACATTTCCCGTTCAAAGGAGATGAATGAAAGGAAATTGTAACAACCTACACCAGAAAAAAACTGATAAAGACAAAAAATCGATTTTCCCAAGAAAAATACAAAAGACTAGAACAGATTCCAAGGAAGTGCAATTTCTTATAGAACATATTCAACAACACCATCTAGAGGTTAAATATCCAGTAACCAGTCAATATCATTAGTGATACATTGTCCTGTTAATTGGATACAGTTACAGTTAATAATATTTAGATCTTAACCAACAGGGAGAACAAAGGGGGCGATGTTTTTACTCTAAGAGATAAATTAAAGGTAGTCATTCAGTCTCCAAGGTTTGCCGTAACCTTTATGCCACGTTTTAAACATCCAAAATAGCAGCACGGCTGAGATGTTCTTTTTAAATCAAAAACTGAAAATCATGAAATTCATTTAATTATGGGATGTTATTGGATATTGCATCTTTGAATCCAGATTTTGGCCTTACTTACGACTTCTTTTGAATGTTTTGGTCGCCCGTAATGATCAACACTACAGAACCTAAATATCACTGACGATTCCTAGAAGGCATAAACAGCTGTATGATGCCATGTAAATTCATATCCGGCGTTACTCGTTTAGTTAGATCTCAATTTGTATAGAATGATGTCAACATCTTGTGTGCCTTATGTACAATCTTTGGTATTTCATCGTTTCACTAAAATGTGTTTACAAAGGAACAGTTCTTAAGCATATATAATCTAAATGAATGCTTAGTTCAGGAGTTTACATTGGATTCATGGCGCAAAGCTGAAGAAAAACGGCAAAGATTCCAAAAAAAAAATCTACAATAAACTAGGCTATCTTAAATGGTAGAACATGACTGACACGTAGAAGTGGTCAGATGAGACTCACTGATTTTAGGACAAAACGTAATAAGTTTCTGAATATCAAATGCACTGTAAAAATCAAATTACTTAAGCCAGTGTATCTTTGAGTGAAGAATGCCGAGTTGATCCGAACAGATACTGTTTAGGGCCATGATGTACTCCATGATTCTCTGACTCATTACTACATCAACATGGTGATGTGGGTTATTCGACAGCATGTGTAGATGGTCGATGATGTTCCAAATTTCAACTGAAATAAGATGAAATGATGTTTCAATGATAAAATTTTCAAGTCTGGAATATAATAATTTTTAACATTTAGTCATATATCAGTCATATCAGATTTCTTATACGAGTTTTTGTGCCTACAACTAATGAAAGCAACGCCGAAATGTACAGAAAAATGACGTTTCGTACACAAATACCGTCTGCCTTTGCGGTAATTAGTTATACTTCGGGTCGAATTGAGAATTTTATGGTATAATACTTGAAGCACTTTGGTTTCCCTTGAGAGTAAAACTACTGTATTAATTTAAAGATGATAACTGTTACTATTTGGGAAAAACTCATATTTCCCATTAAGTTTCATTTTGGCGACATACACTTTATTCAAACGAAGGAATGTCCCTTTAATTAAGCCTACAGAATTTTACCTTTGATATTCTCCTGTGGACGGTGTCTATATTTTGCCATGTCGCCCTTCTGAACCTGAAGAATCATGTACAGCGCCTCAGCTTTCAGTGCCCGATACATACTAACCTTGACCGCAGGTGACCGTAGTTTAAGTTTACTTGTCAATGTGGCCGCCTGGTCAAGGTAGCTAATTTCGGTTGTCATTTTCTCCAATATATCACATTGTTTGTTGATAGCTTGCTGGAAGGCGAATCCGAAAGAAATTGCGTAAACCAATCCAGCTGGGGTGAGAAAACAGGCAACGCACTGATTGATGTTTGGCAGATCGGGGTAGTCTTCAATCGACCAGAAAAAATCTATAATTTCGTAATAACCCATCATAAACACTGGTCCTATTACCATAGTAGAGAACGCTGGAAAGCAGATACGGATAATCTCGCCCGGTTGGACGTGGAACGACCTGAGATTATCTAAAACCTCCCTGTCAAACTCTCCTAGAAAACTCTGTATAGTTTTCCTTTCTGTTATTGACAAATCGTCTAAAGCTACTCGTGTGGTATGGTTGATGATAGAGACACCAGCGTCTGTAACAACCGCCATTTCCCATCGTTCCGCAGTCACACGTGACTTCCGGCGATTTCCGGCGTTCACATGAAACGATGCGCAGATAAGCATCAGTGCAAGGGCTGAAAGTACATACAGAAATATATTAATACATAAAATAGACATGGAATTGTATAGATTAAAGAGGCTTGCCCGCAGAGAGATCAGAAAAATTGGCTAATAGAAAAAGATTGTTTACACATGACAGATTGGTGGAATTGTTGAGTTTTTCATTTTATTTTCCTTATAAAACGCTGAAAAGTGATATTAAAACCTCATTTTTTAAATATTATTTATTTAATCGCAACCCGCAATAAGTCTAATTTGATTGACACATCAAAGAAACAAGCACGTGCACAGTGCCGCACAGTGATAACTTCAAAGGCAGCGGCGATTTACAAAGAAGATTTGCCGTTATATTCCATACATTTCCCTCTCAGGTTGAGTTTTAAAACATCTTTTAAATACATATTCTGTAATTGTTTTCAAGAAATAAAGTCGGAAAGCCTCTAATTTTGTCACATAGAAACGTGTACTGAAGTTTATTTAGTGATCGGAGATGTGCCGTTTACCGGTCCGTCTGCGGGTAAGCCTCTTTAAGATAAACTATACTAAACAAGAAATATCTTTAAAAAAGATAAACGGCATAGTTTTAATGCTGGTGGTTATAATGTAAAACTACTGGTGAAATAAATTAACGAACTACGATGTAATTAATAAATGCGCAGTTTCAGCACGGATAGCAAAATTATATCAGTTTGAATCATTTTTGGTGATAATAAGACTGCAAATGTGTCATTTGAATAGATGCATCCACTTATTCAGCTTGCATTCAATTTAAAAGGGACATCACGGTAAAAACGTTGCAATTTTCACTGAATGTACGCGTTTTGTTCCTTTCCAGTTATGTTTCTGTGCTGTTCCAATGTTCACAGTCAATCCCTATGTCCAGCTTGACCACTCGATTTAGTTGGGAATCCCCCTCTTTTAGCGCGGAATTTATTTTTAGATCATTACGTGACTGTTTTGAAATCGTGGCAACACAAACACACGATAGTTTACAAGGCGATATCTATATTCCATCTGGGTTAGTTGGATAACGATATCATACACAGTGGTTTAAATGTTAAATAACACGTTCTGTAAATATTATTTATGTGTAAATAAGTGTAAACACTGTTCATATAGTATAGTGACAGTAGCGATGTACTGGTACAGACTGTATTTGTGTAAATATTACCGAGATTATCATGACCTACTATCAAACAATCAAGCAGAATACGAGCGGCGTCCGTATTACTGCTGTTTTCATGTTTGAACTGTTACAATCTATTGTTTAATTCTAGGATTGTGTTTGACCCATTTTCCTATTATTCTCTTCATTGCGGAAGATGTTATAGTTTTCAACCGCAGTCGATTCATATTGGAAGCCATTTTTGTTTTCGTATATGTCACAACATTTGCATATTCAGAGTGATAACCTTTTAATAATTGATGTTTTTATGTATATACATCATCAAATTCGAATGGTCATTGTTCAGAAGGTTATTTTTTTTAAAGATATACCCAATAATATGATAAAAAATACAAAATAGATATTGGTTTACCGTGAGGTCCCTTTAACTTTGTTTCGTTTTTAACTGTATATCTTCATTTTGCATTGACCGCTACATTGACCAATCACATACTTCATCTTGACCAGAACGCCACCTGTCGCGTCATATCCGGGGCCAAAAGAAAATTAGACGGCTATGCCGAAAAAAGGTAACACGCACGATAATTTCTTGACATTTCCATAAGTATTGTCAGCCATATTTTTACTACTTCTTCCGGGGAAAAATAACAGAGGAATGCCGACGGGAACATTTAATTATCTTGCTAAATATGCAACTAGCGGGTAAATTGTTACTATATTATACATTGGATGTTTATTAGCCTGTAGTGCCCTTGAATTCAAGTTAGCAAGGTATATTCAATCGACATGGTGAATACTGTTTGTTATTCAAGGACAACATATACATCAAGCAGAAGTTGAAAGCCATGGTCTTAAATAGTACCATGTTCCGATAAGCGCTCTTCGATGAAATTTTACCTGGTACTCGTATAAAAAGATATATATATATATATATATATTAGCTAAGAGAAGTGCTTGTTCCCACGGATATGCCGGAAGAGCATGTTGAAACAAAACTCCGCTTAGATATTGTCAGCCAGAAATTGAACAATTTCATTTTCGGTATATAATTGACCTTGGCATCACGAAAAGTATCGTGACTCCAGCATAGTTATATACATCATTGTATACATACCTAGTGTCTGCATTGTCGTTCGCCTTTGTTGGAAAAGAAAGATTTAACAATACCTTCCCGGTGTTTTTGAATGGGGAGGATAGTTTGTGGAGTGTATCAAATTGTTTGTTACATTAGACTTTTTCGTGAGAGGATGGTCAAGATTCTCTACAATTGTTTGCCCATCATTCTCTGCCATTCTACATTCAATTTTTGACGAGCTCTTTCTTTTTCAAGAAAGACATATTTTTCAAAAAAGACATCTTTTTCAAAAAAGACATTTTTTTCAAGAAAGACAAAGGGCGTTACACGTACATGGGGGTGAACTGCAGAGTACCTAATAGTACTGTAGGCATACAACGCTCTAAGCTGAAATAATTCAAAGATAAAATCATGACAAATATAGAATTTCTTAACGATAGCACAATTGTTGAGTTTGGTAAGATAATCCAACGGACTGCTAGCATACCAAACTGTGTCCTACTCAAAAACGACTACTGTAACCTCTCTTGGACGACCTTGTTTTTGTTTCCATACGAGACCAATTTTGAAAAGGTGATCAGACCAGGTAACTGAGACCTTGTAAAGTTCTTCAATTTTTCCTGTAGGTATATTGCAATCTCATTAAAATTAGACTTGTAATTTCCGCTCCTCTACGATATTCTACAACACACTGCAATACTAAAAACAAGTCTAATTTTAATAGACTGTGGTATATTGATGAAGAATGACACGTTGTGTCAATATATACATGTACTACAATACCTGCTTTGATAAATGTTGATATAATCAGTCTAGCAGTGTTGGTATGACAAAAGCTAAGAAGTCGTTCAGCAGTAGGGCACAGTTTATCACGATGGGAATGCCAAAAGTCCTAAAACCCAACAAAGGTGTTGTCGTCAAGAAGTTCAGTCATTCTCATAATTGCGACAACTAATTCTTCGTGTTTCGGGAAAATGTGGATAGTATACAAGGCGGGCTTTCTAAATTGCCTAAATAAATCTTTGTTCCTTTTGTATTCAAAAAGAAATAATCCTTTCCATAAAGGTAATACTATTAGATATACCTTCATTTTTTATCATTTGAACTTTTTTTTAATCGCATGTTGTATTAAAGTTTTAGAAATATGCCCAATAAACTGTATTACAATCTGAATCACATGTATTATGATAGACATTGGTAAACCATTGATCACAAAGGTAAGCAGTATCACACACCAGCCACATGCAAACGTAGGCACGATTAAAATGCAAATATTAATATTACAAGCTTACCATCAATGTGTATACAAAATATAATACATTAACTTGATTATCATTACATGTATATATAAAGAGTTAAGTATGAAAATGTCCTTATTTGTCTAATAGTGTAATGAAGCGTTATTTATCAACATTAATTAAGATAATTACTTACACAAGATGGCGGCTGCTAGGACAGTGTAACAGGGAACGAAAATCTCCATTATTGTAGGAACACTCCGCTTGTTTACTGCGGTGCTGGTAGAATTTATAGCGTCCAGGGGAGGGACAGTGGTCAAGAGTATTTCGACAAGAACGGACATGGCTCCTGTGGTCATCCCTCCGATATTTAGTGACATTCTTCTCGATTACATCTCATACGTACGCTTACAGTCCTCGGTGTGTTAAAATACGTCAGATGGAATAAAGATCGAAAACAAAATAAAATCATCATTGATTCTATCAAAGGACAAAATATGGGTCCATTGGTCTTGCACTAAAGTAGACTGTTTTTTCTTTTTCTTTTTTAAATATAATAGTTTGTATAATAATTCAATCAATATACATCGCCTATTATATTTATTTCTATTCTGAAATGTTATTGTTTCCACAAGGAAGTCTTCATAGATGTTCGTTCAATAATTGCTTTTTCCATAATCTATCCCACCTTTAAATGGCGGTGAAATCGAAAGCCCACAATCCTGCTCTGCTCTTCCATTGTCCGTATATGTTTTCCATCGAGAATAGATGATGTCCCTGAGTTTACACAGCGTTCCAGACCGGAGTGTTAACTTGAATATATATCAATTGAATTCAAAGTATCGCCATTACAACCTACTGCCAAACGTACTTCAACAGCGATCCATGGGGACGGAGAAAAGAGCTGTTTACCTGTGAAATTCATACACGAGTATCTCTCATGATTCTGCAATAATCAATCGAAACTCAGGTACAGATCATACTCATTCGTATGCAGCAGTGTTTATTAAAGTTGTTTTTCACGTCATTACGAACTCGTTGGTATCGATAACGGATAAAATCAATGGTTTGCCTCGGTGCAGAAACTAGTTACACTGACAATGCATATAGGTCCTAAGCGGGTGACTGCAGTCGCCACGTCGACCAAGCACGTTACAACGTTCCGCGACACTAGCCTGCACGCGCAGAACCTCCTACTACTAGTCGTCGTTATGGGGGAGCCGATAGTTTTTGTAACAACGTTGGTCATTGTAATCAGTACTTACACCAAATTATCTGATCAGTCAGTGATATGGAACTATGGTCATTTCCATCGCATTACCGTCGATGACCGTAATTAAATTAGCTGTGTGTTTTGACAAAACAATCAATGTGCCATCTCGAACGATGGGAAATCAATGACTTTCTCCGCTATAAGATCTGTTGATTTTTTAACTGGCGTATGACACGTGCTGTGTAAACCAAGTAAACTCCAATTTTCAATTCTATATAAAACGTACTAGCCTTGAAGTGGGCGTAACAAATCTATACTGTAAACTTTAGATATTCCTCCAGAACATAAACACCCGCCTAGTATTTCTAAAGAGCGTTGTTTACATTTATCCTGATATGGAAATACCAAAGGCATTATTGTACGTTTTAGGGTCTCGCCGACAGAACACCGAGATCCATCCGTGAGACGAGATCTACCTCTAGAAGTTTTCAGCGTTAAGACCATCTCTTGGGAAAACGTCTTTTGACAATCATATCTTCGAATATGTATCAGCAACGATATAACAAACCACCAAAGGGGAAAAAAAGTTCAATTAAATAATTCAATATACATTTGATCTAATAATTTCATTTACAATGGCATCATTGGATCACGTTTAGCCTCTTATGTCTGTTAACGTTGAAGCAAGTTATATATAGTCAGACGAAGTACTGCGCTAAATCGAAGACGCCTTTTTTGTGGCGAGCAGTTCAGGAAAAGGCCAGGAATATTGCTGTATTAGAAAGCAAGCAGGTTTTTCTGAAACTGTATTTTAAAGATTTAAAAATGAACCGCCTCGACACCATTCGTTCAGACTGTTTTCCACTGTGGGATCCATTTTTTACTTGCCACATGCACAATAAAATGCTATAAATCAAATCATTCGCGCCGGCTATCGGATAAAGTGCGCCGGCTATCGGATAAAGTGCGCTGGCTATAAGATAAAGTGCCAAGACGTAAAATGCAACAACCGGAATGGAAGAAATTCTCTGTTTCATAATACTCTTGGATGTACATGTATACAATGGCAGGACGTAACGAAGATGGTTTATATTTTTGTCGCGGCTGGGGGGACAGTACCCAAAGCCTTCCTCAAATGAGCGAATGCTCAACTAAAGGCCAAAAGAGTGGCATTGTCAAAGGTAACATTAGGAAGAAGAAAGTTGTTCAGAAAAAAAAAGAGAAAAGATAAGATCCCAAATTTATTCGCCTCTTACGATCATGCAATAGGGGCAGCGGGTACAATTCTTACGTCCACCTGCAGGGCAGTTGCTTATACAGCGACAGAAAACAGACATATCAAGCCAAACACTTGCAAGCGATCGAAATTCTGACGGCAGTGACAATGTCAACCGCAGTCATGCTTGACACAATTTTTTTTTACAAACAGTTAATCTTTTTGCCTGATCCAAAAAGGAGATATGAAAGATAGCTATTCTCAAAGAAATAATAATGTGCCCAACCTTCAACCAAACAAACCACAGTTACACCTCGATGTCAACTGGCAGATGGTATCTACAATGGCACCAGCAAGATCTACCTAGCTCCAAAGAGGTGAATGGACACTTCCATGGAGTAAACACGATTTCAACGATTGGCCAATACACTTCACCACAATATGTGATAGCGTCTTCTTCACTGAAGAAGGAATGTTGTTGACAGATCAACTCTCCTTTAGGAAAGAGAACCATACCACGGTTCAAACAAGTGAAGAGTTTGAAGAAACCGGGTACTCCGGCTTTCCTCCACCTCCAAAACCTGGCACGTCCTTAAATGACCCTGGTTGTTAATAGGACGTTAAACAAAAACAAACCATACCAAACAAACCAAGGAATAAACCAACCAGGAGGATTGATATGGGCGATTTTGAAATCTACTGTCGAGTGTTATGTCTCTCAAAAATTCTTCAATAGTAAATAACAACAACAGCTTGGGAACGTCGGGGAACCATTGAAAGCTGTAGAGAAAAGATCTCACGGAGGACAACGCCAATGTATTCATGTAGTGTTTGCGACATAAATACATCAAGTTATCTCAGAGATACATCTGGATGATGTCGGGAAACAAAGAATGCTGGGAAATAGACAACATCTCCAAGCTCTCAGTAAAAGGGTGAATGTTCTAGCACACGAAATAAGAAACAAATAGACAAACAACCAAGCAATCAAACAAAACAATAAATCGATAGAAAATATAAAGATGCAAACAAATCTTAACTCTAACTCAGAACAGATAAAACAAGGGAAAATGAAAACAAATTAAAGATTTCCATAGAGACCTTTAGAAAAGTAACAGGAGAATAAGACCACTTGCTTCGGAAGGATAAGCGTCATTCGCCATGCTAATCCAGGTCATGTTCAGTTCATGCGAATCCAGGACATGTTCAGGACATGGCGTGTCCACAAAATAGATAAAACAAGGGAAAATGAAAACAAATTAAAGATTTCCATAGAGACCTTTAGAAAAGTAACAGGAGAATAAGACCACGTATTTCGGAAGGATAAGCGTCATTCGCCATGCGAATCCAGGTCATGTTCAGGTCTCATGTTCAGGACATGCGAATCCAGGTCATGTTCAGGACATGGCGTGTCCACAAAACGAGGAACTGTGTGTTTATGACACCGGACCAACAGGGCACATAAATGGGCCGAGCAAGTCTGACTCAATATCTCAAAGGAAAAACATATTTCTCAACGAAATCATAACATTAACCATAAAACTGTCCCATGGTCTTCATCAACCTGCGTCTCTCGAAACAACGTGTTGTTCTTTATTCCGTCAGAAATCGAAATATGTCACGAGAATTATGATATGGAATCAATTACGACATGTAAACACCTTAGGTAGAGGAAACAGGAATGTTACTGTCTAGAAATGGAAAGTTGAATAATCACTCTGATTAACAGCTTAGTTGTAAGCTGTCAATGCTGGTAAAATTGTAAGTAATGATGGAGGTAAGTGGCTGATGCTGAAGACTATATTGTCCTTGATTTGAGGATATTCATGGTATATATCCGATCGATATTGGGTAGTCAGCTATAACTACCAATCGGGTAGGGATTTCAAAAACACGCTAAACAGGTTTAATTACATTATCTGGCTACTTGTTGATATCAATTTACAATAGATAACAATTAGAAAGTCGGTGTACACTACTATGTTTTAAAATATAGCAAATGAGGGCGATCCCCGGATTACTAGCGATAAAAAAATGGTAACTTTGGCATATATGGACATTGCATTAAGATGTGCGCATGTTAATACTAAATTATAAAACATTTTTCTTACTGAGCAAGTTACAACGTTGTATTATAAAACCAAAGCGTAAACACGAGAATTGTCCAGCTTTCATAATGAAAGCCATGTGTACTGACGTGATGCTTATCCGTAATGTACGTATGTATTCTATGTATGTGTAACAACATGTTTCCTTACGATAACGATCTTTAGGGATCTAGTTTGATGTAAATTTAATAAACCAATATACCGACAACAACGACGACGATCACAACAACAAAAAATATTTCCATACGATGACGATCTTGGTAGCTCTTTAAGGATCTAGTTTGATGGGAATTCAATAAACCAGTGGAACGTATAAGGTTTCTCACGACCGTAAGCTCTGTTGACTGCAATATCAATATCGTACGCGGTGACCTAATTAACTGGTGTAAGAAGTTACCACTGGGATCGCCGTGCACAGGGACCTGGGGCCCTATTAATTTTTAGTATTTTCTCGTGTGTATAGCACATTTTCATTCGGTAAAAATGTCAACCCTCTGTATTCATTGTAACAAATTCACATGTCCCGGGCTGTGCCGCCGTCCACTACACAAGACGCGAGATGTGCATATTATAATGCTCGCTCTACCATGCCGAAGAGAATCGTATTGTTCTGGCCATTTCAATGTAGTTATCTCTTTTGTTTTTCAAGCGTGACCTTCATAAATTCGTTAGGCTGTATTTCAGAGCACATAATTAATTAAATTTAAATCACTGCCTCCACTAGGGATCAAATCCGGGACCTTTTGACTTACAAGCCTTAAGCTCAAACGATCGAGCTAAAAACATGCACGATCAGATACGAAGACAGATTGATAAGTTGTGAGCCTCATATTGAAGGATTTGAATTTTGCCGGACATATTTTATTATTTTTTTCGTTTTCAACATAATCCCCTTCAGTATCTATACAATTTTGCCAGTGGTGTTTAAGGGCCTCAATGTCACTTTTATAGAACTCCTTTTCTTGGCTGTTCAGAAAGTCATTCACTGCATGTTAGGGTTAGGGTTAGGGTTTGGGTGCCTGAAATAGCTGTTTTCAGTTTTGGAAATAGATGAAAGTCTGGTGGAGCGAGATCAAATGAATAAGGCGGATGCATAATCAATTTAAAGCCACAACCGTGAATGACAGCATGGCAATGACAGACTATTTCACCCTAACCCTAACCGATTTTGTTCATTTTGCAAAAGCCGCTTGTCTTGTTTACTTTAGAGTGCTACCTCGTCGATATAAACTAACCAAATGAGACCAGTCCTTGGGTACACGGCCCTATATTCAGAGAATAGTAGGACTTCAAAATAACATCCTTGAGTACCTCCTTCAATAAAGGCTCACAATATATCAACCAACTCTCGTATAAGAACTTACAATTTTGTGTATATACATAATACATACCGGTATAACATCAAGTTTGGTGAATGACTATTGGGATGTCCCGGAAACACTCTTTTCGTTTATGGTAAGGAGAGTTTCATCTTGTACTTCAAGAGGAGTTCGACGCTCAGCAGTGACTGAAGTACCACTCTGGCCAAAGTATAGTATACAGTTATATTGTATATATGAGGGAAATAGCACTTTTATTGTCCCCCGACACATAATAAATATTTTCCGAGCCGCTCCAAAGAATTTCTATGCAACACTGACAGTGAGCTGCCATCTACTTGTGGGGAGCATGTGACTAACGAAGGAAGTCGCGTACCGCCACAAGATCATCGCATAACCCAAGATACATCACATAAGTCATTATGACTTAATTTGATGTCAACCAGTGATTACTGTAATAACTCTCCATTTTCTTTTGCTCAGGGGACATTGGAGTCTTTAATAAAAAGGCCAGCTGTACCCCGAGGCAGACTAGAGACAAAAATAGATCTCATGTTCCCTTTAAGTCTGTCCTCATCGCTCTGTATTGTGTCTCCTAAACACCCGTCCTCATATAACCCTGGTTCTTTGGGTCTCCTTTATAACCGTCCTCATATGACCCTGGCTGTTGGTGTCTCCTTGACACCCGTCCGTCTCCTTGACACTCATCCTATGACCCTGGCTGTTGGTGTCTCCTTGACACTCATCCTCATATGACCCTGGCTGTTGGTGTCTCCTTGACACTCATCCTCATATGACCTTGACTGTTGGTGTCTTCGTGACACCCGTCCTCATATAACCCTGGTCATTAGTGTCTCCTCGACCTCATATAACCCCGACTGTTGGATGCCACTTGACACCCGTCCTCGTATGACCCTGATCATTTGTGTCCACTTGACACCCGTCCTAACAACCCTGACTGTTGGATGCCTCTTGACACCCGTCCTCGTATGACCCTGGTCATTAGTGTCCACTTGACACCCGTCCTCATATGATCCCTGGCTGTTTGGTGTCTCCTCGACACCCGTCCCAACATAACCCCGACTGTTTGATGCCACTTGACACCCGTCCTCGTATGACCCTGGTCATTAGTGTCCACTCGACACCCGTCCTCGTATGACCCTGGTCATTAGTGTCTTCGTGACACCCGTCCTAATATGACCCCGACTGTTGGTGTCCACTTGACACCCGTCCTCGTATGACCCTGGCTGTTGGTGTCTTCTTGACACCCGTCCTCATATGACCTTGGGTGTTGTTAGGACGTTAAACACATACCAAGAGTTGTCACAGAGCAATTAGCATCGTTCCCAGAGTGGGATAAAAATCAGTTTTTTAAAAGGCCAAAGGGCACAATCAAGGTCAACAAATGTAGTACCAACATAAACCAATTTGAAAGCCATTGCTCATAAGGTGAACATACTATGGACATGGTTACAAGCTTTTTCAAAGTAGGTCAAAGGTCACAGTCAAAGTCAGCAGCCCGCAAATTTAGTTCCAATGGGAAGGTCATGTCACAAGCAGCACACGTGAACTGCCCAAGCTGTATGCTTATATGTACCGAGACAACACTGTTTTATAAAATCTTCAACCTAGCTGTCTGTGGAATTAAAAAAATTACCTCAGTAATTTGATTGTTCCAAGATGTATGCATATTAAATCAGTGCAAAAAAATATCGCTCTTATCGAGAACTAAGCCCATCAAATACATCAATTTCAGGGGTAACAATAGGATGACCAACTTATTTTCGTTGTGATGATTTACCTGGTACAAGGATCAGAGTTTCAACCTTCAATAAATATACTGAATGATTTCACAGAGTTGAAGCCAATACATACATACCACAGGGGCTTGGCACGATTTTCCAAATGATAGTCTATATATATATGTATATAGTATCAAGGGTAGTAACTACAAAGAGGGGAAAGACCAACGTATTTAAAAAAAAAATTGTCGTATTCTGCGGGTCAAAAATCTTAGTGACACATACATTACCTTAAAGAGAATGTTTTATCTTTCCAATGAGTGTTCGATGAACAAAATTGGCCAAGTATTATCCAAGTTATGACCTGACGAATTCGGAAATAAATGCTGAAATGGCTAGGTCGGAATCTCCCTGTCCGGTTGAATAGTCGCCTCGCCTCTAATGGGTACCTCAATAACCATTCAGAAATCGAAAAATCGACGCTTGCAGCGGTATACAGTAACCATAACTATGTCAATATAGGATGTCGGTTGGTTATGTTATCCGTCATGTGCCGTAGCCAATTCCATATTACATCACCGAGCTTACCGTCTTCAAAAAGAACGGCCATCTTTCCCTAACCTTTCGTGACTTTGTTTATGTCGTCACAGTGGTCGTACAGCCAAGAAGCGTTCCGAATCTTTGTCACAAACAGCGTCCAAGTTCACAGTATTTTCATTTTCTTTCGGGTTACTAATGAATGACTGCAAATTATGCCTGCATCTTGAACAGACATCTTTTATTGAAAACCAACTTATAACACCAAGACAATGAAGACTTCTGAGTTTTTTTATTGTGGTCTGTTGCCCATTTTCAGATAGTGTTACATGTTCACATAGTATGTGATTAGGTACTGGAGTTTTTTCATCCTTGTCACAACCTACACACAAGTCTAAACTTTTCACAATGCGCAGAATTGTCTTGAAGTTACTGACACTCCGATCAAATTTATCACTTATTCCGAGATTTGACAAGTCAATCGATTTCCCACGGACATTCAGCTGCCATTTCATGTTGGAAAAATTCAAGCAGATTTCTTTCATCAACATGTTGCCATTTGCAGAAATGTTTGTAGGCATCAAGATATTGGCCGATTCGTGAGTTCTCGATGAAAGAAAGCATGATTCATCTAGTTGAAGTTGCAAATTTTCAACAGTTATAAATTCTATGTTGTCATGAGAAAGACCACAGAATGATATTCCTTTAAACACATTTTTACGGTTGTTGGACCCACTTTTTCCTCCTGTCCTTATTCTGGAAAATTTAATGTCCGGAAAGAGTTTACACACAATTTTAGCAATACAAGTAATAGATAGTGATTTCACTGAATGTTTGTCACATTGCTTTTTGTACAATTCATATAATTGCTGCTTATCGACCATTCCATCTTCAGGCTCATCTGTATCATATTTCAGCTTGGAACACAACCTGAAAAATAAGACAAAACATGAAAACATTTGTCCCTTTTTTAAAAACTTAAATTTTAATTCTACCCAAAAAATTTGAAAAAACTAAATTTCACCATCCACCAAAGTGCAAATGAAGTTTCAGATCAGGTGTTAAAGTTTGGAGAAATGCAGATTGAAGTTATTAGGTGTTTCTTTCTCTTCAAAAAAACATCTATTGTATGATTTTCAATAGCTCTTAGGTTAAATTCAGAAATGCGTGGTCTGTCTGCAAAGAAACCTTATTATGATATCTCTTCAGAAGAGATATTTCTGTTATCAGATTACTAACAGAAATGAAAGAAAAGAGCGAAAATGGAGTGAAGATCAGTCTAACATTTAATCAACAAAGATCATTCATTGATCAGCACCAACATCACTATGGGATGTAAAATGTTGATATGATATTGTTTAAAAATTGTAGCTAATTAATGCCTTATTATATCAGAAAGAATCTGTCTGTGTTTCCTGTCTGATTACGATGCGTTATTTATTTACCGAAGTCCATGAAATATGGTTAAGATTGTTGCTTACCAAAAAAATATGTACCGGGTTGAAATGTCAAGGTCAAAGGTCAAGGTCTAAACATTTGGATAAAAGATTTAGATATGTATTTACATATTCATAAGATATCTTTTCAATTTCATTTTATTAAGTCTTTGTAAGGCAAAGTATATTGGAATAAAAAACAAAATAACGTTACCAATAGTCAATCTCATAAGGTCAAAGGTCATAACCGAAGAGAAAGTTAGTTGAGGCTCAATAGCTTGAATATGTTAGTTGGAACACTCACTTTTATTAATGGTACACTTATATTCAGATTTGAAGGTGCACAAATTGCGTAACCTGATATGATAAGTCAGTACTCTAATGAAATTTGCATTGATCCTTAATTTTTGCTTATTACAGGGGATGACCAAGTGTACAAGGCTGAGGATGATGGACAAACGAAAGGCATTAATGGAGAGAAAGAACTACATCTGAAAGTGGGGTGCCCAGTTATACTTCTTGTGAATCTAACAGATGATCTGGTAAATGGATTGAGTGGAATTGTGAAAAATCTTGGAAATGACTATGTGCATGTATACTTTCCATCCATCAGTAAGGAGTACAAAATAACCAAATTCACCTTTACAAAGTATTCTCCAACTGAAAAGAAAGACATAGGTACTCGCAAACAAGTTCCATTGAAGTTAAGCTTTGCCATGACTGTCCATAAGTCACAGGGCATGACAATGGATAGGGTTTCTGTAGACTGCAGAAATATGACTCAGTATGGACAAGTTGTCGTAGCCATAAGCAGGGCAAGGAATAAAAAGGGACTGCAGATATTGAATTTCCATCGGAAACTGATCAAGAAACCAAATGATGTTGTTGACTTGTTCTATCGCAAGGCTATGTTGCCATTGTGTGATGATCTGGAATGTTGTGTGAGAGCAGATGTACCATTAATAACACCAGAAACAGATGCTGCTGCTGGCGGTGAATGTGTTTCTCCAAATTTAGAGTCATCTCATGCTGTTGATGATGAGCAAGAGGATGACAGTGATGCTGATTTGATCACCGAGTTACAACATATAGAAGATAGTTTGTCAACAAAGCCAGCCAAGTTTCCATTACCTGACAATGTGGAGTGGTGCAATATCATATCTGCTCTTATCAAAGAGCCAGCAGAAACACAAGAACAAGTACAGGAAAATATTGCAGTAAATTTTCTTCAAGATAATATGACCAAAACTATATTGTTTATTCAAAGCATGTGGGATCAACTGTGTGATATCAGTGAACAACATCTGAAGTCTAGGAAAATGGAGAACAAAGATTTTACCAGATTTTATGCAGCATGCAACAAAGTATTCACCGGGGACATTTACTACCTGCGTGTTAATGAATTATTTGGACAGAACCCCAGTCCAGCACATTTCAATATTGTATTCAAGTTGTCATGTGCTATCAGAAAAGAGGTTGTACAAAGATTAACAAAACAAATAAGAGAGGATGCTTTGAAGGAGTCCAAGAAGGTGGGAAAGAATTTCGAAGAATCAGACGGAGGACGTGGAAAGATTAGATATCTAGCTGGATGGTGTATCGTTAAGTTAATGCAAAATCGCAAGAAGAAACTGGTTACTCATATGTACAACAAAACAGAACAGAACAATGTGGGGAAATGGGCAAAAGAACGAGAGGTTTTGAAAAGTCTGGCAGCATGTGAGGCAGACTTAGAAGAAATGTCCACAGACAAGGGATCCTTAGGTGAAATCTCAAGAAGGCAAAATGTTAGGAAAGGGTTGACAAATGTCACAGACTCCTGTCATGATTTCTTTCTTGATTTAGATAAACAGATCAGATGTCTTCAGACTGAAGAAAATGTCAACATTCAGGGAACTAAATTGTATGAGTTTTTGTCTGTAAAACTGAAAGAAAACTCAAATCTGTTCATGAAGTGGAAGGAGATGTTATCACTCTCTCAGGGCTCTGATTGCAGTTCAACTTCAAGTGACATTATGAAATCATTGTTTGAGGAAGTGCTAAATAAATACACAACAATGAGTATATCTCAATTTAGGAGAGAGTACCTGGAAAAGAAACATGCTAAAAAGGTGGAAGCGACAAGAAAACAAATCAAGATGAGGAGTGACAATATCAAGAAGAAAACTTTCACAATGGACAACATCCTACAAGATACCACTGCAAATAAACTTGCATGCCATAAGAGACTTCAGTCAGAAATAATGATAGACAGAACATTTTTGAAAAATTTCAAGAAATCTGACTTAATGTTGCTTTCAAAAGCATACTGTTTAAAGGTAAATTCACACAGTTCAAAAACTGACATAGTAAGTGAATTGAATGACGCTGTTTTGAAATCAAATGAAGTAACAAATTGTGGAGCTTTACAAAAAGACACAGATACTGAGTGTACCCCAGGACCTTCTCACATATCTACCGTTAACACCAGTGCTAGCACTGGTGCTGCCTCAAAAACCGATCCAGAATTAGAACTTAAAAGAACAGCAGCACAAACTGGAAAACCAAAAAAGCGCAAAGTTACTGTAGGAAAAGGAAAAGGCAAGAAAAAGAGGACAAGTGCTGGAGTGAAATGGCCATGTGGTATTTGTAAAAGAGATGCAAGTGTGAACTCTGTGGGTTGTGATGAGTGCGATACATGGTTTCATGGGGACTGTTTAAAAATTGAAGATCTGGATAATTTGCCAGATGAGTGGTACTGCCAGAACTGCAAAACTGAAGATGGTACTTTATAATAACAGGTATAATGTGATGTTACATTTTAATGACATAGCTGAAAATGTGAATATATTACTTGTGTTATTATACAAGTAGATACCAGAAAGGAGAGGAGGATTTGAAATAAAACTAATCACAATAAACAAATGAACATTAGACTGGTAGTATTTACAATTTTAGGTATAGTTATAGTCTTGTAAATATGGCGGTTGAAGGAAACAATAGCCAAAGCATAGTAAATGTGAAATGTTTATTTTGCTTTCTTGCGATTATCTTTATCTACGTCCAAATATCAAAAATCAAATTTAGCTATATGGGCAGATGACTTTTTGATAATTGTGGGGGATATATTGCCACAATACAGGGCCTTTAAACATGTTATCTGACAATGGTATATTTTTGTTTTGTGTAATAGATAATAATAAATATTTCTGGTTTGTAAACAAAACATTCAATAGTTAATAGGTATTGTAAATATACTCGAACAATTAACACACTTTTCTATTGCTAATGACTAATTAAGAGAAGAGACAATATTGTTTTCAGATTAACTGTCACTAGGTTAACCTCACTAGTTAAATATTAAAGCCAAGGAGACATGGTTTTCCAATTATTTCCCTAGCTTTTCAAACTTTACAAAAAACTCCTTAGATATTTACTATAAAAATTGGTATATTGTGTTAATCTTTCATTGTTCCAATGCATTTGTAATTATTGGAACAAATCATTTAATATGAGACATGTATATATGTTATATTAGTTTTTAGCCATGAAAAGTTTTTCATTATCAATTCTACCATTCACTTTTTAATTTGTAAGGATCCAAATTGATTAAGATTCTTCATGAAAATCAAAAGGAAAAATT